>NC_041385.1:144827983-144832234 GCF_002162155.2 Triticum dicoccoides
TAATATTCCTACCCATTACAATATGCATGCATCAGTCTAAAACCCAATGGTCACGAAGTAAGGAGCCTGGCCATCTAGGTGTCCCAAAACAGTCGCTACTTGGTCCTAATCATCCAGCCGCAAATGATAACAAGAAAAATAAATATTAATATATGAAAACCATAAAGGTAAGAAACCACCAACATGACACCTCATAATTTCATTTTAAGATGGCCATGACATTATTTTTAGAAAGAAAGGGCTGCACCCCTGTTCCATTTCAAAACGAAACGAAACAACCAGTCCAGAGTATGTTACAGCAGCAAAGCACACGACGGAGAGCAGGCACGCTGCCGTAGTACAGCGTTGAAACAAAGCAACGCGAGTCTAGAGACTAGAAACAAGAAGGAAATTAAAACTGCAAGCGCTAGAGCACAAAAGTACTAATCAACCAAAGAGGGAGCTACAAGCTTCAAAAGCCCAGCGAACATGTCAACATGATCTTTCGCGCCTCAGCCAGGATCCGGCCATAGCAACAGAGGTGGGCTTCTTGCTTTCTCCTCCAGCTTTTCCACTGCCCACTCCAGCTTGCCCCTGGCATCTCCTGAGGAAAGGCACTCCCAGGTAGACAGATTTGTAGCTGTTCTCCTCCAGATAGCCTGCATACCAGGCCAACAAACATTATTGAAAACTATGTCGTTGCGAGTTTTCCAGATCGCCCACAGCCCAGCCGCATGGACTATGTTAATGGCCGCGAACCTATCTCCTCTGAGCCAGTATGAGGAGATAGACATCATATTGATGTCCTCACTCACTCCAGTGATGGCACAGATGGTTCTCCAGAACTCAGCAGCAACCACACAAGCACTGAATAAATGAAAACAGGATTCATGTTCAGAGCAAAACACACAGGTGGGATCCCCCACCTCTTGCCTCTTGCTCAGGTTATCTCTGGTCAGGAGTTTATTATTGACCAAAAGCCAGAGAAAGATCTGAATCCTCGGGGGAATTTTTAAATTCCAAACAGCAGGAGCAGTAGTAGGCAAGACCACTCGGAAATTACTGAACTTGTAGAAGGACTTAACTGTGAACACTTTTTTGGAATTCAGATTCCACACAGGAGAGTCATCCTCATCTACTAACTGAATGGAACTGGCAATTTCTACTAGTTCAAACCAAAGAGCCATCTGCTCATGGGTAAAACATCTTCTAAACATAAGTTTAAGGTTACGGCCGTCCTAAATATTATTAATAGTGACATTATGCTCATTAATCGTATGTAATGATTGCTCATGGCTCTGTCAAGGTACGAGATCGCTTGCATCCAGGAGCACAACCTTTTTGGCATTGTTCTATAGTTGGAAAGCAATCACCTCCTAGGTCGCAGCAGTAAACTGCATTTATCCGTGAGCATGTGCACATTTGGACCTTCTTGTTGTTCATCTGTTCAACTGATCGACCTGTATGCAGACAACAATGTACATGTTAGCTAGCTTTCGTGTTAGTGGTTCTTCGAGGAGGGATCATACTCTATGTAATAATTCTTTATACCCTCACAAATAATAATAATAATAATTTATACAATAAATTTTTTATCATATTCCACATGCTTGTTTCAGTATACTTAGGACCTGTTCGGAGCCACTCCGCTCCACAACTCCGCTCCGGGAGCGGGCGGAGCAGCGCCGAACGGTACAACTCCACGGAGTCGAAAGAGCGGAGCGGAGCGGTTCGCAGTTGAATTTCACGGAGTCGCTGAAACCGAGCTCCCCACCACGACTCCCTCACTTTCCCCCTCCCCAACCTACCGGTTCGATCCAATCTGAGCGAATCCCAGGGTCCTCCCCCGACCATGGAACCCTAGTGTTGCGCCGCCGCTGCCGCAGTTCCCCGGCCACCACTGCAACCTCGCCATCTCCTCGCCCCCCTCGTCATCCCCGGCCAAATTCTCACCCCTGCAACCTCGCCATCTCCTCGCCCCCCTCCTCATCCAAGGCAACTTTCTGTTCGGCGATAACTTTGGGGGCATACGGGTTGTGTGGACCTCTGGCGGCTGAGATCACCAGGGCCTCGTCCTCGTCCCCGGCAGCTCGGATTCGTCGTTTGCAAGGTCGGCACCCACGCCTACGTCACATACAGCAAGGTGAGATCCATATCCCCTCTTCACCTTGTTCCTCTACTGTTCTTGATTCATATTCCTGAATAGTTCCACGTGTTCTTGATTCCTGGTTCTTGATTCCTGTAAGTAGTAGTACTACATGTCTATAATTCCTGCAAGGATTATCTCAGGAAATTGAGAGGAAGGGGATGAATTAGGGGAGTTGGTAGAGAAAGGGGATGAGCGACAGAGAGCATAGAGACAGATAGAGTTTCCTTTTCTAGATAACAAATACACACTGCATGATTATCATGGATGTTGTAAACATATATGTATTGCCTCTGTTTCTTTTATTTGCCTTGACATGGAGGGCGTGAACTAGCTAGCTTGTTAATTGATATTGCTGATTAGTTCTAGGCGTTCTTGATTCCTGATTCTTGATTCCAGTTAGTATTAGTTCTACATGTCAATAATCCCAGCAAGGATTAGTAGTCAAAGTAGTGTGAGACCCTGATTTGGGTCTCACAGATTAATCATAGAAATAGTAGAGAATGAAGAACGGAGAGAACGAGACAAAAAGTGAGATTCAGACGTTTTTCTGCATATCACAATCGCCTCTTCAGTACATAACACACCCTGTAAATAAAACACACGCACATCACTCCCACACACAGTGTACACCTGGTCGTTGATGCTGTGAAAGTAGATACAGAAAGGACTAGTGGATGCCGTAAAGTAGATACAGAAAGTATATACTAGTGATTTACAAATGTAAGAAAAAGTAATCCAGCAAGGACTAGTGAGATCCACGTGACGTCTTGTTGATTAAATTCCCTTTCAATCCATGGATGTTGTAGGAAAGTAGTGCAGAAATACATCTTGAATTGTCTCCTGGCCGTTGGAATGTAATTAGACCATGACCAAATATTGCCTTTGTTTCTTTTATTTGCCCTGATTGACATGGATGGAGTGAAGTAGCTAGTGAACCCCTTCTCTGCCTATAACCTGTAACTATTATTATTCTTTGGACTGAAATATGTTAGTGAACCCCTTCTCTGCCTATAACCATGGTCTTTGCTGGTATGTAACTAGGAGCATGATTGATGATTGTTCATCTATATGTGTTAGATTGTAATGCTTGCAATTAATGTATAATTTTCTTGAAGAATGTCTGCCGATTGGAGTGACGATAACACTACCATCTTGACCGAGCTCTTTGTCCAACAAGTGCGTGCTGGCAATAGGCCAGACAAGCACTTGACTCAAAATGCTTATGAGGAAGTTGCGAAGGATTTTAAAGTCAGAACAGGCCTGGAGTACACCATGCTCCAACTAAAGAACAAGTGGGATAAGTTGAAGACTGATTACAGCAATTTCAGAAAACTCAAATTGAAGGAGACTGGTGGTGGGTGGGACTATGAGAGAAACACCATCAAACAAGATGATGAATGGTGGAAGAAAGCAAAGATAGTGAGTCATGACTTTTCCTATTTGTTCTTATCATATAAGCAATTGTTCCGTGAGTAGTGATGCTAATTAAGCTTTGTTTTGTTGTATTTTAGGACATCCCTGGCTGTGGCAAGTTCCGAAAGCGCGGACTTCGAAATGAGAATAACTTATCTATCATGTTTGCTGACATCACAAGTGATGGTACAGATCACTGGAATCCTGCTTCAGGCACCATTCCCCAATCTAGCAGTGCAACTTCAGTTTTCAATGTGGACGACATACAAGATGTTGATCTGGAGGAGACCCAAACAGGTGAGTCACATGTCGATGGAAAAGGGAAGAGACTTGGCAGGTATGTGGATGGCAATAACAAGAAGCCAAAGACATCTCTTGTTATACAAGAACAGATAACCAGGGTTGGAGATATAGCAGAGAGGACCCAATCCAGCTTTGAGTCATACATGAAGAAAGAAGAGAGTTCATCGATTACTTCTGTGATGGATCTGGTTGTTGAGTGTGGTGCAATAGTAGGCAGTGATGAATATTTCATTGCTAGTGAACTATTTGTGAAGCGAGAGCAGAGAGAGATGTTCCTGCATATGACTGAAAGTGCTGCTCGTTTAGATTGGTTGCGTAGGAAATACAACAGCAAGTATGGGCATTAGATGCTACTGCTGTTGTTTTTGCCTATTGGGATGTAATACTAATTTAAAGTTTGAACTTAG
>NC_041385.1:144836889-144850776 GCF_002162155.2 Triticum dicoccoides
GCAGTGATGAATATTTCATTGCTAGTGAACTATTTGTGAAGCGAGAGCAGAGAGAGATGTTCCTGCATATGACTGAAAGTGCTGCTCGTTTAGATTGGTTGCGTAGGAAATACAACAGCAAGTATGGGCATTAGATGCTACTGCTGTTGTTTTTGCCTATTGGGATGTAATACTAATTTAAAGTTTGAACTTAGTTATGTACTCTGGTTTACTTGTAAGACTATTTGGGTTGTAACATTATTATGTTAGTCCCATTCTTCCCTTTTTCAGTTGTTTGTCTTCATTTACCTTGTTTCAGCCGTGTGTCTTCAATCTTGGTAATATTTCTTGTAATCTTACTTATATTGCTGCTATGACTCATCTTGCTGATGGTTACATGATAAATGTTGTTACATATGACTTGTCTTTAATGTTACATATGATTCTTACTTATCTTTCTGCTATGACTAATCTGGTTGATAATTAAGTACTAATTGTTGTTACTTGTGTATGTGTAGATGTCATCGGATAGTGACAATGATAGTGATAGTTATGAAGAAAGGAAGAAGAGGGTATGCCACCATGTCCAATCAATGTCCAACATCTATGCCGGTGCATCAACACTTGTAGGGAAGTACTGTGACAACTATTTGATCAAGGCAGACCCAAGGAATTCTATTCTCAGTGGGTTCGGATGGCTGCAGGAGACGGTCTCAACACCTGGAGAAACATATACCATGTTGAGGATGAACGCACGCCTCTTCTTTCAATTGCATGACTTGTTGGTCAAAAAGTATGGCTTCAAATCAACCTGTTTCGTAAGCAGTTATGAAGCGCTTGCAATGTTCTTGTGGACATTAGGGGGTTGCGAGTCTAATAGGAGAACACAAAATCGTTTCAAGCACTCAGGAGATACAGTCCACCGGAAGTTTCATGAGGTTTTGCTCTGTGTGGTTAAGATGGCAGCAGATTACCTGAAACCTAAGGACCCGAACTTTAGTAGTGTGCACCCAAGGATTCAAAAGGATAGAAGGGCTTATCCACATCTTAAGGACTGCATCGGCGCACTAGATGGTACTCACGTCAGAGCTACCATTCCTGCTGGCGACCAAGTTAGATACATTGGAAGGTCAGGATCAACAACACAGAATGTTCTGGCAATATGTGATTTTGACATGCATTTCATGTACACTTCAGTTGGTCAACCCGGCTCTATGCATGATACCAGTGTCTTGTATCATGCAATTGAAGCTGACAAAGATACCTTCCCTCATCCTCCAAAGGGTTAGTAGTTCCTATAATAATTTCTTTTATTTAAATTCTGTAAACAAATCATAGGCCTTACATGCAACCTGCTTGTTGTTTGTAGGTAAGTACTATCTTGTGGACGCGGGCTATCCTAATAGACCTGGATATCTCGCACCTTACAAGGGAGAAAGGTACCACGTGCCTGATTTTCAACGAGGTGTGGCGCCAAGAACACCTAAGGAGAAATTTAACAAGATACACTCATCCAAGCGTAATGTGATCGAGAGAGCATTTGGTGTGTGGAAAATGAAGTGGCGGATTCTACTAAAGATGCCCAATTATTCAGTTGAAACTCAAAAGATGATAGTGGCTGCCACTATGACCCTTCACAACTACGTTCGATATCATGATAAGGGTGATCTTCACTTTCTTCGAGTCGACAGAGATCCCAACTATGTCCCAACTATCCCTTCAAGGTATCAACGGTACGCCATCCCTCCGAATGCATCAGATGTGTCAACCTCGGAGGCTAGTGATAAAGACATGGACCTGTTCCGTAATAGACTAGCAACTAATATTGCTCTTGGTTGGTGACTTCCACTTCTGCTATAAATGTGAGTATACTAGTTTCTACCACATTCATGTGTTTTTATTTGCTACAGTTATTTAGTTTTTACCTTGCTTGATAAATTCATGCTTTCTCATAGATGACTGGTCGTAAAGTTAAACAAGTGAATGTTGTCTCCAAACATGTCGAAACTGTTCACTGCCTTTGTTAGTAGCTGAAATATTAGTCACAATATTACTTGTCATTTATTTCCTTGTAGCAAGATGCATAAGTCTAGAATCCAGAAGATGTTCTTAGCTAGTTCAATGACAACATGATTTTGCTTCTTTCACAATTGATGTGTATTTGTACGTATTAACAAATTTCGTAATTTTGTAGGTGAAACCATCCGAAGTAGAGTATATATGTTTTTGGTTCTATTCAAGCAATCACCAGCATTGCATAAAGGTTTTCATGTGTTGAATGCAGGACCTCCACTAGACTAGAGTGATGTCTACAAAGTACATGTGTTTATGCTGCCTTTGTTTGTGTTTATCTTAGGAAAAAATCCTATTTGTTTATGTTGCTAAAATCATGTAATTTCAGCAAACTCATGCTGAAGCGTTCTTGTGCGATAAAGTGAATTTTTGCACAAAGAAATTATGTGTGAAATTTCAGCATTATTTTCAGTAAACTCAGCATATTTGTGCATTTTGTCTGCACTGTGTTTTAACATTGGCACAACAAGTGATCCCCGTATTGACCAGTATCAAACCAGCTTGATGTGTTGTGGGGAGCCTGTAATCCAGAGTGCAGAGTGGAGTTAGTTGCCGAACAAGTTGTCTGCTCCTCATTTGACCTGGGGAGCTAGCAAACTAGGAGCTGGGAGTGGAGCTAAGGATCTGACGGAGTGGAGTGAATACGAACAGGCCCCAAGTCTCCCAAATGATGTGTCAAAGCATAGACCATTGCAGCACTCCTCTGCTTGTGATTTATTAGGGTACCGCTCTTTAATAATCAAACCCCGCAGCGGCCTTCAAGAAAAAAAAACTGAGTCATTTTTTTCACTTATAGGTGGCATAGTGGGTAATTTAGGGCAACTTCGAGGGTAGTTTTTATAACGTACCGCAGAAACCTAATTCTCTTTATTATTAGGTAGAGATTATTATTATTATTTCACAAAGGTGACTTGACAAATTTTATGGAAACCCCATTATGACTCCCAGCCAAGGAGCGATCCTGCGTGAGGCAAACCGTGCGATCTGATTGGTCAAATAAGCTCGCCCATGGATCGTACCCCCAACCGTTTGATTTTCCAAGATCCAACGGATGGCACACAATCCCTAATTCTCTATCCCTCTCTTCTTTCTCCCCTGGCACCCGCAGCCGCCGGCTTCTCTTCGACCCAGCTCCTCCTCCCCGTGCCTTCCTTCCTCCCATTGTGTTCTCCAATCATCGACTTCCCTGTCCAGCCGAGGCGCTCGGAGGTAGTACCGGGGAAAGCACCACCGGTGCGATGTCCAGGCCGACCCACACCGTTCGGCTGTTCCGTGCATGACTAGATCTGACGATCTAGCTGCCGGATCCACCGCGGCAGCAACGCCGGCTTCTACCTCCTCTCTGACCCCGACCACCACACCACCTCAACTCCAGCGCGCGACCCTCTACTTTATCCATCCTTTCCGTCCATGGTCAGAACCAGCAATCTTGCTGCTGGATCGGTGGTGGCGGTTCCTCATGGTGGCGTCGGCGGCCGTCCGCAATGTCCCCTGCCGTCTCGCTTCAGCCTCCTCCCGACGACGCGCCCGGGGCTAGGTCCAGGGCCGGCCCTTGGCCATGGCGTGCAGCCGCCTAGGGCCCAGGCAAAACAGGGGCCCATACTGTATGTATATACGTATGAGTAGAAGAAAAAGTAAACTGATGAAATGGTAGCGGTAGGCTCAACCTATTACGGTGTGAGGAACCAGTCACGTACGAAAGTGAGAACAGCTCAACAGCCAGCCTAATTGTTAGGTCTCTATTCAAAAAAGGTATTTCCGAGATACATGTCTCTTGTTCATCACCCAGTCTTCTCGTCTCCTTTCTTTGCTAATTAATTGAACCAATTTCCCAAGAGGCTGGGCGCCCAAACCGATGCTAATTGAATAAAAATTTATATGTATCACTACTACCTTAACCTCTTCATTATCCAAGCAGGACCTTTTGTTCTTCCATCTTAAAAGTATCCTAAGGAGACTGATGAAGTGGCACATTCGGCGATTGGGCGGTGAGGCGTTGACAGCAGCCCACGTCCACAGGTTAGTTGTTTCTCGTCTGGATTGCCCATCTTTCCTTGTTGATTGCGAATTTTGTGAAAGATTACTTTGCATGAAATTGTTGCACAAGTGGGTGCCTCATATTAGTGGTGATTAAGTATCATCAAATAAGCACATGATGATTAGATACTGCTTTGTTATTATGTTGTGGGATTTCTCTGTAGCTACTTGCATAGAAGGCGTCTGTGCTTTTGTCCAAAACTGCTATCTGTAGGTACATCGTAAAATATGGTGAGGATTGTTATTTTTGACATTATCATATTATCATGAAAAACAAGTCACATCTACACTTTGTTGAACTTGTGCTGGCAGCGTGCAGCGGTGCTTGTGAAGACCTGCGTGTCCGTCAGGCCCACTAAACCTAACTTGCACTAGGGCCTTCGAAATGTTAGGGCCGGCCCTGGCTGGGTCTAGGCGGCCGTCGGACGCCCCACGGTCAGCGCACTCATCGTCGGCATCAACCTCACGATTGTCTTCCCCATCCATGGCGCACGTCTCCTCAAGGAGGACAACACCGACACTGCATGTGGTGACCGCAGGCACGACGACAGATGTCCACTTCTACTTCGTCTCTGGCTCCGGTAAGTCCTTGGTCTTCCATCCTCCCCCCTCTTCTCGCTCTGGTTTATCTTGTTCTAGGTAGAATGTAATAGGAAGCATATGTTAACTTGAGTTAGCTCATAGGCTGCTCTCCGATCACATTCTGTACTATGGTTGCTTCCTCTTGTTCATGGTATACTAATGTTTAAAACTGTAGCTATTTAGGTTTCCGTGGTTTTATACTCAATACTCATGCTACTGCACAATTTGCCTAGGATATTATGTACTTAAAATTTCGGCATGGTACTGTGGTAACTTGCAGGTTATTGTTTTTTTTACTTCTGCATGGCTTGTAGATATGACTTAACTAGACTTGTAGAACTGGATAAGAACCGAAATTATCATGCTAGACTTGAGTTGTGTTTTGCCACAGTAAAGTGTTTATACTGCTAGTTCTCTGTGGTAGTTTTAAATAGTTTATATTGAGTTTATCTGTATTGCCTCTCTGTTCGTAGTGATCTACGTCACTTACATTGCCTCTAAATGCTGGAAATTGTGAATGTGTGTGAGGATTGGTAAATACTAATGAATTGATTTAGTTGAGATTAAGTGTAGTCATATTTGTGAATGTGCCTTCTGTGAGGTTTGTGAATTTGAAAAAAAGAACTATTTTTGTTCTGCAGTGTGTTCTTGCATTTATGTACATAACATCAAATAGAAAATAGATACTGCATTAGAATTGTATATCTTTGAATATAAAATAGGACTTTTGACAATTGTAAACTCTTTTTACTTGTTTCAAAAATACAAAAATAGGCCTTCCCACAATTGTTTCAGTGAGATGTGTGATGCACATTCTTGAGTCATAATTGTTTCCTTTCCTCCATAATATGTATTGTACTGTGCATATAATGATCATTTCCTATTTCCTTATTCTAGACCAGCTAGAAACTCATTAGTGTACTATTTTAACAAATGCTCAGGATTATTTCCTGCCTTTTACCAGAGCGAGAATGGCATCATCCACTTCTACCTCCTCCATCTCAAGGACAAATCTCATGCAACCCATGGTGCTGCATTTGAAGCGATCATTTGTAATTTGGCAGTGACTATTATGTGTATAATGTATGAGTTGGACTATTTTTCGTTGTAATGATGGCAATGTGGCTTTAGTGATGTACCTCTAATGATTGTTGTAATTGAATGAAACAATTTAATCAAAATTCGTGGGCTTGGCAGAATTATGTGTCTTGTTGATGGAAAATATTTGGGTTGTGGAAACTTATTTGTACTAGCAAATATGCCCATGCGTTCCATTTTTTTCACGATGCGATAACTTTTTGGCGCCACCAAAGTAAGTTTTGTTGAAATAGAGTATCGCCACGAAAAGTTTAAATTGTCGCAATAGTTTCTCGCTACAAAGATTTTACCTGTTGTGATACCTATTTATCACCACCAAAACAAGTATGTTGCAATTTCCTGTTACGACGATTGGAATATTTGTTGCCATAAGTTAATGCCACAAGTGCAGTGGGTTGTGGCAACATGCCTAATGCCATGAAAACAAGGATTGTTGCCATAGTTTATTGCCACGAGTGTAGTGGGTCGTAGCAAAATGCCTAATGCCACAAAAATAAGGATTGTTGTCATAATTTATTGCCACAATTCACTATTGCCATGAAAGAGTAATGCGCCACGAAACGGCCCTTGTTGGCATAGGTTGTTGCCACAAATGTCTATCGCTATGAGATATCAGTCGCCACGATTCATTAAATGTTGCATTAAAGCTATCTCCACAAATCAAATTGTGGCATCAGGTGAGTGTTGCCACGGGAAAACATGTGGCAACTTCCCACATGGATGTTGCAATAGCACGCTTTATTGCCACGATTGCTTTTTCGTGGTAATAACCTATTACCATGTGTCCAGTCGCAACGGCTGCCAACGAATGGCGTTTTGTGGCAATAGGTACTTATCGCCACGAAACATCATGTATTACAACAAACGATTTTGTTGCAATAGACCCGAATCCTTGTAGTGACTGTTCATCCAAACCCCCCCGTAACGCTCACTATTCATCCAGAGAGGCAGCATCGATCGGCTTCAGTTAGCAGCAGTAGCGAAGGAATCGCTCGATCGGGTTCAGTTAACAACCATCGATCGGTCGCTCAGGTTCAGTAACGCGTAGCCTGCAGTGCAATCGTTCGGGTTCAGTTAGAGCCCAACACCTCGCTCGGGTTCAGTTAGAGCAAATGCCTCGCACACATGCGCGTACCTTACAAGAGAAACACGCATCTCTCGGCCCCCGACCTCCCACCGTAACCGGGAACTCCCTGAAATTTTCCTCCCCTCGCTTCTACCATGGTTTTTTCCGTCATGGACGACCCAAAGAATGTCATGCAGCTGCCTCTCCGGCCCGCCCAGGATGAAAAGCCCATTTTCTGTCATGATTTTTTGTCATAGAAGTAGGAGCCCACTACATCTATGATGATACCGGGTTTTGTCACAATTATCGTCATAGAAGTGTCATATGTATGACAGAAAAAAAATTCGTTCGGCCCAAAATGTCATGGATGTGTCTTTTTTTTGTAGTGTACACTTGTGGGTTATCAAGACCTTTTTCTGGCGCCGTTGCCGGGGAGTCATAGCGTGGGGTGAATATTCTCGTGTGTGCTTGTTTGGTTTATCACTAAGTAATTTTTATTTGCTGTTCTAAGTTGTTCTCTATCTTTAGTTATGGATATGGAACATGAAATACCAAAAAAATTAGGTGTACTTGCTACTCATGGAGATGGGGAACCTCCTAAAACTATCGATGCTCGTTATGTGAAAGAAATTATGTACTACTTTGATAATCCTGAGAAAACCCCTTTCAATTATGTTATGGGAGAAACGTTGGATCAACGTGAATACTTTAGGGATTATCGCTTGACACAAAAAGGGAAACTATTATGGGATCAAATTCAAATGTTGAAGTGGTATGCTAGGCAACAATGCTTGAGATATGATGTTACTTGTTGCTCTAGGATGAAGGCTCCACACCTTCCCTTTTCATGCAAATTTAATGACAATGAAACCTTAGCTTCTTATGCTAATGGTATATATGATTACTATGATGTTGAACAAATTGAAGATTTTGTTGCTTTTAAGGCTGCTTATGAAATTGAATCTTTGTTTGAAAAATATGAAGCTTTTGATGATGATGTTTATAGGCCTGAAAATCTTGCTATACTTAGATATTTCTATGATAATTATGAATACAATTACTATATTAATGCATTTATTGAGAAAGTCTCCGCTGTCCAAGAAGAGACTAATATTTTGCAGGAAGCTATGGAAGAAGAAAGTGATGAAATTGTGAGCTCATTGGATGAAAAAGATGATGAGGAGAGTGAAGAACAAAAGGAGGAAGAGCGGATTGATCACCCGTGCCCACCTTCTAATGAGAGTAACTCTTCAACTCATACATTGTTTAATTCCCCTTCGTGCTTACCGAAGGATGATTGCTATGATCCCGTTGTTTCTCTTGAAATATCCCTTTTTGATGATGCTTGCTATGCTTGTGGCCAAGATGCCAATATGAATTATGCTTATGGAGATGAACTTGCTATAGTTCCTTATGTTAAACATGAAATTGTTGCTATTGCATCCACGCATGATAGTCCTATTATCTTTTTGAATTCTCCCAACTACACTATATCGGAAAAGTTTGTGCTTATTAAGGATTATATTGATGGGTTGCCTTTTACTATTGCACATGATGATTTTGATAGATGTAATATGCATGTGCTTGCTGCTCGTACTTGCAATTATTATGAGAGAGGAACTATATCTCCGCCTCTCCATGTTTCCAATATGATAAAATTGCAAGAAACTGCTTATACTATGCATTGGCCTTTACTTGGTGTGCATGAATTGTTCTTTTATGACATGTCGATGCATAGGAAGAGAGTTAGACTTCGTTGTTTCATGATATATGTTACTTTGTGCTCACTACTAAATTACAAATCATTGTTAATTAAAATTGGCTTTGATATACCTTGGGATCCGGGTGGATCCATTGCTTGAGCACTATATGCCTAGCTTAATGGCTTTAAAGAAAGCGCTGCCAGGGAGACAACCTGGAAGTTTTAGAGAGTCATTTATTTCTGTTGTGTGCTTTCATATAGTTTAAAAACAAAAAAATAAAGATGGGAACCTAAAAACTTTTCAAAAAGGAAAGTGAAAGTGAGAGAGACAAGCATTGTTGAAGTGGGAGCTAGCCTTGAACTTTGTTCATGCTCACGGAAACTTTGTGAATCTTGATTACAGAAAATTTTAATCAAAAATAATTATCCCCTTGTACAATTCCATTGTATTATAAAAATAATGTGCCAAGGTTTGCCTTTAGGATGTTTACAATGCTTGTTGGTTTGTATGGTGCAGGACAGAAACTTTGGCTGTAGTGCTCGATTTTACATTTTTAACTGGAACGTCAAGTGGTTCTGATTCCTTTTGCACTGTCTTTCTGTACAAATTATTTATTTTTCCTAATGTTGGTAGAATTTTTGGGGTACCAGAAGTATGGTGAATGTTCAGATTGCTACAGACTGTTCTGTTTTTTGACAGATTCTGTTTTTGATGCATAGTTTGCTTGTTTTGATGAAACTATCAATTTATATCAGTGGATTAAGCCATGGAAAAGCTATATTACAGTAGACACAATGCAAAAAAAAATATGAATTGGTTTGCTACAGTACTTAGAGTAGTGATTTGCTTTACTATAGTAACGGATCTTACCGAGTTTTCTGTTGAAGTTTTGTGTGGATGAAGTGTTTGATCGAGGAGGTCTCGATATGAGGAAAAGGAAGAGAGGCAAGAGCTCAAGCTTGGGGATTCCTGAGGCACCCCAAGTAAATATTCAAGGAGACTCAAGTGTCTAAGCTTGGGGATGCCCTGGAAGGCATCCCCTCTTTCTTCAGCAAGTATCGGTATGTTTTCGGATTTGTTTCGTTCATGCATTATGTGTAAGTCTTGGAGCGTCTTTTGCATTTAGTTTTCACTTTTCTTTTATGCACCATGCTGGTATGAGATAGATCTTGGTTGATTTATAGAATTCTCACTGCACTTCATTTAAATCTTTTGAGTATGGCTTTATAGAATGCTTCATGTGCTTCACGTATATCGTTTGATGTTTGGATTGCCTGTTTTCTCTTCACATAGAAAACCGCCATTGTAGAATGCTCTTTTGCTTCATTTATATTTGTTAGAGCGTGGGCATATCTTTTGTAGAAAGAATTAAACTCTCTTGCTTCATTTATATCTATTTAGAGAGATGACAGGAATTGGTCATTCACATGGTTAGTCATAAAATCCTACATAAACTTATAGATCGCTGAATATGATATGTTTGATTCCTTGCAATAGTTTTGCGATATAAATATGGTGATATTAGATTCATGCTAGTGGGTGGTTGTGGATTGTAGAGACACTTGTGTTGAGGTTTGAAAGTCCCGTAGCATGCACGTATGGTAACCGTTGTGTGACAAATTTGAAGCATGGGGTGTTTCTTTGATTGTCTTCCTTATGAGTGGCGGTCGGGGACGAGCGATGGTCTTTTCCTACCAATCTATCCCCCTAGGGGCATGCGTAGTAGTACTTTGCTTCGAGGGCTAATAAACTTTTGCAATAAGTATATGAGTTCTTTATGACTAATGTGAGTCCATGGATTATACGCACTTTTACCTTTCCATCATTGCTAGCCTCTTCGGTACCATGCATTGCCCTTTCTCACCTAGAGAGTTGGTGCAAACTTCGTTGGTGCATCCAAACCCCGTGATACGATACGCTCTATCACACATAAGCCTCCTTATATCTTCCTCAAAACAGCCACCATACCTACCTATCATGGCATTTTCATAG
The DNA here is from genome assembly GCF_002162155.2 of Triticum dicoccoides. Classification (NCBI taxonomy): domain Eukaryota; kingdom Viridiplantae; phylum Streptophyta; class Magnoliopsida; order Poales; family Poaceae; genus Triticum; species Triticum dicoccoides. Next base: position 144,847,420 of record NC_041385.1, read on the forward strand.
CCATTCTGAGATATATTGCCATGCAACTTCCATCATCATCATGTACATGACTTGAGCATTCATTGTCATATTGCTTTGCATGATCGTAAGATAGCTAGCATGATGTTTTCATGGCTTGTCCGTTTTTTGATGTCATTGCTACGCTAGATCATTGCACATCCCGGTACACCGCCGGAAGCATTCATATAGAGTCATATCCTTGTTCTAGTATCGAGTTGTAATATCGAGTTGTAAGTAAATAAAAGTGTGATGATCATCATTATAGAGCATTTCCCCATAAAACTGAAAGAAAAAAAAAGAAAAAAAGGAAAGGCCAAAGAAGCCTAAATAAAAAAGGGGGCCAAAGAAGCGCACCCAAAAAGAAAAAAAAGAAGAAAAAAGAAAAAAAAGAAAAAGAAAAAGAAAAGGGGCAATGTTACTATCCTTTTACCACACTTGTGCTTCAGAGTAGCACCATGTTCTTCATATAGAGAGTCTCATATGATGTCACTTTCATTTACTAGTGGGAATTTTCATTATAGAACTTGGCTTGTATATTCCAACGATGGGCTTCCTCAAATGCCCTAGGTCTTCATGAGCAAGCAAGTTGGATGCACACCCACTTAGTTTTTAGTTTGATCTTTCATACACTTATAGCTCTTAGTGCATCCGTTGCATGGCAATCCCTACTCCTCGCATTGACATCAATTGATGGGCATCTCCATAGCCCGTTGATTAGCCGCGTCGATGTGAGACTTTCTCCTTTTTTGTCTTATCCATATAAAACCTCCATCATTATATTCTATTCCACCTATAGTGCTATATCCATGGCTTGCGCTCATGTATTGCCTGAGGGTTGAAAAAGCTGAAGCGGGTTAAAAAGTATGAACCAATTGCTCGGCTTGTCATCTGGGTTATGCATGATGGGGGCATTTTGTGTGACGAAAATGAAACATGGCCAAACTATATGATTTTGTAGGGATAAGCTTGCTTTGGCCTTGTTGTTTTGAAAAGACATGATTGCTTTATTGGTACGCTCAAAGTATTATCGTTTTTTATGTCAAATGATAGACTATTGCTTTGAATCACTCGTGTCTTAATATTCATGCCATGATTAGACATATGATCAAGATTATGCTAGGTAGCATTCCACATCAAAAATTATATTTTTTATCATTTACCTACTCGAGGATGAGTAGGAATTAAGCTTGGGGATGCTGATACGTCTCTGTCGTATCTATAATTTTTGGTTGTTCCATGCCAATATTCTTCAACTTTCATATACTTTTGGCAACTTTTTATACTATTTTTGGGACTAACATATTGATCCAGTGCCCAGTGCCAGTTCCTGTTTGTTGCATGTTTTATGTTTTGCAGAAAACCAATATCAAACGGAGTCCAAACGGGATAAAAATGGACGGAGAATTATTTTGGAATATTTGGGATTTTCCGGAGGAAGAATCAACGCGAAACGGTGTCTGAGGTGGCCACAAGACAGGGGGCGCGCCCACACCCCCTGGGCACACCTGGCACTCTCGTGGGCCATCCATAAGGAGGTTGATGCCCTTATTTTGCCGCGAGAAAGCTAATTTTATGAGAAAAATATGGGCGAAAGATTCACTCCAATCGGAGTTACGGATCTCCGGATATTGAAGAAACAGTGAAGGGGTAGAATCTGAGAATGCAGAAACAGAGAGATAGATCCAATCTCGGAGGGGCTCTCACCCCTCCCAAGCCATGGGAGCCAAGGACCAGAGAGGAAACCCTTCTCCCATCTAGGGATAAGGTCAAGGAAGAATAATAAGAAGGGGGGCTCTCTCCTCCTTGCTTCCGGTGGTGCCGGAACGCCGTCGGGGGCCATCATCATCACCGCAATCTTCACCAACACCTCCGCCATCTTCACCAACATCCTCCATCACCTTCCCCCATCTATATTGAGAGGTCCACTCTCCCGCAACCCGCTGTACCCTCTACTTGAACATGGTACTTTATGCTTCATATTATTATCCAATGATGTGTTGCCATCCTATGATGTCTGAGTAGATTTTCGTGTCCTATCGGTGATTGATGAATTGCTATGATTAGTTTAATTTGCTTGTGATTATGTTGCTATCCTTTGGTTCCCATCATATGAGAGCACGCGTGGATCACACCATAGGGTTAGTTGTATGTTGATAGGACTATGTATTGGAGGGCTAGAGTGACAGAAGCTTCAACCTAGCATAGAAATTGATGCATACGGGATTGAAGGGGGGCCAATATATCTTAATGCTATGGTTGGGTTTTACCTTAATGAAAGTTAGTAGTTGAGGATGCTTGCTAATAGTTACAATCATAAGTGCATAGAATTCCAAGTCAGGGATGACATGCTAGCAGTGGCCTCTCCCACATAAAACTTGCTATCGGTCTAGTAAAGTAGTCAATTGCTTAGGGACAATTTCACAACTCCTACCACCACTTTTCCACACTCGCTATATTTACTTTATTGCATCTTTATCTAAACAGCCCCTACTTTTTATTTACGTGTTCTTTATTATCTTGCAAACCTATCCAACAACACCTACAAAGTACTTCTAGTTTCATACTTGTTCTAGGTAAAGCGAACGTCAAGCGTGCGTAGAGTTGTATCGGTGGTCGATAGAACTTGAGGGAATAGTTATTCTACCTTTAGCTCCTCGTTGGGTTCGACACTCTTACTTATCAAAAACTATTGCGATCCCCTACACTTGTGGGTTATCAAGCTACCACCCCTCCTGGGTGATACCGCTAAACAACCAGCCGCCACCGTAACATCTTGCTGGTGCTCTCTGGGCCCGCCCGACTTTCACAAAGGTCTCAAGTAAAGTCAAGGTAACCATGTGTCCAAACATCAAGGGGGAACCCCGAGGAATCACCCTCGGTGGATTCCACTCGATCTAATCATCAAGGTGAATGTAGGAGGAATCACCCTTGAGGTTCATACTTGAGGGGCTGCACGACAGAGTCATATCAGGAGTGGTGAAGGAGGAATCACCCTTGATGACCACGACCGAATAGCTACACTACAGAGTTATCATCAGGAGTGCGTTATGAGGTATCACCCTCGGCACTCAATAGTAACTATGCAGAGTCGTACAACTAAGGGGTGAAGTGATGCGAGGTGTCGGGCTCTGGTCGTCGATCACGTCGATTGAGTCGTCGATGATGAAGCAGGGGCAACAAGGACAAGGTGAGGGTCACTGATGGATCACCAACCAACCTATACTAAGCAGTTTAGGATAAACAGTTAAGGTACAATGAGCAGGTTACAAAAGTAGGCTATGCATCAGATATAGGAGTATCAAATACAATAGCAAAATCTAATGCACGCATGAGAGAGAATGGAATGGGTGATATCAG
>NC_041385.1:144851108-144920832 GCF_002162155.2 Triticum dicoccoides
ATCACATGGGCATCAATAGCGGTCTCGGGGTCTACCGGAGAAGAAGAGGGGTAAGAAACAATAAATCTAGAGCAAACAAGTGCAATACTATGCATGACAAGATAATAAGCAACGCTAGGGGGTGTTCTAACATGGTGCTACACGATACCGACAAAGGAGGAAAACATCCAGGAATGTTTTCCCGAAGTTTGGCATTTTTGGACAAATAAAACGAAGGGAACATGTTGGGGATATAACTACTGGGTATGAACCGCCCAGGAGGGGCTGGGTTATACCACTGGCGATTTATCAATGAAGATGACGGGTCATAGAAAGCCCGTTGAAGGCCCAAGACCCAGAGGCGACTTGAGGCCCAAGGGGATGAACCACCACATGTATAACTTGTATTGTAAGGCAGGCTTAGTTAGTCACCGAGCCAGACACATTGTGTATGAGCCGGCCGGGACTCTGTAAGCCGCCGGGCATAAACCTGTGTATATAAAGGGGTGACCCGGCGGCGGGTTAACTCAAGAAACGAGAGATCGAGAACTAGGTCAAGCGTATTCGCTCCCTGGTAATTGAAACCCAAGCAATACAACCCCAAACTAGAGTAGGCCTTTACCTCCACCGTGAGGGGCTGAACCAATATAAACTCTCTGTGTCCTTTGTCCTGATTAACCCCTTTAAGCTAACCTAGTTGCGATGGCTCCACGACTAAGTCCTTTCACTAGGACATTTGCTGTGTCAAGTCCACAACAGTTGGTGCCCACCGTGGGGCCAGCGCATGGTGGTTTCGAGTTCTTGAATTGCAGCTTTGAAGGGATCAAGGGATACGCTGTCGGCCGGATGGCCAAAAGTCGTTGCGGCAAGCTCTACATCGACGACGCAGGCTAGGGCCCCGAGGCCGGCTCAATTGAGTACGGGTACCGGCTCCCCTTCGGCGGAATCCACATCTTCATTGGCAAGATCAGCGAACCGGGCCCTGAGCCGAACACCTACATCGACATCATCGAGACGGCTCAGCATGCACGACCTGCACAGGTTCAACCTGCCATGAAGCATGCCTTTGTGAGTTTCATCCATGGGCCGGAGTTTGAGGAAGGATCTATGTCTGGTGGTGAGGTGGCCATCTACTCTGATGGTGAATCGTCCACAGGTGAGACCAATTCAAAGTATCAAGTGCAAGACGACCGCCTTGGGGGCTGTTCCGATGGCAACAGTATTTTGGACCCCTATGAGCCGCTGAACAGGGTTGCGATCTTCATGGCCGGTACACAGCCGACACTCGGTTCAAAGGCCGCCGCGACTATGACCTCCAGCTCAATGGCTGCAGCGACGGCTAGTGCTAGCGGCACTGCACGCCCGCCGGCTCAAGTTCTGATAGAGTTATTGGAGGCTTTGGCGACTTTCATGGGGGTGGAGGTGACCCCGGACAACTAGAAACATCATAAAGTGGACGTCGCGAAGCTACAAGATGAGATAGCTCAAGACAAGGAAGAACTGGCACCTGAGAACGCCAGGATGGCCACAGAGCGAAATGTTTTGGACGCTCAGGCACAACGGATTCAGACAGAGTCGTTCCGGCTCACCTTGGATCAAAACACTTCAAATGCCATCATGAGAAGGAGGGACCAGAGTCGTTTACCACTGGTTCACGATGCGAGAAACCTCTTCAACACGCCTGGGGCAGGGACCAGTGACCCGCCTGTGGTGAACCGGGCGGTTGAGGGGCCCGTGACTGGAGCACCGGTTCAGCCGCGCACTATGGATCCGCATCATTTGGATATGACTCCACCTCAGCATGTTCCGACACCGCTGGGTGATTATTCAAACCCTTTGGATAACATGATTGCTGTGGCAACACGATTGGCGGCTCTCCCAGTTGAAGGCGAGTCTCCATCTGTAATAGAGACGCGGAGGGCCAGAGAACTTCTTCAGACAGCGATGGATCAACATGCGGCTTATTCGTACAGCCACGATAGAATTTCCTCAACTCCTCATCCAAGCCGGAGTTATAGTAGACATATTGACTCGCCAACAGTTTCAAGCAGCGAGCAACACCAGAACCAGCCTCGTAGCATGGCCCGGCATGTAGTGGTGTCGATGCTCAGACTTTGGTTGATCAGGGCAGGGCGCGTCGGGAGGCTGAGCTAGCGGCTCAACAACAATATCCGGTTTATCCATCAGCATCATTGGAGGAAGGAATGACCTCTAGATCCTTGGGTGTGCCATGTTTAGTGCCGGCTCTGCGTAACGAGCATTTACCTATGGATTTCAAGGGTCCTCGTAAGGTGCCTAATTACACAACATATCAGCCCCTTGAGGCTTGGATTGAGAGCTAGGAATGGCCATGGAGATGCTGGATGTTAGTGGTGCTCCATGTGCTAAGTATTTCACCATGATGTTGGATGCGTCGGCTCGTACTTGGTTGAAAGGGCTGCCCGCTAACTCTATTAGATCATTGGCAGAGTTGAAAGCTCGCTTTATCCAAAATTTTAAAGACACGTGCAAGCAGCCTATGTCGATCCTGGATTTGGATTCTTGTGTCCAAGGTGAGGGCGAGTCAACAACCAATTGGGTACGCCGGATCTCAGTTGTTATACACTCATCGGATAGTATCAATGCAGGTCCAGCAGTCCTGATGTTGGAGAAGAATTGCCATTTCCTCCCCCTTAAGCAGAAACTGGGGCGGCTTAAACACCACTGCAATGACATGGGGGAGCTCATGGCGGCTCTCGTCAAATATGCCGACTCTAATAGTACCAAAGACCCCGACTCTGATGAGGAGAAGGCGGGTAAAGGGGAGTGCCAGTGCGAAGGGACAACAACATAACACGACAGGTCACAGTGGCAACGATAAGCGCAAGGCTGAGGGTGGTTTAGACTTTATGGCCAACACCACTACGCAGAATAATAATCAACGTCGAAAGGGAAAGCCGCCCCAGCTTGGCGGACCAAAGTTCAACCTTGAGGCGATGATGAACCAACCTTGCCCAAAGCATGGTACGCATGAGAAGCCGGCAAACCATCTATTGAAGGATTGCTTCATCATGAGGGAGCACAAAAATTCCAATTTTTTCCAGAATAATCATGGGCCGAATGGCGGCTCAGGATCCGGCTCTCACGGGCCCGGCTTTGGTGGTGGCGACTCAAACTCTAGTTTCCAGGGTCAAGGCAATCAAGGTGGTTTTAATCAGCAGTCTGGTCAAGGGAATCAGCAGCAATCTGGTTATCAGAGTAACCCGAAGTAGTTGAACAGTGGACAGTATCATGTTTCACCACGAGTTTATGTAAACGAGACCAGAAGATTCATAAAAGGGCGGTGAACGCAGTTGAGCCGGTGATTCCCCGTTATTTGCGATGGTCTAAACATCCTATTCTTTGGAGCCGTGAGGATCACCCACCCCGGGTTGACAATCCAGGTCATTTGGCTTTGGTGGTTGCGCATCAGGTTGAAGGCTACAAGTTCACTAAGGTGCTCATGGATGGAGGCAGCAGTATCGATATCCTTTACTATGAAACTTTTCGTCATATGAGTTTGACGGACAAAGATCTTAAGCCGTCTAACACTGTTTTTCATGGTGTGGTGCCTGGTAAGTCGGCATATCCTGTGGGCAAGATAGCTTTGGAAGTGGCTTGTGGTGATGATCATGATTCCAGAGTTGAGACGTTGACCTTTGAAGTGGTTAAGATTAAGAGCCCTTATCACGCTTTGTTTGGGCGGCCGGCTTATGCTAAGTTCATGGCAAGGCCTTGTTATGTTTATCTGCAGCTTAAGATGCCGGGTTATAAGGGTACCATCACAGTTCATGGGAATCGGAAGATAGCCTTGGAGTGTGAAGAGGACGATGCTGCTTATGCTGAGTCCGTTTGTGCAACAGAAGAGTTGAAGTTTTACAAAGATAATGTTAACCCGGCGGATATGACACCTTTCAAGAAGCCAACCACAGAGCATGACCCCCTGTTGAAATTTAAATCAGTAGATGCCACTAAACTAGTTGACTTTGTTCCTGGCGATTCATCCAAGCAATTCAGTATCAGTGCTAATCTGGATCCAAAATAGGAAAGCGAGCTCATCGAGTTCATCCGTGAGAACCGGGACATCTTTGCATGGAAGCCTTCAGACATGCCAGGTGTACCAAGGGAACTCGCTAAGCACACTCTCAATATTGATCCGAAATTTAAACCGGTCAAGCAATTCCTTCATCGCTTCAATGAAGAGAGGCGTAAGGCCATTGGTGAAGAAGTGGCCTGGCTCTTGGCAGCTGGGTTCATTGTTAAAGTTTTTCATCCTGAATGGTTGGCTAACCTGATGCTGGTGCTTAAGAAAAATGGTACTTGGTGCATGTGTGTGGATTACATAGACCTTAATAAGGCCTACCCGACTGATCCTTTTGCTCTCCCTCGTATTGATCAGATTATTGATGCTACGACGGGTTGTGAGCGTTTGAGTTTTTTGGATGCTTATTTCGGGTATCATCAGATCAAGATGGCAGTTAAGGACCAGGAGAAGACAGCCTTTATCACTCCCTTTGGAGCCTTTTGCTATGTTGCCTTTTGGGCTCAAGAGTGCCCAGGCGACTTACCAGCGGTGTATTCAAAATTGCCTTCATGGTCAGATTGGACGCAATGTTCATGCTTATGTGGACGATATTGTTGTGAAGTCCAGGAAGAAGGAAACCTTGATAGATGATTTGAAGGAGACCTTTAAAAATCTTCAGGTCTACAAAATGATGCTTAACCCGGCTAAGTGTGTATTTGGTGTACCAGCAGGCAAGCTCTTGGGTTTTTTGGTTTCTGAAAGGGGCATTGGAGCTAACCCGGAGAAAATCAAGGCTATTACTTCACTGGCTAAACTAGCATGTATTAATGATGTTCAGCGTCTAGCGGGTCGTATTGCGGCCTTAAGCCGTTTCATAAGCCGGTTGGGAGAAAAAACTATCCCTCTGTACCAAATGATGAAGAAAACAGATCACTTTGTCTGAAGTGATGCTGCTGATCAGGCGTTTGAAGCCTTGAAGAAACAATTAGCTGAACCACCGATCCTTGCCGCTCCCATTGATAAGGAGCCCTTGTTGTTATATGTGGCTACCAATAGCCGATCTTTCAGCATGGCAATTGTTGTGGAAAGAAAGTAATCATGCAAGGAGTATCCGGTTCATCGGCCGGTTTATTATATCAGCGAGGTGCTCATTGAATCCAAGCAGAGGTATCTGCATTGGCAGAAGCTGGTATATGTGGTGTTAATGGCTAGTCGAAAGCTCAAGCAATATTTCCTTGGTCATCCCATCACTGTGGTTAGTTCTGCTCCTTTAGGAGATATTATTCAAAACAGAGAGGCCACAGGTCAGGTAGCCAAGTGGGCCATTGAGCTTGGACCCCATGGTTTGAAACATATGCCTCGCACAACCATCAAGTCTCAAGCACTTGTGGATTTCATCAATGATTGGACAGAGCTGCAGATGCCTGAGGAGAAGCTGGATAGTACATATTGGACTATTCACTTTGATGGATCTAGGAAGTTGGAAGGCTCGGGGGTTGGAGTTGTTTTGACTTCCCCACGAGGTGATAAATTTTGTTATGTTTTAAGGTTGATGTTCCCTTGTACTAACAATGCAGCTGAGTATGAAGCCTTACTCCATGGTCTTCGGATGGCTAAGGAAATGAATCTAAGCCGGGTGAGGTGCTTTGGCAACTCAGATTTAGTGGCTCAGCAAGTCTCAGGCACTTGGGATTATAAAGACCCGCTCATGGCGGCTTACCGCCGAGGGGTTGATGCTATTGCTGGTCATTTCAAAGGTTATCAATTGGAACATGTTGATCACAGGAAAAATGAGGTGGTTGATGCTTTGAGCCGGCTAGGGTCCCAGCGTAAGCCGGTACCACCTAATATGTTCCTTGATATTCTGCATAACCCTTCAGTCAAATTGCCTACGGAGGAGAATCTTGCTATTCCTAACCCAGAGGCACAATTGGTGGCGGCTCTTCATTTTTTTCCTGATTGGACAGTTCCGTATTTGGCTTAATTATATGACTTGGGGTGAGTTACCTGAAGATGAAGCTTTGGCCAGCCAGATACCCCGGCGGTTGTCGGAGTAATGGGCCACGGGTAGGCTAACCCGGGTCCCAGGATCTTTCAAGACATCGGGGCAGGCCGCGCCCCTCAAGCCGAGTCCCAGACAGCGACACCAAGACAAGCTGAGTCCCAGACAGCTACCTCCAGAGAGGCCGACTCCAAGCTGGTGACCTCCATAGAGGCCGACTCTGGGAGTCGGCCCTTGACTCTTCCCGAAGCCCGATGCGAGGTACGGTCATGACGTGGCCGTTCCTCCCTGCCTACGAGGGACTGGCATGACTATAGTGAGCCGTATCGTCGGAAGATCTCCGACGAGGCGCGGCACTGTTGCCATGCCTGCCCTGACCTTAGCCACAGTGCGCGACGCACTGTACCCACGACGCCGGCCTGTACGGCCTGAAGACCGCGGGGCCGCCTGTCAGTGGGTGGACCGAAGGCGGCCTGGGCGCCCCGAAGACGGCCCTGAAGGAGTTGGCCTCCCTGGAGTCAGCCTCCTCCTCTTCAGGGCCCCACGAGCCATTAACCAGATTGGATGGGGAATGGCGACAGTGATCGCCCGATAGACGGCGACACTGTTGCCACGACCCGGTGACCAAGCCTGCGTCATCAGGAGTGCCGCACAGTGTCGGGCCTGTCCGCGGGGTCCACCAGTCGGCGGGCCCCAGAAGCCGGCGGGAAGGACGGCGGCATGAGAGACAGACGGCTGGGGCCCGCACCCAGCCGGATTACCATTGTACCCCCGAGGGGTAGGCCTATATAAACCCCCCGGGGCACCCATGCAAAGGGTTCAGACCTTGATAGAGATAGACCATATAGTGCAGGGAGGAGAGAACTAGCCTTGCTCTCTCCTGCCTCCCGATACAGCTCGGGGAGCACCATTGTAGTCACCTTCCTTTAGTGATCATGCGGAGACCCCGCAGAGCAGCAGTAGGGGTGTTATCTCCCCGGAGAGCCCCGAAGCTGGGTAAGATTCGCCGGCGTGCATGCCTACGCCTCATCCCGTTTCCAGGCACCGGCGACGTTCTACTCGCCCCCACCATGATAAGCCATCCTTTGGCATATGTCGCACCCAACCCCCGAGATTTGGCGCCCAGCATGGGGCGAGGTGCACTGTCGTCCGGAGATCTATTCTGGATGGGAACCCTCTTCCTCCCTGGCGAGCGCAGCCAGCCAGGCTCACCAGATGGAGTCTGCATCGACACGCTGCGCGGCGCTGAGGCCGCCTGCGCCGCGAGTAGCCTCGCCGAACTTGTTGGCGAGGTGCGCCTTTCCGATGAGCCTGCATCAAACGCAGGCACGGGCGGCCCTGAGAGCCTCCTCGCGGGCCTCCTTGACCAACTCCACGTCGCTGGCGAGCCTGCCGTGGACTTGGAGTCCATAGGCTCCCCCGACCCGATGCTGGTCGACTCCGACACTGTGTCGCTTGACATTTTCCCCACCAACGTGGTGGTCTACGACGAGCCGCTTCCGTACGAGGAGAGCGGCGGAAGCGCCGTCACGGAGGTGCTCGTCATCAGTCACGACAAGCACTCCGGCGAAGAAGCCCAGGACCCGTTAGCTGCGGCCCTGCAAGACCTCACCGCGCCCATTTCAGAGGATGCAGATGCCGAGACGCTGGAGACACGCCGCCTTCAGATCATCGAAGGCGCCAAGAAGATGGCAAGCATGAGGCGCTTGTCAGAGGCATACCAGCGCGAGATGGATCGCGCTGTAGGCGGCTCGCCGGCTCCGACTGGGCCGAGCCGTCTAGGCGCGGTCCGGCAGCGCGGCGCAGACATCGCTGACTTGTTCAGGGAAAAATGCCCCGTATACGCCACCCCTGCGGAGAACATCCGTGCCGCCCAAGCGGCGACTGACGAGCTGAAGAACTTCGAGGGCGAAGAGCGCCGTGTGATGACGGAGCGAGTCCAGCAACTCCTCGACGCGGTTGCTGCGCAGAACGCGGCCGGTGGCCGCACAGACGCGCTGCAGCAGCCGAACGACAACTTGCCTCCCCGCCGAGATCAAGGCGCGACCTCTCGGATGCCGACTGGCGGAGTCCGAGGAAGGAAAGAAAAGGAGCCGGCTGTCAGTCACAGTCGGACTCACATCATCATCGAGCGCGACCAAGACGGCCGCTCGAGAGCAGTAGAGCGGCGGGACGACTACCTGCCTCCCCCGCCCAGAAGAGAGCGGCGAGTTTCCCTGCCGCCTGTTGAGCATCCGACTCTCGGAGGTCGCCTTGGCCGCCGAGAGGGAGTCGGAGAGAACGACGCACGCCATCGGGTCGACCGACTCCACCGATCCCTGGCGCTGGAAGAGGAAGACGAGCTGGGCCCGCCTTGCTTCGGGCCCCGCATCAGAGATGAGCCCTTCCCCAAAGGGTTCACGCTCCCCCGAGACACACCCAAGTACAGCGGCTCCGTGAAGCCGGAGGACTGGCTGATAGACTACTCCACAGCCGTCAGCATAGCGAACGGCAACAAGCGAGTTGCCGTGAAGTACGTTCCTCTCATGCTCCAGGGCATGGCCCGGACATGGTTGAACAGCCTGAAGCCCCGCAGCATCAACAGCTGGGTCGACTTCACCGAAGCCTTCATCTGCAACTTCACGAGCACGTACAATTGACCTCCCAAGCCGCGCCAGCTTTCCTTGTGCGTGCAAGGCCCTGATGAATCAACACGCGACTACCTCACGCGCTGGGGCGAGCTTCGGAACTCCTGCGAGGGCGTGCATGAGGTGCAGGCTATCGAGTACTTCACCGCCAGGTGCCGAGAGGGCACCCTCCTTAAGCACAGGCTCCTCTGCGACGAGCCAGAAACCCTCGACGAACTGCTAGTCATAGCAGACAAGTACGCCACGGCCGACTCTTCCATGAAGACAGAGATCCAAGTTAACGCCGCTGGCAAGGTGACCCCTCAGGCTCCCAAAGCCCCGGCTGGAGACACCAGTCGGCACCAACAACAGAACGACAACAAGCGCAAGGCCCAACAGCCGACTTCCAACAGTCGGCAAGTGGCGACCGTTGAAGACCAACAGCCGGAGGGGCAGCCTCCGGCCAAGCGGCAGAAAGGCAGCAAATCCAACTTGTTGCCAGCCTTCTCCTATGAGCAGACTTTGGATGGTCCCTGCAAGTTCCACAGCGGCGCGAAGCCGTCCAACCACACCACCAGAAATTCCTACTGGCTCACCAGAATCGCCAAGGGAGACGGCCTCACTCCTCCTCCGCCTGCTAGGCCGCCGCCTCCGCCGCCGCCTCAGCAGCCGGCGGCTCGGCCAGTCGGCGCGGTGCAAGACGAGTTCCCAGAAGAGCATGGAGCCTATGTGGTGTTCACCAGTGTGGCGGATGACCGGCGCAGCAGGCGCCAACAGCAACAGAAGTAAATGCAGTGGCAACAGATACTCCGGAGTTCATGCATTGGTCCGAGAGACCTATCAGTTGGAGTAGAGCGGATCACCCAGAGGTGATGCCGAGTTCGGGCTCTTACGCCCTGGTCCTAGGTGCTACCTTGGCCATTGATAGGCGGGCCGCCCGTTTCTCGCGAGTCCTGATAGACAGAGGCAGCAGCATCAACATCCTGTACAAAGACACCATGGAGAAGCTGGGAATCAAGCGAAGACAGCTGCAAAGCAGCCGGACTGTGTTCCATGGAATTGTACCCGGCCTTTCCTGTTCGCCAATCGGCAAGATCATGATAGACGTCCTCTTCGGAGACAAAGATCATTTCCGCCGAGAGCCGGTCTAGTTTGAAGTAGTGGACTTGGAAAGCCCATACCACGCCCTGCTTGGCCGACCTGCTTTGGCCAAGTTCATGGCGGTTCCTCACTATGCCTACCTGAAGATGAAGATGCCGAGTTCCAAGGGGATTCTGACCGTAGCTGGCGACTACAAGAAGTCGTCCGCCTGCGCGGCCGAGAGCAGTTGGCTGGCCGAGTCCCTGGTGATCGCGGCCGAGAAGCGGCTCCTTGACCGAGTCGTGGCGATGGCCGGAGAGTAGCCAGAGAGGTCGCCCGACCCCAAGGAGTTGGATGCAGAAGGATCATTCAAGCCGTCCAAAGAAACCAAGAAGATACCCTTGGACCCGGAGCACCTGGAGAGGTACGCTGTCAACGGCACAGGCCTCGACAGCAAATAGGAAGGCGAGATCGTTGATTTCCTCCATGAGAATCGCGACATCTTCGCATGGTCCCCCAAGGACATGCTTGGTGTCCCGATGGAATTCGCCGAGCACAAGCTACACGTCAGGCCAGATACGAAACCCGTCAGGCAGCCCCTGTGCCGCCTGTCAGAAGAGAAAAGAAGAGTGGTTGGAGAAGAGATAGCCCGGCTCCTGGCGGCCGGCTTCATCATGGAAGTATTTTTCCCAGAGTGGCTAGCTAACCCAGTTCTGGTGTTGAAGAAGAACAAATAGTGGCAGATGTGTATTGACTACACAAGTCTCAACAAAGCCTGCCCAAAGAACCCGTTTGCCCTGCCAAGAATTGATCAGGTGATAGACTCCACAGCCGGATGCGAGCTGCTGAGTTTCCTAGATGCATATTCAGGATATCACCAGATCAAGCTGAACCCGGCAGACAGACTGACGACCGCCTTCATCATGCCGTTTGGGGCCTTCTGCTACCTGACGATGACGTTCGGCTTGAGGAATGCCGGCGCCACCTTTCAGCGTTGCATGCAGAAGTGCCTCCTCAAGCAACTCGGCAGGAATGCCCACGTCTATGTGGATGATGTGGTGGTGAAGACAGAGAAGCGTGGGACGCTGCTGGAAGACCTCAAGGAGACCTTTGAGAATCTGCGCCGATTCCAGATCAAGCTCAACCCTGAGAAGTGCGTTTTTGGAGTACCGGCCGGCCAACTCCTTGGCTTCCTAGTCTCCGAACGCGGCATAGAGTGCAACCCCGTGAAGATCAAGGCCATCGAGAGGATGGAGGTACCCAGCCGACTGTTAGATGTGCAGAAGTTCACCGGCTGCTTGGCGTCCATCAGCCGATTCATCAGTCGGCTGGGAGAGAAAGCTCTGCCCTTGTATCAATTGATGAAGAAGACCACCTTTTTTGAGTGGAACCACAAGGCGGATGAGGCATTTCTCCAACTGAAGAAGATGTTGACTACTCCCCCTGTGTTGGCAGCTCCGACTCCCAAAGAGCCCATGCTCTTGTACATCGCCGCCACCAGCCGAGTAGTCAGCACAGTCATCGTAGTCAAGCGCAAGGAGGAAGGCAAGGCGCTCCCTGTCCAGAGGCCGGTATATTACCTGAGCGAGGTACCGTCGACCTCCAAGCAGAACTACCCTCACTACCAGAAGATGTGCTACGGCGTGCATTTTTCCGCCAAGAAGCTGAAACCTTACTTTCAAGAGCATCCAATCACTATGGTTTGCACCGCTCCACTCGCCGAGATCATTGGAAGCCAAGACGCCTCCGGCCGAGTAGCCAAGTGGGCTATAGATCTGGCTCCTTACACCATCTACTACCAGCCCTGCACCGCCATCAAGTCGCAGGCGCTGGCTGACTTCCCCGTCGACTGGGCCGAGACCCAGTACCTGCCGCCAGCACCTGACTCCACCAATTGGCGGATGCATTTTGACGGCTCCAAGATGCGCACCGGCCTGGGAGCCGGCATCGTCCTCACCTCCCCCAAGGGCGACAAGCTCAAGTATGTGCTGCAGATCCACTTCGCCGCCTCCAACAACGTCGCCGAATATGAGGCGCTCATTCATGGGCTCTGGCTTGCCAAAGAACACGGCATTCGCCGGATCCTGTGCTATGGCGACTCCGACTTGGTGGTTCAGCAATCATCCGGCGACTGGGACGCCAAAGACGCAAACGTGGCCAGCTACCGCTTCCTGGTGCAGCAACTCAGCGTATACTTCGAGGGGTGCGAATTCCTTCACGTACCAAGAAATGACAATGATCAAGCAGATGCCTTGGCACAAGTCGGCTCCACTCGCCAAGCGATACCTTCCGGCGTCGCCCTTCAGCGCCTCCTCAAGCCATCTATCAAGCCTTCACCAGAATCAGATTCCATCTTTGTGCCGGCCCCTCCAGAAGTAGTTGGATCCGACTCCAGAGCCCCAATAGACGGCCCCAAGAAAACTACAGTCGAAGCCGGCCCGGGGACTTCAGAGCCCGGCCCGGGGACTGCGCCAGCTGACCCGGGGACTTCAGAGCCCGGCCTGGAGACTGCGCCTGTCGGCCCAGAGACTCCGTCAATCCAGCAAACGGCCGCAGACTCCAGCCCGCCGCCTCCCAGCCCGACCACCCTTGTCCAAGTCACTGTGGTAGCAGTTGAAGAGATAGCAGCACCCTCATGGGCACAGCCCATTCTCAAGTTTCTAGTGAACAGAGAGCTGCCGACAGATGAGATCCTGGCTCGGCAAGTGCAATGCCGAGCAGCAGCATACACCATAGTCAACAGAGAGCTAGTCAGGCGCAGTGTCACTGGTGTCTACCAGCGCTGCGTAGAATCAGAACAAGGCCAAGCAATCCTCAAAGACATCCATCAGGGCGAGTGCGGCCACCATGCGGCTTCAAGAGCACTCGTTGCCAAAGCTTTTCGGCACGGTTTCTTTTGGCCGACTGCCCTGGAAGAAGCTAAAGAGCTAGTCCAAAAATGCAACGGGTGCCAGATGTTCCGCTCCAAGCCACTTCAGCCGGCTTCCGTGCTAAAGACAATCCCCATCTCCTGGCCCTTCGCAGTTTGGGGCCTGGACATGGTAGGACCATTCAAGACGGCCCGAGGCGGCCTAACTCACCTGCTTGTCATGGTGGACAAGTTCACCATGTGGGTAGAAGCAAAGCCCATCAAGAAGTTGAACGGACCGACTACAGTGACTTTCATTGCCGACATCACGGTGCGGTACGGCATACCGCACAGCATCATCACCGACAATGGCACAAACTTTGCCAAGGGCACCTTGGCCCGTTTCTTCGCGACGCAGGGCATCCGACTGGACTTAGCATCCGTTGCCCACCCGCAGTCAAACGGCCAGGTGGAACGAGCAAACGGCCTCATCCTGTCCGGCATCAAGCCTCGACTGGTCGAACCACTCGAGCGTTCGGCCGGCTGTTGGGTCGAGGAGCTACCAGCTGTCCTCTGGAGTCTGTGCATGACTCCAAACAAGTCAACCGGCTTCACGTCTTTCTTCCTCGTCTACGGTGCCGAAGCCGTCATCCCAACGGATATAGAGTTCGACTCTCCACGAGTCACCATGTACACCGAAGAGGAAGCAGAAGAAGCACGCCAAGACGGCGTTGACCTGCTGGAAGAGGGTCGGCTGTTGGCACTCAGCCAGTCCAGCATCTACCAGCAGAGTCCGCGCCGATACTACAACCGAAAGGTCAAGCCGAGATCGTTCCAAGAGGGCGACCTTGTGCTCTGGCTGATTCAGAGAATAGCCGGCCAGCACAAGTTGTCGGCACCTTGGGAAGGTCCCTTCATCATCAGCAAGGTGCTAGGGAACGACGCCTACTATCTGATTGACACTCAGAAGCCTCGAGCATGCAAGAGGGACGACTCCGACAAAGAAACAGAGCGCCCGTGGAACGCGAATCTTCTTCGAAGATTTTACAGTTGATGCAGTATGTATCGCACTACCCCCCTTGTATTAAAGTACTAAGACCTTAGGCCCCCCGAGACGAGCTCGGGGACTGCCTTTTTGTTATTTGTATGATAAGAATCACGCTTCCGAATATGCTACTCTTTTTATCATACCGTCTGGCACCGGGTCCGACTAGTCGGCCCAGGGACTTGCCGTCTTGCGCTATGAAATGCTTCCTGCAGTCAGACAAGTAATGTGTTGCGCTCAAGCCGTCTCCTGTCGAAAGCCGCAGCTCGCAGAGCAACTGCTGGTAGGAGGAGAACAAGCAAGAACGAGCGCACACATGAAAAAATGTCTAAGGACCTAAAGCGTATGCATAGCTCAAGCCGGCTACCAGCCTCTCTCTGCAGAGCCGACTCATGAGTAGTCGGCTCGCCGTCTTAGCTTTTATCAAAGATGGCCGACTCTTGGATAGTCGGCCTATCACTTTCTAGCCGACTTGTTAAAGAAACTCTAAACGGCCAAGTACTTGCCTTCCCGAAGTAGCCAAGCACTTGACCTAGCGACAGTCCGCAGAGCGGCTGTCCAGCCAGCAAGACGGCAACTAAAGAAGACGGCAAAGGAAAAAGCCTAAGGAGCAATAAGCAAGGAAAGGCGGAAATTGGATAAATATTTACATAGGCCCTTGGCCGAATTTTTCGAATAGAAATTCAGGATACACCCCGCGGGTGGAATTGTTCGAACCTAACAAGTCTTCAAAAGGTTACTAAAGACAAATAAACAGAGGCGGAAAAAAGCAGCCTAGGAGGCGGTCTCCGGGGCCGGAGGATCGAAGGAGACGGCGGTGTCGGGTGCCGGGGAAGTCGGCCCGGCGGTCTCGGCTTGGTCGCCTCCGGCGGCAGTCGCTTTGTCTCCACGCGGCTCGTTGCTGGAGGCGCGATCGAGCTGAGGCTGGCCGCCTGCTCCGTCTTCTGGCGCCTCCGCCTCGCCTCCGTCCTCCGCCTCGTCCTCCTCCTCGGCACTGGAGTCGATCACCTCCGCCGAGTCTTCGCCATACTGTGGGTTCATCCCGAACCAGTCCGGTGGCACTTCCTCGCCGCCTTCAGCATGCTCGGGCACGAAGACATTGGTGTACGTGTACTCGGCGATGGCCGCCGCGCGCTCAACAAGGGCGCCCTCCACGGCCTCCAGCTCAGCCTGGGCTTCTGACCAGAACGCGACCAGGCGGTCCAGGTCCAGCCCTGGATACCACGCCTTGACAAACTCCAAGGCCCGGCGCGCTCAGGCCCGGGCCGAGGAGCCCCTCCAAGCTTCAAGATGGCCGACGGCGACTTCCAGTCAGTCGGCGGTCCGACTGGCGGTGCGCAGAGCCGGCATGTCCGGCCACAGGGCGGCAACCGCCTGGGCACCGGCACACTGAAGCCGGCGCAGCAGCCGGTGAGCCGGACGAAGACGGGCTTCAATTCTCAGGAGCTGCTCGTCGATGGTTCGGGGGGCATTAGAGGCGATCTCCTTGCCCTTCGCCCTTCGCGCCTCCCGAGCAGCCTCGATGGCCAGAGGAACTGCCTGTGAATGACCAGGAAAGAAGTCTGCCAGGACAGAAAAGAAGAAAGTCGAAAAATCAGAAGTCGGCCTGACACACAGACGGAAGCCCAAAGAAACAAAAGAAACTCACCGTCGACGATGTCCTCAATCTCGTGGTAGCTGGAAGTCAGCATCGCTTCCCTATCAGTCCAGGCGGAGCGCTCGATCTCGAACTCGGCCATGAGAGCGGCCTCTCGCGCCTTGGCCTCGTCCTGCGCCTTCTGGAGCAGCTCCCTCTGCTCGGCCAGCTGCGTCGCCAGCAGGTCACGCTCTTTGGCGATCCTGCCTCACTCCTCCTCCTTGGCACGCCGAGCAGTGTTGGTCTCGCCCAGCTGCTCCTGAAGAGCGGCGTTGGCACCTGAAGAACGAAGAAAGAGACAAGCCAGTCGTCAGTAAAGTAGATCGCCGGGGAGATCCGGCCCGACTGCTCAGCAGTCGGCCCGAATCTCGGGGACTACAGCCCGCGGGTGCGCCAGCACGCCCCCGCGAAGAAGGAAGAAAAGAGCTCACCCCGGCTTTCCACCAAGTCGGCGGTCCGCTTGTTCAGCTCCTCAACATTGCGGTTGAAGGCAGCGGCGCGGAGGTTATGATACTCCTACAAAAAGCCGACAAAGACAAAGTCAGTATTTGGAACTCACTGGAGGGAGTTCCGACCCGCCTGCTCAGCAGCCGGCCCGGAACTCAGGGACTACACCCAGTGGGTGCGCTGGCGCGCCCCCACGTAGAAAAACAAGAATCAGAAATAAGAAGAAAACATACTCGGACAGATGTCCACGCGGCCAGATGCGCCCTGTTGCAGACTTGAAGGGCGTCTCTTTCGGCACGCAGCTTCGCCTGGACGTCCAGGAGCGCTTGGTTTAGCGGTCCGGTGCCGCCGCCGCGCAACCACCCAGTGGGCGCGACACTGGAGGCGTCGACGTCCAGGGTCGCTGAGATGGCAGTGCCGACTTCCCAAGGTCGCGGCGCTGAGGTCGCCCTCTCAAGACAGCGGTGCACCGGCGTGGCGACTTGAAGAAGCAGCCGCGCCTCGGCCTCGTCCGCGGTCGGCGGCTCCGACTGGCCCACCGGCTGTTTGCCGTGTGGTCTCCCAGACGGGGGAGGAGGTGGCGGAGGCGGCACGAGGGTGTCCGAGCCAGAGGCCTCGCCGCCTTCCTCCACGAGGGGGTTCTCGGTGCCGGCCTCTCCGGTCTGCCCCATGAACTCCGGAGCCGGCGGCGCCGACGACAATGGGGGGACGAGCATCGCTGATCGGCGACGCGCTGCCTCCTCAGCACGCCGCTTCGCCGCAGCAGCGGCTTCGGCATCCTCCAGCCTCTTCTGGGCATTGGCGGCCGCCTTCTCGGCCTGCGCCTTCTCCAGGCGGTCGGCCTCCTCATTGTCGCGCTTCTCCCGCGCATTCCGCTCCGTCGCCTCCCGGAGGTCGGCGGCGGGATCGGGCCGCCGAGTGTTGGTGGACGTCTCTGCCGACCCCATGACAGAGGGGACGGCGACTCTTTCGAGGGAGAGGGGGCCCCTGAAGAAGAACGAAGGGAGAATAAAGGAAAATTCGGGCAAAATCCAACGAAAGAAAATAAAGAGCGTGAAGACTCACGCCGAGACTAGCGGCGGCCTTCTCACTTCCCTTCGGAAGCGGTTGGCCTTCGCGGCTGCCTCCTCCCATTTCGTCGCGGCGGCCGCCCCCTTGAACTTCTTCAGTTTGCCGCCGGGCGCACTCGGCCCGGCGTGACGCCTCTTCGCGCCGCCTTGGCCAGCCAGGCCAGCCCTCAGCTGGTGGCGCGGGGTGACTTCCCCATCGGCGTCGTCTTCAGGCCAATCGACGAAGGTGGCCGAGGGCCTAAAGCCGCCGTCTGCCCCTTCTCCGCCGCCTTAGGCGTCGGCTTCCATCGCCGCCGCCCCCAAGTCGGGGTCATCGACGTTGCTGTACGCGCGATCAGGGACGTACTCGCGGGGCTGTCTCGTGGCGCCGACTGCGGGCTCCATGAGGGGGTTCTAGCCAGAAGAAACCAACAAGAGTCAGAAGCCAGAGTCGGCTGCGAAGGAAGACAAAACTACAGGGAGATGCGACTTACCACTTGAGGGGGGTTGTCGCGCGAGTACGGCTCCTTGCCGAACTGCCAGTCCTCCGTGAAGTCGCAGTGTGCAATGTGGTTCACCAAGTTCGCCACCTCCTTGCGGGGCATCTCCTTGGTGCTCATCCGACTCGGATCTCGGAGGCCGCTCATCTGACAGATCAGGTGAGGCCGGCCTTGGAGCGGGAGGACTCGGCGCGCCATGAAGGCGGCCATAAGATCGGATCCGACGAGGCCCTCCGACTGCAGCAGGACTCGGAGTCGCGCTACGGTGGCGGCTCCGGAGGGAGTCAGCGACTTGGCCCGGTGAGACCAGCTGGGGAGCCTCCCAGTCAGGGGGGCGGCGTTGAAGGGCGGAAGGTTGACCCAGTCGCCGTCGGTGGAGAGGTTCTTCATGTAGAAGTACGAGCGCTGCCACATCTTCACCGACTTTATCAGCGAGATGGGAGGAAAGGGGTTGTCGGCTGTCGAGCGCCGCACCGTGACGTAGGTGCCGCACCGTGACGTAAGTACGAGCCGGGATGCTGGCGACGTGCGTGCCGAGCTTCGAAGAGAAGAATTCTCCCCATAGCTCGAGGGTGGGGAGAACTCCGAGGAAACCTTCGCACAGAGTGGCGAAGGCGGAGAGCAACACCATCGTGTTTGGAGTAAGGTGGTGTGGTTGAAGGCCGTGAAACTCCAAGAACGAGCGGAAGAACCCGCTCGCCGGCAGCCCCAGGCCGCACATGAGGTGCGAGCGGAAGATGACCCGCTCGCCCTCCTCGGGCGCCGGTCGGATCTCCCCCGCCGGCGCGGGGCCGGTGCGCACGAGGTCCGCGCTGGGGAGACGGCGGGTCTGGCGGAGGAACTCGATGTGTTCCTCCTCCACCTCCAAGCCGTCCCATACGCCGGAGCGCACGGCGGGGGCCGCGGCGGAAGAAGAGCTCATCGCCGCGGTGAGGGAGTGTTCTCGCTCAACGGCAGGGGCAGGAGGAAGAGAAGGCAAGTAAGGCGGGAGAATGGGGGAGAAGGGTGCGTGTGCGGTGCCGCCCCGCTCCTCCCCACCTATTTATAGCCCTGCAGGCTGAGGAGCCGAGGGGGCGGGCGTGGGATTAACTGTGCACGATGCCCCACGCCGCCCCACGATTTACCCCACGAAGTTACTGCGCGTAGTAACAACGTAGGGAGACTAACCGTCCACGGCCGCAACGGATCCGTTCGTATGCCGAGGCGTGGTAGTGGCGGGCCCCGCCTGACGGCCCGTCCCGTCACGCGCGTGGGTGAGCAGACTGTCCTCTCCACTTGGCGCCACGCAATAGGACCGCCTCGATGGCAGCAGGGAAGCGTATCAGATACGCCGCCCGTTTTCCCGCCGCGACTTTCAAGCAGCGGCCCCTCGTTAGAAAAATCCGACTTTCCACAAGTCGGCCAAAGAGAAGACGGCGGCCGAGTTCAGAGTCTGCGCTGGGAAGGTTGAAACTGATGAAGCCCCACTAGGCAGCGTCCGCGGGTGTGGGGACCCCGACTCATAAGTCGAGATCACCGAATGCACGTGTACAGTGATCCCAGAGATCAATGCTCACTGAACACACAGAAGCTGAATAACAAGAGTCTTACATCCATACATACCGTCTTACACAAATTATGACCATTACGGTCAAGTCTTACATTGATAAAGCCTTAAGGGCTGAACATCAAATGAAACACAAGCAGCGGAAATCTTCGTCGATAAGTAGAACCCATGCCATCTGCCTTAACCCTACAGGCATTCTGACTGGGAAACGTCCTAGTTCGCATGTTCGTCTCCAAAGAACTCTTCTTCGAACTCCGGTTCTTCCATGCCTGGTCAATTAAATAACCAGTGGCAAGCCAATGAGTACTTTGAATGTACTCGCAAGCAACCCATGTTTTGGTTCAAGGTACATCAATGCATGATATAGGTAAATTTTTGCGGAAAGCTAGTTTTGAGTGCAATGACATGTTCAACAACTTGTAAGACATGCATCAAGTAACCATGAGGACATGTTTACAGATATCAACATAAATAGAGTGGGCACCAACCCAACATGAATAGAGTGGGCACCAACCCATCTCAAACATGTCAAGTACCTTGACTTGACCCAATTCATTTTATCAACACACACACACACAGTTGTGAAACTGTGGATGTAGTTTAAGCAGCACCGCCCAACTGTCCTTGACCGTGGACACGGCTATTCGAATAGTTTTACACTCTATAGAGGTTGCACACTTTACCCACAAGATCCGGGGAACTTCCGTGTCATCCACGACCCGCGGTACCTCAAGTACCCGGGGTAAGCACCCAATCACTACCTTTCCCTAGACGACACTAACATGGAGTCCACTCGATTGGTAGTAACCCCCGTACCCAACATTTCACATCTTAAAATTGTGGAGCATCGCTCCGATATTCATCACATACTGGCACGGGGTACCAACGGTGTGTCCGGTGCCCCATAAAAATGTTCTTGGCCGCCCTACCTGGCACGACCCCGTCCCGAGAGAGCGCACCAACAACTCTCCCGTCACTAGTAATGCGGGCTCCAAGCTAGTATTGGTCTAGGTAATCAATAATGCCCTTTCCCATATAAGGGTAGAGTGGTTGCGCATGTAAGGTTCGGACAGTCGACAAATCTTAAATCTAATCCATTTTCGAAAACAACACACACACTTGCCTCGATACACCACTTCGTCATCAAGTGGTTACCCATCTCAACCTCTCCCTCGGGCATAAGTGGCACCCGACGGGGTTTTCGAAAAGTCCTTTGAAAATACTTTGTCTCCAACACTATGCATATTCCCGTCCCTTTTTGCGTAGCACTACTTTAGCATCATATCTACTCCCACCGGCATAACCCTCATAAGAAGGTAGGGTCATGCACAATGCAGGTATCAACGAGGAGGTACGGTGGCAACCATCGAAGTGGTTATCATCCCATCATGATTCTGAAGCAACACTAATAAGGTGCTATATGACATGCATAAAAAGGTTTCATAGACATGGTCAAAGGGCTGCTTGCCTGGTTCATCAGAGTCTTGAAATCTTCTGGTCCTTCTCCAAGTACTCCGTCTACCTCGTCAACTAACGTCGGAAACAAACACAATAAGAAACACAACAAGGCAAAAGAAAAAGTGCTCTAAAAATGTGAGTTGGACTTTTCTAGGATACCTCTCGTCATATGAGGAATGACCAAGGTGATTTCAATGGAAGTGGATCAATGGATATTTCCAAACATTTCGATATGATGGAATCAAGGGGTTTATGGAATTGCAAGAAGTGTACAGAAGAATTATTTTGAAAAATGAGCAAAGGCACCCATTTAACAAAGGATGATTTTAGAAGCATCTAGGAATTGGTTTCACTGGATTTGGAGTTCAAATGGATTTCCTATGAATTTGCAAAGTTGGCTATATATGAAGAAATAGACCATTATTTGTGTGGCATAGAAAGTATTAAAAAAATGTTCATAAACTAAGTTATTAACTTAGGAACACCTAGGAATTTGGATCATGGAATTTGGATCAAAAATGGGCTCTCTGTGATTTTCTAAAGTTTATCACAGAAATGAAAAAATAGGATTTGATAAATACTTGTGAAAGAAATATTTCTGCAAAAATGTGCAAGTAGCACCATGTGATAGGGAATGAATTTAGAAACTACTAGAAATTTGAATCATCAAATTTGGAGTTAATTTGAATTGTCTATGGATTTTTGAAGTTCCCTGAAAAAGAAAAAGACAAAGGTTTTACCGAAATGGGCCGGATCCGGGCGGTGGCAGCACACATTGTGCGAGGTTTAGCGGCAGGGCGTCACTGGGCCGGCCCAGCGGCTCGGCCACACGCGCGCAGGGGCCACGTTGAAGGCGACTTTGGTGTGGTACGCGTTCGCTGTGGGGAGACGGCTCCGGAGGAAGCCGTGTCCACTTAACTTGTGGGCCCGACCCTCAGGGTCACTTACACCCGGGGCCCACCGGGCTCTCTCTCCTTCTCCCGCCTCCTTCTTCATCCTCGCGACAGGGGGACAGGGGAGGGCGCCGGTCGTCGTGGTTCCGGCCGCTCTGCTGCATCGGACGGTGTGGTAGTGGTCTGGGCGGATGCCCCACTCCACGCCGCGCTCGGGGGTGGCCGCGTTGGACACGGGGGCGACCAGGAGCGAGCAGCTCAACGGGAGGGCGGATGACGGCCTCTGGCAAGAGGGGTTCTGTGGTTGCGAGGCGCTAGAGGAGGAGGTAATGGGCGGAGGAGCCTCTTCGGCGTGAGGTGGATCCATTGGGGTCCAAAGGAGGGGAGGGGAGGCTTCGATCTGCGGGAATTTGGGCGGAGACCAACGTCGACACCTCGGCCATGGAGGGAGCAGGAGGGCACGAGAGGGAGAGGGAGTGTGTCTGAGGGGTTGCTGGGGGAGAGGGAGAGCGGTCAGAAGCCGTAGAAGAGCTCGGGAGCGCCTCTAAATAGAGGGGCCGTGGTGCACCGTGGACGCGGCCTACGGCGCACTCGGGCAGGCTCCTTGGAGGAGAGAGGGGAGAGGTTTAGGAGGGGGCCGGCAGCTTGCCGTGTCCCAGACACCGAGGCGGCCTCGTGAGACACGCTGGGGAGGCCCGAGGTGGCCGGAGGCGGTTGGCAGGGGGCGGCTACAGTGCGGGAGCGCACTGTAGCGCGCTCCAGAGCGCCCAAATGGCATGCCATGGCATTAAAAAAGGGGAGTGGGCGCGGCCACTTGTGTCCTGTAGTGCCAGGAGGTATTAGGATAGCAGGGGGAAGCCTTGGATGCCCTGTGGAACCAATGGAGTGAGGAGGGAGGTGAGAAAGAGAGAGGAAGGTGCTATCCAGAGGGTTAAATGGGGGTGTTTCACCCATCAATCATTGAGCTAAGGCCAGGGAAGAGTTACTGGAGATAGGAGAAGACTAGGAGGAGCTGTGGTAAAAAGTTGAGCTCAAGGAGATTAGGGGAAGGGGTCAAAATGGTGTTTTTGGAAAAATGGCAGAAGGTGTTTGTTGTTGGTTTGGGCAAGAAAATTAATTCCACTTTCCATGAGAATTAACATGATGGAATGGCACATAGAATTAGGGTGTTCCACCAAGTTTGATCTCATTTGGGCAAAGTAGCCAATGTAACTTTGGTAAACCCTAGAAATCAGTAGAAATGGTTTTGCCAAGATTTAGTCATGCAAATATATTCTCCTTGATGCACCACTTGGTGCAGTGTCATAATTTGAGGATTTGAACATGTCCACCAAAATTCAGATCAAAAGGACACACTTGGCAATGTAGAGTTGTCCAAATTTGGTTCTGGACAGGAAGGGTTTTGGGGCACTTTGATCAAGTTAACTTGTTCTATAACTTGTGCCACTTGGTCTAGATGAATTATTAGACCATTGGAGCATGTTCTCAAGGTTTGAGATTATTTGGGAATGTTTGGCAATGTAAAGTTGCTCAAACTTCAAAATGGACAGAAATGGTTTTGAGGGGATTTGATGATGTTATCTTGTTCTACAAGACATGAGACTTGGCAAGATCACCAAATATGTCATATGTGACATGATAGAATTTTCTTGGAATTGTTGGGGAATATTTCCTTTGTAAATATTTCAAAAGCTTGAAATATCCAGAAAGGGTTTTTGAGGGATTTGACCAATATTTTGAACATGACCATGTGTTGAAACTCTTATATATGGACAATATATGTCCACTGAGTTTCCCTGATTTTTGTCAAATATTTGTAAAGCAATAAAATAATTTTTCACTATTAAAGACCATTTCTGGCCTTAAGAAAAAGCTTTTAAATAAAATAGGAAAATAACTTTTAAAATTGTATTTTTGTGGTTTATGGGTATCCTATATCTAATAGGATTCAAATATATTTTTGGAAAGATTTTTCACACCTCAAATTAAGTACTTGCAGTGCAAATCTCAATTCAAGGATTTTTGGAAAACTAATTTTAGAAAATAGTTTTTGGCCAAATTACTTTTGTAAGTAAATACGATATTGCTATATACACATGGCATGATCATTGGGGAAAGGTTTTGGATCAAGGAGATGAAGTATAGAAGTTGGAGGATTTATTTGATTTTTAGAGCACTTGCAAACAGCAAACATAAATCCAATCAAGCAAAGTCCAAAACACTCAAAAGTTTTTGTCAAAACACATTTTATCATGATTTATTAGCTTAAGTGTTGTGGCATGAAAATCAGGGTGTGACAGACCAACCCCCCTTACAAGAATCTCGTCCCCGAGATTCCTAGACTAGGTGCGGAAAGGGATACAGAAACTTGGATCTGGGGTAGTCTTCAAGTCCTCATGTTGCTTCTGCTTCCGTGTAGTGCTCCATTGAGCTTGAAGTACTTGATGGTGTGGCTTCGTGTATGTCGCTCTTCTTGATCCAGGTTACTAATGAGTAGCTCGTGGTAGGTTAAATTGGGCTAGGGGTCGATGGCTCGGTGGTCGATGTCTTTGTAGAGATCGGGCTAATTAGGAAGTTAGAAATATTTCCGGAGTGGTGTCGTGTGGAAAAACATTGTGCATAGTGGGTGAGTCAGGTGGTAACTGTAGTTGGTATCTATCTTCTCTTCGTCTCGTAGCGATCTCGGAGGGGGTTGTTAAATCTTCGTGTGGGTCTCCTTGTCATGGAAATGCTTGGTTCCTTAGATGGAAGTGGCCCGTAGATACACCTGGTCTTCGACGCGGAGGTTTACTTCTTGACGATGGTGGTTGGTGCAGTTCTTCTTCCTTGACATGGCGGTCTTCAGATGTTCCCTGACCAGCTGAACGGTCTTTCTTCCGCCTTCGGGTAGACAAGTAGGTCACCAAGTAATGATGACAACTATCTTGTCTAAGTGCTCCATGAAGACGTTTTTCACGGGGTACATAAAGTAGGCTAGGGAGTTAGTGGTGGTCTTGTTGAGTGTGGGCCAAGGTGGTTCTAGATCTAGTGTCAAGGCCCTCGGTCATGGTCGGACCATGTTGTGGCTTGGTAGGGCTTAAGGGTTTCAAGGATTCTAGTGTGCGAGTGAACATTTATCATCTTATCTTTAAGCACGGTTTCTGAGATGCCAATAGCCTATCTAGTCCTTTAAACAAATCACATCATATCACCGATATCATCATTTTGCATAGGTCAACTCCAATCATCACCTCATGTGATTCATATCCTTATGGCTCCCGAGAGGATGTCTAACAAAATCATACATGTCTGCAATCCCCAAACTCATGTGTGTGGCTACCCCTAAAAATCCATGGGTAGAGCATACAAGCTTCCAAGCTGGAATAAAACAGGACAATCCAAGTGCTCATCCTATTATTCCAAGGTCCAAGATAAAGCACCTCTATCCTGAGGAAACACGTCGTAAGCCACTCCAAAATCTTGTTTCCTTCCTATGAATCAACTCCAACAACCCATTAACTTCCATTTAATTCTACAAATCCAATGTTTATGGTGTTCCACAAGACCTTCTAATATCCTCTAATTCTATAATCCTTGAAAAGGTCCAACCTTACTATAGTCAGTCCACCAATTCCCGTTATTGTGATCTAGTAATACTCCACGGTCAAGCTCACAAAGATGCCTAAATAAACTCCGACCATTAGTCCAATCTCCTAGTTTATGGTCCACCGAGAAACATGGTATCATGATCAAGATCATCAGTCTAAATCCAATTTACTCCGAACCATGTAACATTTCTCTGCATCCGTACTCCACTAGGGCAACCTATTTAATCCAAATCTTATGTCCCGCGAGAGTTTCCATACTTTCCCCTGAGTCATAATCGTAATATCAACTATCTCCTATCAATATCCCCTGGCTAAGACAAATCCAAATACTTCCAAGAATTTCATCTTGCGATCATAATTGTCCTATTAAATCCAATATACTCAGGGGTAATGAAATCTATGCTAATCTATACTCATGATCCCACCAAGTTCATCTACCAACATCAAAGCCTCATAATCCACCAAATAGTCTCATATAATTCCTCAAGTCATTGATATAAACTCATCGAGTCATTTGTCCTCTATTCCTATATCCTCAAATTGGTCTTCCCTATGGCATCGCCAGTTTTGGTGCTATCTTAGGATGATAATGTGCTCGTTCACTATGTCCACTAGTTCCATAATGAACCCAGTGATAAGCAAGGTTACGAAGGCTTAACAGGTTCTCTTGCAATTCTGTGGGTTAAGCACATGGTTAAGGATTCAAGCTGGGGTATCTTATGAAGTCTCGAAGGGTCTAGGAATGGGTTTCTAATCTTGAGGGGCAACCATAACTCTAAGGGGCTGCACTTGGTCGAGGAGGTTGTAGCAAAAAGTCTTCAATGCTTGTTGGTCGCCGAGGTGGAATCCTTGGTGCATATTGTCTTGCTTGTCTTCAGTTGAGGAGAGAGATCAGAGGGAAAAGTAGCACAGAGGAGGGGAATGCCTAAAGGGGGTTCTATAGTGCTAGTGCAAACAAACAGGTGCAAAAAGGGCCAAACAAAAGAAACAAGGTAAGGAAGGTGATATAGTCGCATACTTGTCGCCTAGGGCAAAAGGGCGAATGATATCCAAACACAAACAAACAAAAAAAAGCAACACACAATCATGGTTCTATTCGAACCATCATACGGACTCGACTGCGCATAGGGGGTACACGACTCTTCCTACCCTAGGGGTTCTCGGACTTAGTAGCCGTGCCTTGTGCCTCATGCAGTCTTCTGGGTTTTCCTCAGGTGTTGCTACGTCTCTTGTAGTTGTTCGATGAACGATCCGGGTTGGCCTGAAGAATCTTCAACACTTCTCGCCTGATGAGATGATGGGGTGAAGGTGGCTCCTCGTAGCTGGCATTGACTTGGTCTTCTCTTGTCCCCTTAATCATGATGATTGCTTTTGCCTTTTTAAGGTGTCGGTGGTTCCAGGTGGTCATCCTTTATGCAATGACACTAACAAGGCATAATAGAGGTCTAATCCGTCGAACACATTGTTGACAATATTGTCACCGAGAGCGGGGGATGAAGAGAACCGTTTTCCTGCTCACTATAGTGAGACGGACCAAATGGCTAGGTTCTCATCCACCGGTGGTTGCCGATACAACAACGGTAGTGACAGGGTTACCCTATTAGTGATGTATATCATGGCCTTGCATATCCTATGCCCTGATCGTCGTAAGCTAAGGTTGCATCATCTTGGGGCAGTGTCAAGGGTGTCACCATCTCCTGGGTCTTCAGGTCCTCATTCCTTGAGGATGTATCTTCTGTTGGTATCGTCTTGTTGTGATGTCGCCAATCTTGTGTTCGGGAGATGTGGGTGAATGTCTGGCAAGGCATCTTCCTTCTAGATTATCCACGAGGATTACAAGGAATCCAGTGGTTAGGGGCATAAGGGTTCTAGCGACCAAAGGTTTTGAAGGGGAAGAGATCAATAAGGAAAGTATACCTTAGTTTTCGAAAAACTGAGAAGGGAAGAGAAGTATAAATAGTTTTGGAAAACTAGTAGTAGTTTTGGAAATAGTTTTACCCTAACTAACGACCATGCTAACTAAGGCTTCCTACAGTCAGGATGGCTCTGATACCAGCTCTGTGGGGACCCCGACTCATAAGTCAAGATCACCAAATGCACGTGTACAGTGATCCCAGAGATCAATGCTCACTGAA
The DNA here is from genome assembly GCF_002162155.2 of Triticum dicoccoides. NCBI lineage: Eukaryota > Viridiplantae > Streptophyta > Magnoliopsida > Poales > Poaceae > Triticum > Triticum dicoccoides. Next base: position 144,877,962 of record NC_041385.1, read on the forward strand.
CACACAGAAGCTGAATAACAAGAGTCTTACATCCATACATACCGTCTTACACAAATTATGACCATTACGGTCAAGTCTTACATTGATAAAGCCTTAAGGGCTGAACATCAAATGAAACACACGCAGCGGAAATCTTCGTCGATAAGTAGAACCCATGCCATCTGCCTTAACCCTACAGGCATTCTGACTGGGAAACGTCCTAGTTCGCATGTTCGTCTCCAAAGAACTCTTCTTCAAACTCCGGTTCTTCCATGCCTGGTCAATTAAATAACCAGTGGCAAGCCAATGAGTACTTTGAATGTACTCGCAAGCAACCCATGTTTTGGTTCAAGGTACATCAATGCATGATATAGGTAAATTTTTGCGGAAAGCTAGTTTTGAGTGCAATGACATGTTCAACAACTTGTAAGACATGCATCAAGTAACCATGAGGACATGTTTACAGATATCAACATAAATAGAGTGGGCACCAACCCAACATGAATAGAGTGGGCACCAACCCATCTCAAACATGTCAAGTCCCTTGACTTGACCCAATTCATTTTATCAACACACACACACACACAGTTGTGAAACTATGGATGTAGTTTAAGCAGCACCGCCCAACTGTCCTTGACCGTGGACATGGCTATTCGAATAGTTTTACACTCTACAGAGGTTGCACACTTTACCCACAAGATCCGGGGAACTTCCGTGTCATCCACGACCCGCGGTACCTCAAGTACCCGGGGTAAGCACCCGATCACTACCTTTCCCTAGACGACACTAACATGGAGTCCACTCGATTGGTAGTAACCCCCGTACCCAACATTTCACATCTTAAAATTGTGGAGCATCGCTCCGATATTCATCACATACTGGCACGGGGTACCAACGGTGTGTCCGGTGCCCCATAAAAATGTTCTTGGCCTCCCTACCTGGCACGACCCCGTCCCGAGAGAGCGCACCAACAACTCTCCCGTCACTAGTAATGCGGGCTCCAAGCTAGTATCGGTCTAGGTAATCAATAATGCCCTTTCCCATATAAGGGTAGAGTGGTTGCGCATGTAAGGTTCGGACAGTCGACAAATCTTAAATCTAATCCGTTTTCGAAAACAACACACACACTTGCCTCGATACACCACTTCGTCATCAAGTGGTTACCCATATCAACCTCTCCCTCGGGCATAAGTGGCACCCGATGGGGTTTTCTAAAAGTCCTTTGAAAATACTTTGTCTCCAACACTATGCATATTCCCGTCCCTTTTTGCGTAGCACTACTTTAGCATCCTATCTACTCCCACCGGCATAACCCTCATAAGAAGGTAGGGTCATGCACAATGCAGGTATCAACGAGGAGGTACGGTGGCAACCATCGAAGTGGTTATCATCCCATCATGATTCCGAAGCAACACTAATAAGGTGCTATATGACATGCATAAAAAGGTTTCATAGACATGGTCAAAGGGCTGCTTGCCTGGTTCATCAGAGTCTTGAAATCTTCTGGTCCTTCTCCAAGTACTCCGTCTACCTCGTCAACTAACGTCGGAAACAAACACAATAAGCAACACAACAAGGCAAAAGAAAAAGTGGTCTAAAAATGTGAGTTGGACTTTTCTAGGATACCTCTCCTCATATGAGGAATGACCAAGGTGATTTCATTGGAAGTGGATCAATGGATATTTCCAAACATTTCGATGATGGAATCAAGGGGTTTACGGAATTGCAAGAAGTGTACAGAAGAATTATTTTGAAAAATGAGCAAAGGCACCCATTTAACAAAGGATGATTTTAGAAGCATCTAGGAATTAGTTTCACTGGATTTGGAGTTCAAATGGATTTCCTATGAATTTGCAAAGTTGGCTATATATGAAGAAATAGACCATTATTTGTGTGGCACAGAAAGTATTAAAAAAATGTTCATAAACTAAGTTATTAACTTAGGAACACCTAGGAATTTGGATCATGGAATTTGGATAAAAAATGGGCTCTCTGTGATTTTCTAAAGTTTATCACAGAAATGAAAAAATAGGATTTGATAAATACTTGTGAAAGAAATATTTCTGCAAAAATGTGCAAGTAGCACCATGTGATAGGGAATGAATTTAGAAACTACTAGAAATTTGAAGCATCAAATTTGGAGTTAATTTGAATTGTCTATGGATTTTTGAAGTTCCCTGAAAAAGAAAAAGACAAAGGTTTTACCGAAATGGGCCGGATCCGGGCGGTGGCAGCGCACACTGTGCGAGGTTTAGCGGCAGGGCGTCACTGGGCCGGCGCAGCGGCTTGGCCACACGCGCAGGGGCCACGTTGAAGGCGACTTTGGTGTGGTAAGCGTTCGCTGTGGGGAGACGGCTCCGGAGGAAGCCGTGTCCACTTAACTTGTGGGCCCGACCCTCAGGGTCACTTACACCCGGGGCCCACCGGGCTCTCTCTCCTTCTCCCGCCTCCTTCTTCTTCCTCGCGACAGGGGGACAGGGGAGGGCGCCGGTCGCCGTGGTTCCGGCCGCTCTGCTGCATCGGACGGTGTGGTAGTGGTCTGGGCGGATGCCCCACTCCACTCCGCGCTCGGGGGTGGCCGCGTTGGACACGGGGGCGACCAGGAGCGAGCAGCTCAACGGGAGGGCGGACGACGGCCTCTGGCAAGAGGGGTTCTGTGGTTGTGAGGCGCTAGAGGAGGAGGTAATGGGCGGAGGAGCCTCGTCGGCGTGAGGTGGATCCATTGGGGTCCAAAGGAGGGGAGGGGAGGCTTCGGTCTGCGGGAATTTGGGCGGAGACCAACGTCGGCACCTCGGCCATGGAGGGAGCAGGAGGGCACGAGAGGGAGAGGGAGTGTGTCTGAGGGGTTTCTGGGGGAGAGGGAGAGGGATCAGAAGCCGTAGAAGAGCTCGGGAGGGCCTCTAAATAGAGGGGCCGTGGTGCACCGTGGACGCGGCCTACGGCGCACTCGGGTGGGCTCCTTGGAGGAGAGAGGGGAGAGGTTTAGGAGGGGGACGGCAGCTTGCCGTGTCCCAGACGCCGAGGCGGCCTCGTGGGACACGCTGGGGAGGCCCGAGGTGGCCGGAGGCGGTTGGCAGGGGGCGGCTACAGTGCGGGAGCGCACTGTAGCGCGCTCCAGAGCGCCCAAATGGCATGCCATGGCATTAAGAAAGGGGAGTGGGCGCGGCCACTTGTGTCCAGTAGTGCCAGGAGGTATTAGGATAGCAGGGGGAAGCCTTGGATGCCTTGTGGAACCAATGGAGTGAGGAGGGAGGTGAGAAAGAGAGAGGAAGGTGCTATCCAGAGGGGTAAATGGGGGTGTTTCACCCATCAATCATTGAGCTGAGGCTAGGGAAGAGTTACTGGAGATAGGAGAAGACTAGGAGGAGCTGTGGTAAAAAGTTGAGCTCAAGGAGATTAGGGGAAGGGGTCAAAATGGTGTTTTTGGAAAAATGGCAGAAGGTGTTTGTTGTTGGTTTGGGCAAGAAAATTAATTCCACTTTCCATGAGAATTAACATGATGGAATGGCACATAGAATTAGGGCGTTCCACCAAGTTTGAGCTCATTTGGGCAAAGTAGCCAATGTAACTTTGGTAAACCCTAGAAATCAGCAGAAATGGTTTTGCCAAGATTTAGTCATGCAAATATATTCTCCTTGATGCACCACTTGGTGTAGTGTCATAATTTGAGGATTTGAACATGTCCACAAAAATTCAGATCAAAAGGACACACTTGGCAATGTAGAGTTGTCCAAATTTGGTTCTGGACAGGAAGGGTTTTGGGGCACTTTGATCAAGTTAACTTGTTCTCCAACTTGTGCCACTTGGTATAGATGAATTATTAGACCATTGGAGCATGTTCACAAGGTTTGAGATTATTTGGCAATGTTTGGCAATGTAAAGTTGCTCAAACTTCAAAATGGACAGAAATGGTTTTGAGGGGATTTGATGATGTTATCTTGTTCTCCAAGACATGAGACTTGGCAAGATCACCAAATATGTCATATGTGACATGATAGAACTTTCTTGGAATTTTTGGGGAATATTTCCTTTGTAAATATTTCAAAAGCTTGAAATATCCCGAAAGGGTTTTTGAGGGATTTGACCAATATTTTGAACATGACCATGTGTTGAAACTCTTATATTTGGACAATATATGTCCATTGAGTTTCCCTGATTTTTGTCAAATATTTTTAAAGCAATAAAATAATTTTTCCCTATTAAAGACCATTTCTGGCCTTAAGAAAAAGCTTTTAAATAAAATAGGAAAATAACTTTTAAAATTGTATTTTGTGGTTTATGGGTATCCTATATCTAATAGGATTCAAATATATTTTTGGAAAGATTTTTCACACCTCAAATTAAGTACTTGCAGTGCAAATCTCAATTCAAGGGTTTTTGGAAAACTAATTTCAGAAAATACTTTTTGGCCAAATTACTTTTGTAAGAAAATACTATATTGCTATATACACATGGCATGATCATTGGGGAAAGGTTTTGGATCAAGGAGATGAAGTATAGAAGTTGGAGGATTTATTTGATTTTTAGAGCACTTGCAAACAGCAAACAAAAATCCAATCAAGCAAAGTCCAAAACACTCAAAAGTTTTTTGTCAAAACACATTTTATCATGATTTATTAGCTTAAGTGTTGTGGCATGAAAATCAGGGTGTGACAGCGGGGCTTCACCAGCTCCGGGGACTACTGTCGGAGTAATGGGCCACGGGTAGGCTAACCCGTGTCCCAGGATCTTTCAAGACATCGGGGCAGGCCGCGCCCCTCAAGTCGAGTCCCAGACAGCGACTCCAAGACAAGCCGAGTCCCAGACAGCGACCTCCAGAGAGGCCGACTCCAAGCTGGCGACCTCCAGAGAGGCCGACTCTGGGAGTCGGCCCTTGACTCTTCCCGAAGCCCGATGCGGGGTACGGTCACGACATCGCCTTTCCTCCCTGCCTACGAGGGACTGGCATGGCTATAGTGAGCCGTATCGCCAGAAGATCTCCGGCGAGGTGCGGCACTGTTGCCATGCCTGCCCTGACCTCAGCCACAGTGCGCGACACACTGTACCCATGACGCCGGCCTGTACGACCCGAAGACCGCGGGGCTGCCTGTCAGTGGGTGGACCGAAGGCGGCCTGGGCGCCCCGAAGACGGCCCTGAAGGAGTCGGCCTCCCTGGAGTCGGCCGCCTCCTCTTCAGGGCCCCACGACCCATTAACCAGATTGGATGGGGAATGACGACAGTGATCGCCCGATAGACGGCGGCACTGTTGCCACGACCCGGTGACCAAGCCTGCGTCATCAGGAGTGTCGCACAGTGTCGGGCCTGTCCGCGGGGTCCACCAGTCGGCGGGCCCCAGAAGGCGGCGGGAAGGACGGCGGCATGAGAGACAGACGGTTGGGGCCCGCACCCAGCCAGATTACCATTGTACCCCCGGGGGGTAGGCCTATATAAACCCCCCGGGGCACCCATGCAAAGGGTTCAGACCTTGATAGAGATAGACCATATAGTGCAGGGAGGAGAGAACTAGCCTTGCTCTCTCCTGCCTCCCGATACAGCTCGAGGAGCACCATTGTAGTCACCTTGCTTTAGTGATCATGCGGAGACCCCGCAGAGCAGCAGTAGGGGTGTTATCTCCCCGGAGAGCCCCGAAGCTGGGTAAGATTCGCCGGCGTGCATGCCTACGCCTCATCCCGTTTCCAGGCACCGGCGACGTTCTACTCGCCCCCACCATGATAAGCCATCCTTTGGCATATGTCGCACCCAACCCCCGACAGCGGTCTAAGTCAATGACTATTGTCAATGGAGAGTTGCATCGCTGCAGTGTCATAGGGGTGTTTCAACGTTGTGTTTCTCCTGAGGAAGGCTGTGAGATTCTACGAGAGATTCATGAAGGAGATTGTGGTCATCATGCCGACTCTAAGTCTCTTGTAGCCAAAGCTTTTCATCATGGATTTTATTGGCTGACGGCTCATGCTGATGCAGAGGATTTGGTCAGTAAATGTGATGGTTGTCAGAAATTCTCAAGATGAGCTCATGTACCAGCTCAAGAATTGAGGATGATTCCCATTACTTGGCCGTTTGCAGTCTGGGGGTTGGATATGGTTGGACCTTTCAAAAGATCCAAAGATAAAAGACCCACCTTTTGGTGGCGGTTGACAAATTCACAAAGTGGGCCGAAGCAGAGCCGGTCAGTAAGTGTGACGCGACAACAATGGTTCAATTCATCAAAAAGGTGATTTTCCGGTTTGGCTATCCTCACAACATTATAACTGATAATGGCACTAATCTGTCAAAGGGTGCTATGAAAGAATTCTGTCAACGGGAGCATATTCGTCTTGATGTATCATCAGTGGCTCACCCCCACTCCAATGGCCAAGCTGAAAGAGCCAATCCAGAAATCTTGAGAGGAATCAAGCCCCGGCTAATGGTCCCTTTGTAGAGGATGCCGGGTTGTTGGGTGGAGGAATTGCCTTCAGTGTTTTGGAGCATCAATACTACCCCAACAGATCTACGGGTTACACGCCTTTGTTCATGGTTTACGGAGTAGAGGCGGTTCTCCCTAGTGACATCCGTCATGACTTGACCCATGTGGCGGCTTATGTTGAAGCTGATAATGAAAAAGCACGTCAGGATGCTCTTGACCTGTTGGATGAGGAGCGTGACCATGTGGCGGCTCGTTTGGCGATTTACTAGCAAGATTTGCGTTGTTATCATAGCCGCCGGGTTAAAACCAGGACCTTTCAAGAAGGAGATTTGGTGCTCCAGCTCATCCATGATCAAACCGACATGCACAAGCTATCCCCGCCTTGGGAAGGGACCTTTGTGGTCAGCCAAAATCTGAACAACGGGTCCTACTACCTTATCTATGTTCGAGACCACAAGGACTCACGCACGTCGGAAGAGGAGACCCGCCAGCCGTGGAATATTGCTCATCTTCGGCCTTATTGCACCTGAGCTACTGGCTCTTGTGATGTACATACTTTGTCAATGTATATATTATGATGAATATAATAAAGCCGGCACCCCTGATAATTCAGGGCCTCTGTCGTTTCATTTCTAAGAATATGAGTCTTTATTGTCACTTCATACGAGCACTTGGGGGCTTCCTGCTTATTCAACATAGCTAAGACTACCCTCTTGATCCGGCTTGTATGCCATGATTACAAAATACTTGGGGCTTCCTGCTCATTGAGCATAGGTATGACTACCCTACGATTCCGGATTATATGCCTGGAATAAAATATTACTTGGGGGATCCTTGTTAATGAACAAGAGCTTTGTTGTCCCTTGTAATAGGCTTGGACGCCAGGTGTATTCACCAAAAATCCGGGTTATCCTGCCTTTGTTTGCCTGCCACTCCGACCAGGTAATCCTGGAATGACTCACCGTACTCTTGACAATCAATATTATACAGACACTAAATTTGTCAGAGTTAAAATGGTGATTGGTCATGTGAGGTCCGACTTACGGGTTTGAATTAAGGTTTAACTCAGTGGCTGTGCAGCCCATGAATAGCACTTGACATTAAGGGTCGGCAGCCTATGAATGCCTTGTTTTTTTTGTTTTAAATTTGCTTGGCATATTTTTTGAGATTCATCTTTTGTTGCCATATTAATATATGGTTGAAACTGATTAGGGCCACACCGCCTTACTGTTCATATGTGAATCTATCCGGAGTTTTATTAACCCGGCCTGGTTTTGGACTTTAAGTTGCCAGTGTATGATGATTATGTGCTTGGAGTGCTGTGCTCTAAGCTTTGGGATGTTACCCCTTGCTGCATATGGCATAATAAGCCGACAGTATGAATAAATTGAAGAGGGTGTTATGCTCTCTGTTTTTGGGCTGTTACCCTTATTGCACGACATATAATAAGCCGGCAATATTAACAAATATCAAAGGTATGATATTTATTTTGTTGTGGTTATATGAGGTTTTGATAAACCGGCCCTGGTTATGGACTATTAGTCATTAGTGGTTTTTATATGGGGTATTGTGACCCGCCCAGGGGTAAATAAAAAAATCCGCCAGGGCACGTGTTACCTACTTATGTGCAGGAAAAGATGATAAGCATGGTCTGCATAATTGATGATAGTATATATAAGCATAAGTGGCAGATCTTCAATGGATCGGCAGTATCATGCAAACAAAACATGCACGATGGCACGTCGGATCATTGTTTAACTAGCCTATTACATGGCTCCGTGAGCCCAAATGATTAAGTGTTTTTCAAGCAATGTCTGATGATGCAGATTATGAGCCGTCTAGTGGATCAATTCTCCTGATCTTGGCGGCTTGAGGCTTCCGGGTCATCCTGCACCGATTCTTCTTCTCCCTCCATCGTCTGGAAGTTAGGCAATGACCAAATGATGCCAGTCAAGGCTTGGAATTCAGCTTCATCATCGATAAGTTCAGATGGATCAATTTTAGGGGCGAAAGTATGCTTATGGATTGGAGGGATAAGATCCACCATTTTGTAAGCTGGCATGGGCATTTTTTGGTTTTCCGCTGTATAAGCCACCTGATACTTGGATAGATCTGCTTGTTTAGCAATAAGGCTTGCCAATGGACGTATTTCATTCACACAAGCAGCGAAATCTTTCTTGTCAAAGGGAGACCCGTCCTCTTTGAAGCTGGGGCAGCCAGTGGGTAGCTCGGCCGGGTCTAATTCTGCCTGCCATGCCTTCGCCCGACTTAAAGCCGTAATGGCACCGGCTTTGGCGGCTGACCGCTTGATCTCTTCAATTCTGGCAGGCAGGATAGAAAGTTTGCTTAGGACATCGCTGAGAAGAGATGGTGCTTGATTGGTTGGAGATGGTGGCTATTGTGCACTGGGCACCACTGTATAGCTGCTCTACTACCGTGTAAACCGCCTTGAGCTTTATCAGCACTTCTTTACCAAGATTGCTACTTCCCGGGCCTGCATAACATATTATGATGAAGTCACCAGGTAGTTTACAAAAATGAGTGTGGAAAGTCATTACAATGTTAAGATCTTACCAAAAATAGCAGAGGTCATCTGTGTGATATGATGCTTCAAGCCAGTAAGTTTTGTGGTGACCTCCTCCAAAGAGGCCTCAACTTTTTCAGCCCTCTGTATCAGGGCAGTCTTCTCTTCAGCCTAGGTGGCTTTCTCAGCATTAAACTCAGTTTTAAGCTTCTCTTTTTCATCCAAGCTAAACTTGAACTTGGAGTCAGCCTTCCAGACCTTAGCTTCTTGTGCTTCAAGCCAGGTTTTTAAATCGGTCAACTGATATTGAAATTGACTGGACGCCTCCTGCAAGTAGAAGATCGAAACAAGTATGCACAGTTATAATATAATCTTGGGCAAAGAAAAGTCCCAAGCCCTTTGCAAGCAATATGACTTGGCACTTGGGGGCTAATGGGTGCAGACAATTTCTTTATGAAGCAGTGACAGTGTTAAGCACCAGTTTATTCATGGCGATTAAGCCAGCCTTTGGGGGCTACAGGTGCAAAGTTGATTCTTATTATATGAAAGTCCCGGCTTACCTTCATAAGTTTAAGCTGGCCCTTGGGGGCTACAGGTTTTGATTCAGATACATATCTAAAGGCTACCTAAAAGTCTATAGTATATTTATTTTATCATATTCAGTAGACTTGGGGGCTGAAGGAATATATCTTTTAGACAAGACAGAAGTTGATACCTCATATTTCTGGTGCATGTGTTTGACCATGTCAATCTCCAAATCGTGGCTGCTGTGCACTTGGCTGAGGTAGCCAGAGATGATTTCATTAATAATCAGATGAGAACAATTGGCCATGCCAAATTTGACCTTGCGTTTCTCGACCAATTCCTCCTTGGCAGAATGTTTTGCTAGAGCAACAGGATTCCCCGGTTCTTGAAAACCAATGCCAGTGATCAGAACTTCTTCAGTGTTTGGTTCTGAAGGCTTGATTGGGCTTGGCGGTTCAGCACCCAAAGGATTGACAATTATATGTTCAGCAGAGGTACCAGGATTTTCTGGTGGCGGGTCATCAGCAAGCTCCTCTTGGTGTTGCACGGAGGCTTCAGATATTGGTGCTTGTTTCTCCGGTTCATGAGTCTGGGGTATTCTGTTGGCTTGTTTATTTTAGCCTTTTTGCTAGGCTTTGCTATTCCACTGCAAGAGGATTGAAAAGGTCAGTATAAGTACAGACATATGAAAAAACAAAGATAAAGTTTGTACCCAGGGGCAGTCTTGAAAGCCGGAAGGTGAGTCTGAGATGAATCACCAAACGAAGAGTGAGAGGTCCCCTGATAATTTGAGTCGGAAGGATTAAGGGGTTGACAAATAAGACCTTCCTTGGGATAAATAGAGTTGGAATTTTGAAGCACCTCATTCCGACGTTTGCGTGGGGCTAGAGTGTTAGGTAAACCGGAGGTAAGCTCTCCGCCTCCACTGGTCCGAGTTCTGCACCGGTTTTCATGCTGTTGTTGCTTCAAAATAAAGTTGGGATCCAAGTGAGCTAAAGGGTGAGAAACCCTTACTTTCCGGATCACTCATCGAATTTTCTATCTTGGCAAAGGCTATGAGTCGGAGGAAATAATAGTTACCTCTTCATTACCCGCTTGGCTGGTTTCCGCATCATCCTGATAGCAATCAGTGTTAACAAGATAGTTGAAAAAAGAGCCAAGGGAATCAAGGTCTACCTCCGACTCATCATCTTCATCCAGGTTCAACATATCAGAGGCAATGGATTTCTTTTTATTCGTCTTCAGGGCTTTAGTCTTAGCCCTGGCTTTCTTGGCGGCTTTCTCATCATATTTCCTTTTCCAAAAGGCGGCTCCAGCCTACAAAAATTACAATAAAGGTTGGAGATTTGCAAAGTTATATGAACAATAAAGTGAAAATGATAAATCAGACAGACTTACATCCGGTGCCGGGTTGAGTGTGCAGAAGGGATTCAGCCCCACTTTGCTGCAGCTCTCCAAGCTTTCATTGAGAAGAGTTTTTGTCATATCATTAATTGCTTTATCAATCAAACATTTTGAGTTGTAGTGCAGCGGATCTTTGGCATCACCATTATATGTGCACATTAAACCGGGTCGCCGGCTCAATGGTATGATCCCCCAAGCCACCCAGCAATGCACCAGGTCGACACCAGTCAATCCATTGGCCAATAAAGCTCTAACCTATGAAAAGGCAAGCATAAGTTTGGCTCTTTCGGCAGTGGTGAGCCGTTTGGGGAGAGGATGCCTTGGGCTGAGCCGTTGTTCATGGAAACCCGACAAAGGATTCTCGTCAGCAGGAGAAGTATCTTAGCAATAGAACTAGGTCTGATTCCAGTCCTTGGGATGGCTTGGAAGCTGAGCATAAGGAACGATGGCGTCTCTCCGCCGTTGAATGGAGATTCCGCCAAGTTCTAAGCTAGGTCCATCAGTAAACTCATTCTGGCGGTTCAAATAAAAATACTCTCTCAAGAGTTCGACACTGGGTTCCTCTTGAAGGTATACTTCGCAAAAGACTTGGAAATTGCAGATATTTGATACAGAGTTGGGTCCAATCTCTTGAGGATGAAGTTAAAAGAAATGCAGAACGTCACGAAAGAATTTTGACCCGGGAGGTGAGAAGCCTCGGTTTATGTGATCAGTAAAAGCAATGATATTTTTATCCGTGGCTGAGGTCTAACTTCATCTAGCTTGGGAGCACACCAGTGAATGACATTTTTCGCTGGTGAAAAGCCGATTTTGACATATTCTTGAAGCATTTCGTCTGTAATGATGGATGGGACCCAGTTACATGACATAACTGTCTTAGTCATGATTGGGGTGCACGGCCTAAATAAGACGATTCAAGACATAAGTGAACCGACAGGTACCTGGCAGGTCACAAATTATTGTTTAAACTGCTGTGAAGAGTTATTGGCTATGGATCTATAGCAGTTCAGAAATTGAAGTAAACTCTAAAACCATAGAACCAAATTATGAGGATGAATAAGCTAGCATGGTTAGGCCGGGAGGATATTGCTAGATTATTCAAGTTATGAGGCGTATGATAGCGGCTTAAACGGGTCCTAATGTTGCATGGTGGGTCATAGTTTATGGTATAAGCCGCCATGTTAATTATGGTGCTTCAAATCTATCAGTGAAAATATTGCAAAGTGATGGACAAACATATTTCACAGATTGGAGCAATAATTTTGGATCTACAACAGTTCAGAAAAAGTAGCAAAAATCTAAACCTAAGGTGGCCACAACAGAAAAGTTTGTGTGCTCTGATGAGATTTTCTATGGAGAGGAGGTATTCTAATGCTAAAAACAAATGCTAAACTACTACCGCATGAGTTTCAAACTATGTTCAGATCAAAGCTACTCGAGCTGAAGGAGAAAATGAAGAACAACAAAGAACACCGACGAACAAGGCTAACCCTAATGTAGATCTGAGGCTTGGGGAGATAAGACTTACGGATGCTGATGGACAGCGGTCGCGCGCCGACGGTTTCTAGTCTAGTCAAGGTGATGCAGCGGCATGAGTTGATGCAGCGGACGAAGGTTGACGGTGGCGAAGCTCGAGTGTGTGCGTGGTACTGCGAAGGAGAAAGACGAAGATAAGGAGGCGAGGGGGAGAATGGAAATACCCCCGACCCTATTTATAAGAGGATGGATACAAGGCATGCGCGGGAATTAAGGAGGCCAAAATCATCATGTGGCTATGCGGAGGCCTCGATTTTTGGGATGTTTATGATAAGGATCAGTTAAGATGTTCTCGGGCTCGTGCAAAATTAATGCTAAATGACGTCATGGCGGGTTAAGAAGATTCTGTGAGCTGACGTCATGGCGGGTCACAACAAGTTTTATAAACGAATGATGCAAGATTTTGACAAGTCAGGTATTAAGATTGATATGAATAAGTACAAATCAACCTGGGGCCTAATGTTGGGGATATAACTACTCGGTATGAACGGCCCAGGAGGGGCCGGGTCATACCACTGGCGATTTATCGATGAAGATGGCGGGTCATAGCAAGCCCATCGACGGACCAAGACCCAGAGGCGACTTGAGGCCCAAGGGGATGAACCGCCACATGTATAAATTGTATTGTAAGGCAAGCTTAGTTAGTCACCGAGCCGGACACGTTGTGTATGAGCCGGCCGGGACTCTGTAAGCCGCCGGGAATCAACCTGTGTATATAAAGGGGTGACCCGGCGGCGGGTTAACTCAAGAAACAAGAGATCGAGAACTAGGTCAAGTGTATTCGCTCCCTGGTAATCGAAACCCAAGCAATACAACCCCAAACTGGAGTAGGCCTTTACCTCCACCGCGAGGGGCTGAACCAGTATAAACTCTCTGTGTCCTTTGTCCCGATTAACCCCTTTAAGCTAACCTAGGTGCGATGGCTCCACGAGTAAGTCCTTTCATTAGGACATCTGCCGTGTCAAGTCCATGACAGGACGGTTCCATGTTCGCTATGCTAGGTATGTGTGGCAGACGAACAAACTGCGTATTCGGATTCGTCACATTTTTCTAAGAAACTTTCATGTATAAAACCTTTTCATCCGAGTTACAAATTATTTTATATGATTTTTCAAAGTTTTAACAATATTTGAAATTATTATTAAAACGAAAATAAATAGGAAATTCCTAGGTGCACCCTGTGCAGTGCACCAAATGATGACAGTGGGTCCAGGGGGTCCCAGTTGACCAGTCAACGCTTGACTGGTCAACGGGGGTGGGCCCCCCGTCATAAACATATCTAGCTAATTACAGATTAGGTTGTTAATTAGCAGGTTAAGTTAATTCAAAAACTTTAGTTAAGTTAATTAATTGATTATTTATTTATTTAATATATTTATTTTTATCTTCTTTTTTTCTTTTTGTCTTACAGAAAAGGGGCGTGGGCCCATAGGCCAGTGGCCCAGGGCCATAGCGGGTGCGCGTTATCTGGCAGGGTGTGGGCGTGGGCGCCCGTGCCCGAGGCTGCCGCAGCAGGGGCGTGAGGCCCTGGCAGGTGGAGCCGGCTTCGGCCGGGAACGGCGGCGGCCAGCGGCGAGTAGCAGGGCGCGGTGCGTGGGGAGTAGCGGGCCACAACAGTGAGCGAGGGTGGAAGAGGCGAGGCGGCTAGCGGCAGCGCGAGGGGAAGCGGGGTGCGGCGTCGGGCGTGTGCGTCCAGGGGCGAGGCGAGCGGAGCAGCGAGCTGCATGGTGGGAAGGACGGCGGGCGAGGGCGGCGCAGTCGGGCGGAGCTGGCCTAGCCAGGCGGAGGTGGGTGGCAGCGGGGCGGTGCGGCAGTACAGGGCGCAGGGTGTGCTGAGGCAGACGGTGGGAGGAGCAGCAAGCAGGGGTGAGCAGGCCGCGCGCGCGAGAGGCACGCAATAGGGGGGAGCATGCCGGGAAAAGGGGGTGCAGCGAGGGACGACACGGCGCGCATGGGACCAGCAGCGGCCGGGCGCCGGAGCAAGAGGCTACGGCTGTATGGGGCTGCGCGGGGGAGGAAGGTTGGGCGCGGCCAGGGCGCAGTGCTCAGGCGGCTGGAAGCAGCAGCAACAGTGCACCGATGTAGTAGCAACAACGAGCGGCAGTAGGCAGCAAAAGCTACGCACGGGGTCGCGGGGTGCCCAGCAGGGCGCTTGCGCGTACATGGAAGGAACAGGCGAGTGGAGCTTCGGGCGTGGCGGTCGCAGCATCCTACGGTGTCAAATCAAAGAGGAGGAGGGGGAATTTAGACGCGGTGCTCATCGAGGAGGCACAAGGAGGACCGTCGAGTGGATTAGGAGCAACCGAGGTGTCCGGTGTCGCCGTGGTTCGCCGGCGGCCCGAGGAGGAAGAAACTTCGATCCGGCGCTGCAGCAGTGAGGAGCTCCAGCGGGTGGCACCGGCCGATGTAGAGGATGACGGCGAAGCGGACGGATGCGGTTCTAGTCGTCGGGGCACATGGTGGCCGCGGTAGGGCGAGATGGCCAGCGATGCGGATGCATGGCAACGGCGGAGAGCGGCGTCGGTGGTGCGGATCTGGCGAGGAAGACGAGGGGAAGGGAAGTGAGGAGGGGCCGGCTAGTGTTTCAGCCCAGGGAAGACATAGGCTGGGGGGAGCGGTGGATGGGCGCCACGGCATCGCACTGTGCCGTGGTGGCCATCGCCTGCTAGGTAGATGGGCCTCGAGGCCCAAAGTAGGGGGGTGGGGTTGTTTTATTTCTTTTGCTTTGCCTTTTAATTTTCTTTTAACTTTTCTGTTTAATTGTTTTACTTAATTCTCACATTATTGTAGCTTAATAAAAATATGAGACCCACACCTAAATTAGTGTTTTAGTTTAACCCTCTGCCACAAAAAGTTCTAGTCCCAAATAAAATTGTCTCTAATTTTATAAATTAGAAAGGCATTTAATTAATTATGAATGCTACTACTTTAATTATTTTTGAACACTTAAACATGTTACAACAACCTGGTTTCTGCACCAACAATACTTATGAATTATTTGCTATAGTTTGCACATTTTAGTTTTGACATGATGAAAACTTTAAATTTTGACCTAAATTTAAATTTGAATCTGATCCATTTTGAATCTAAGCGAGATTAGCAACAGTAACATGATGACATGGCACCATTAGCGGGGGATTACTGTAGCTTAACTATCCGGGTGTTGCACTTATAGTTTCGCCTCCCAACCATTTACCTCAAAGGTAATGTCAACAATAATGTTGTATGATAACATACATCCGCGCGCGCGCGCGCGTGTTTGTGTGTGTATGTGTGTGTCTGTGTGTCTGTGTGTGTGTGTGTGTGTGTGTGTGGATCTTTCCCCAACATATAGTGCTTGCCAAAAAGAAAAAGTGTAAAAAGGAAAGGTGAAGATCACCATGACTCTTATATAAGGGTAGAAGGTAAAAGTAAAAGATAGGCCCTTCGCAGAGGGAAGGAGGGTTGTCATCCACTTTTATGGTTGGATGCACAAAATCTTAATGCAAAAGAACGTCACTTTATATTGCCGCTTGTGATAAAGAACTTTATTATGCAGTCCATCGCTTTTATTTCTTTCATATCACAAGTTCGTATAAAGCTTATTTTTTTCACACTAAAAGATTATACATATTTACAGAGCAATTTTTATTGCTTGCACCAATGACAACTTACTTGAAGGATCTTACTCAATCCATAGGTAGGTATGGTGGACTCTCATGGCAAAACTAGGTTAAGGGATGTTTGTATGCACAAGTAGTATCTCTACTTGGTGCAAAGGATTTGGCTAGCATAAGAGGGAAAGCAAGCTCAACATGTTGGAGGATCCATGACAATATAACTTCTATTCGGATATAATAAAACATAACGCATTATGTTGTCTTCCTTGTCCAACATTAACTTTTTAGCATATCATATTTTAATGAGTGCTCACAATCACAAAAGATGTCCAAGATAATATTTACATGTGAGACCTCTCTTTCTTTATTACTTCCTATTATTTGCAATAATGACCAAAACTATGTTTGTCAACTCCCAACAAATTTTATTCATCATACTTCTTATATGTGAAATTGATGACCCACAAGTATAGGGGATCACTTTTAGCTCTTTTTGATAAGTAAGAGTGTCGAACCCAACGAGGAGCAGAAGGAAATGACAAGTAGTTTTCAGTAAGGTAATGTCTGCAAGTGCTGAAATTGTAAGTAACTGAGTAGTTTGATAGCAAGATAATTTCTAACGGGCAAGTAACGATAGTAGTAGCAAAAGTGCAGCAAGATAGCCCAATCCTTTTGAGGCAAAGGACATGCCAAAACGGTCTCTTATGATAAGCAAGGTGTTCTTGAGGGTACACAAGAATTTCATCTAGTCACTTTCATTATGTTGGTTTAATTCGTGTTCGGTACTTTGATAATTTGATATGTGGGTGGACCAGTGCTTAGGTGCTGTTCTTACTTGAACAAACCTCCTACTTATGATTAACCCTCCCGCAAGCATCCGCAACTACAAGAAAAGTATTAAGAACAAATTCTAACCATAACATTAAACTTTTGGATTCAATCGGCCCCTTACGGAATAGCGCATAAACTGAGGTTTAAGCTTCTGTCACTCTCGCAACGCATCATCTAATTTCTACTCCACAATGCATTCCCTTAGGCCCAAATATGGTGAAGTGTGATGTAGTCGACGTTCACATGACACCACTAAGGGAATCACAACAAACATACTATCGAAATATCAAACACATATCAAGTTCACATGATTACTTGCAACATGTTTTCTCCCGTGACCTCAAGAACAAAATTAACTAGTCACAAATGATAATCATGCTCAAGATCAGAGGGGTATTAAATATAATATTGGATCTGAACATATAATCTTCCACCAAATAAACCATATAGTAATCAACTACAAGATGTAATCAACACTACTAGTCACCCACAAGCACTAATCTATAGTTCCGGTAACAAGATTGAACACAAAAGATGAACTAGGGTCTGAGATGAGATGGTGCTGTTGAAGATGTTGATGGAGATTGCCCTCCCCAAGATGGGAGAGTTGTTGGTGATGATGATGACAATGATTCCCATCGGGAGGGAAGTTCCCCCGGCGGAATCGCTCCGTCGAAGGGCAAAAGTGCTCCTGCCCAAGTTCCACCTTAAGACGGCGGCACTCCGTCCCGAAAGTCCTCTCCTTATTTTTTCTAGGTCAAAGGTACCTATATACCAGAATATGGGCACCGGAGGTGGGCCTGGGTGAGCACAACCCACCATGGCGCGCCTGGGCTCCCTGGCGCGCCCAGGTGGGTTATGCCCACCTGGTGGGCCCCCTTTGGTAGTTATTTGCTCCAATATTCTTCAAATATTCCATAATATTCTCCGTGAAGTTTTAGCTTGTTTGGAGTTGTGCAGAATAGGTGGCCTGACGTAGCTTTTCCAGGTCCAGATTTCCAGCTGTCAGAATTCTCCCTCTTTGTGTATACCTTACATATTATGAGAGAAAAGGCATTATAATTACTCCAAAAAGCATTATTATGGATAAAAACATCAAAAATAACAGTAAGAAAACATGATGCAAAATGGACGTATCAACTCCCAAAAGCTTAGACCTCGCTTGTCCTCAAGCGAATACCGAAATCAAAAAACATGTCCACATGCTTTGACAGAGAGGTGTCGATATAAACAAAATACGGACATAGAAGCATCATGTTCATCTATTATATATAAAAAGTTCTTGATGAGGTAACCAAAAAAAAGATAATTAACTAGAAATTACCACAAAAATCAGAAACATCTAACCTGTCATTTTGTACGTTAAAAAATCATGTCCATTAGATTCACTTTAAAGTTGGAAATTTACCCACCAATGCCATTCTATTAAAATTACCCATTACCTCACTTAAAAACAAGTCGGCACAAATATCTCTAAAAAGATATCCAAGACAGAATAAAGGAAGCAACCAAATCACGTCCCCTCATCTCAGCTCATCACGACCTCATAGTAGAGGGAATAACTCATCCATGCGTGAGAACCAAGCTAGGGTTCTTCTAGGCCGGTGCCGTTCGACCTCACCACATCGCCAATCTTCCGCACTCAGCGAACTTGCCATGAACACATGCCTTTCCAGGTTACATGCTACAAGCAGGCTGATAAAAATCAATCTCCAGGGACTGCACATGTTTACTTATTTTATTTTGGTCGCCTTCCTTGCATCCCCCGGCTGCGCTGTGCATCGGCCTTCGTCATACGCGATGCAAGATTGTCTATGGACATGGCCTCGATCTGCCCATCCCTCTGTGAAAAGAGAGTGAATCATGCGAGTTTGTAGGCAGGTCCAGGAGAGACGTACAGCAGCAGCGGTAGCAATCCATTGCCTTACAACAAAGAAGCCAGGCGTCGATGGAGATAAGTATGCGTGTTTGATGACCTTCTTGAATCTATTTTAATTTTGGCTGATTGAACAGATGGACTGTACCAGGCGATACTTGGTACATAGAAGTTGGGACCAGCTGCACGTCGGCCTTCATCATATGCGATGTAGGACTGCCTATGGACTTGGCCTCGATCTGACCATCTCTGTGTCAAAAGAGAGAGAATCATGCGAGTTTGTAGGCAGGTCCAGGAGAGACGTATAATAGCAGCAGTAGCAATCCATTGCCTTACAGCAAAGAAGCCAAGCGTCGATGGAGATAGAGTCATTTTATAGTGCATCCGGATGATATGGACCATCTGTCAGAGCGAATTCGACGGTCCAGATCCGATGGAATACGCTGATGTCACGTGTATTATATCAGACCCCGAGGGGCATTTTCGGGAGAAAAAATATTTCGAACTGATCTGATTTTCCCTCCCAAATATTTCAAGGGTATTCTCGGTACGAATTTCAGGGCTTTTTTTCGGTTCAATTTTTGTCGCGTTCGCTAGGGTTTATTCCTCACTGCCACTAGGGTTTTAATCCTCGCCGGCAGGATCTAGCCGCTCGTAGCGGCCCCTCCCTGCCTCGTCGCTGGCAGGATCTAGCCGCACGTCGCGGCCCCTCCCTCCCTTGTCGTCGGCAGGGTCTAGCCGCGCGTCGCGGCCCCTCCCTTCCTCCACCCCAATTCCCTCGCGATCTCGCACCACCTTTTCAATGAACACTAGAGAAGGCCCATTGCCCTCCCCGCGGCGGCCGCCGGTGAAGAGTCGGCGCCATCCCACCTCCTAGTCCTCCATGCGGGTGCCTATAGCCACAAGGTTATAGGCAACCTCTTTCCCACACCCCAATTGGTTGTTTGCGTCCTCTACATATCATTTCTCAGCCATGGCTACAGCTTTGATCTGGCCATGCATATCGTCCGATGGCAAGGTGGTTGGGTATGGATCATGTTCTGCGGGACTATCTGAAGCCGGCCGTCGGCCTCGACGGCCAGCCCCATTCGTCCAGCCCCGACCGCATGATCTACGGACGTTCAATCGTTGCATTCAACATTTATTCTTTAAATTTGGCTGATAGGTGAGATTTGGAGATCAATAGAGATGATCAGCTATTAATTTTAGAATGTACTATAAACAATTCATAGATTATGTTGCTCAATATTTATGATGCTTGCTTCTTCTTGTGCAATTGCTGGACTGGGATCAACAGACTTAGCATGTGCTTTATATGAAAAATTAGATTCACATGGGATATACACCTTTTCAAGATTCCTGTTAATTCTTATTATGATGTTTTAGCCTTGTTAAAGGGAGAGTAATGGTCCTCGCAAAAAGCAGAGAGAAAGGAATGAGCATTTGATTCTTCCATATGTTGCATTTCATTCTTCCGTGTTTAGTTATGTCCAACATTTGTTACATGCACACACTTGACATGGCTTGTACAAGTAGTAATTTTTCCTCTGTTTTGCAGGGCTATGACAGAACATGCTATGTGATTCCCTAAGTCAGGATGGATGTACCATGGCCACACCACTGTGCTCCTGAAGGTCATCGCTTCAATTCAGCGTTGCAGCACTTGCAGAGGCCCCCTATGGTACATGCTTTACTCTTGTTATCCCATGCTCTATTTTTTTGGCTTTTCCCCAGGCATCATTACTGTCACATGGTAGTAAAAAGCAAATATAGATTTCTATGAGATCCCGTACAGACCAAATTTATTTCAAGCAAAATATAGTAACCATTATTATTGAAGTTTTACAACTTGATTCATGTGCAATGGACTAAGAACACGGCTAGGAAACCTTCTTCGGGACTAAAACCCAACCACACCCTACTCTATCGCTTTATGGCCAAGTGAACACTCCACACTGCTAGACTAACTGCTTGCATCTTTGTCGTCTTCAACCGCAGCTGCATCCGATAGCCTAGCATGGTACTGCTTGAACCTATTCCTGTATTTCATTTTGTTGTAGGGTCAATCGACAAGCACAACAGGTAGATCTTTTCTGAATTTCTCGATGTACGCCTGCATGCAAGGATATGTTAGTATCGTTCCTTTACCTTTAGAAAATTGACATATTTTAGGTGTTACTCTACGTACTTCATCATATTGCTTACTCAGTTTTAGTCCCGTAAATAATTCGATGTTCTTCGGCATGTACAATGCACAACATGAACTGCAACATTTTATGTTGTTAGATCAGTGTTTCAGATATTAACAATCTAAAACAAAAACAAAAGCTAATATTTTTGACTGACATTTCATCGGATTTTGGCGCATTAATGTTCTGTACTGGCCATTGCGTCACGTTAATGTCTTCCCATGCATTGCTTTCTATCCCATTGACTCACCTCGCTGTTCTCAGATGTGCTTCCATCCCACGTACCTGCAAGACCAATGGAATGAGAAGTTGCCTATGACTAATACTTACATACGATGTCAAATCCTTTGTTATAATTAAATATGTTGAAATTATCACCACGTTATGTACTTCTTTGGGTACCATACAGTGGAAAAGTGAATCAAGAACCTGAATCTCCTTCCTTCTGGGGTTTACGACCACAAGTAACCGGTGCCTTGTGTTGTTCCAGATAATTAGATCAACGTGTATAGTAATAAAAAAATCTGTTCAAAGTCAGGTTAAAATACCATATCATGTTTTAGGTAGCTGGTGCCTTGTGTTGTTCCAGGAATGCCTGCCAAAGCGTCCTCGTAGCATTCCTCTATCCTACCATCTCTTTCGAGCTTAGCGACGCCGGCCACCCTCTCAATGTAAACCTGTTGGCCGCCACTTGTGTCAATTGGGTCATCATGACGCCTGAGCTAGATCGCAGCATCAACCACCTACAACAATAATCAAGTTAACTGTATTGTACAAAAATGAAACTTCATAAACTAATTTGTGAAATATCTTACTTCATCGCCCAACCATACGGCTTCTTCAGATCCATCTTTTTGGGTGAGGCATTGCAAATGCTTCGATAGCACGACAATGTCATCCACTAAGACCATTTGTTTTGTCATGATTTGTACTGTTGATCATTGACGCCATGAAATCCTATCGAACCACATCTAGCTGGTCCCTCTGGGTTTCAGTAACTTATGACCTCTTTTTTAAGTTGCTAGAACCAATTTTCCTCTTTTTATTGTTCGTGTCCTCGGAATCATTTGTAGACTTTGATGGAGTCTTGTTTTTCCTTTTTTTATTCTCAGTATCATACAAAGCATACTCGTCATTCTTAAATAATTGCAATACCACATTTTTCTTTTCGCCCCCATGATTTGGTGGCGTCGATTCAACCACACTTACTTCTTGCTGCTTTCGAAAGGTTTCATCATGGCTGTCATCATCTACGAAGGCACGGGGCTCTTCGGGCTCTTGCGATCCCGTAGCCTTCACAGAGTGCTGCTTACTCCATCTGTTGAACGGAATCTGTCCGCATGTTAGCCTTTAGCAGATTATTGCTCAATTATAGGTAAAATGTGCATCACCTGGAATTCTTCAAGGCTTGTGGTGGCTTTGGAATGCACTTGCTTATCCAAACTAGGAGCACCCTGGATATCATCCACGTCTTTAAAAACCTTATGAATACCACTGAGATCCTGTTTGAGTTTTCTTTCAGCTCTTTCTAATGCTTCATCCTATATGTGGAAGATCACATGTTATTTCTGAAACGACAATGATTGTTTCATAATTAAGTTAACACGCGTACGTCAAACTCTTCATCAAGGTTCTTCATTGGGGGCTCCATGTCATCATTTTTTATTCCCTGCTTACAATGGTGCTTAGCAGCAACCTCCGTGACATCATTTTGTTTCCTCTGGTCAGAAGCCTGCTCAGCATTCTCAACAGAGGCCTCCATTGGGTATGAAGGTGCCCCGAGGTCAGAAAGATGTATGTCCTCCTGTCCTGGAAATATTTCATCGTGTTTTATCTTAAAAAATACATGTTAGTCTGGGGTGTTTTCATAGTAAACTAATTTAGAAAAAACCTTGTACACGTAAATTTCCAATTATATACACTAATCTCATAATTCTAGGCTTACGTTCAATTCTTTGATGAGGTCCTCTGTGAGCTTGCCATTTGTATGGGTACGCCTAAGGCACTCATCCATTTTCTTTTCAAGGGTGCACATCCTATCAACTTGTTGTGCACCAGCCTCCCGCACGAGGGAGGCAACTTCTTGCAAATCAGTCAATACACGTCCGACAAGTACCTTAATCTGAGACTTTGAAACACTTAGAATCATATAACTTCATACTAGTTGCAATGTTACAATATATATTGGGTGCCTGATGTACCTCATTTACCTGAGCGCCAGTGTTCGGTTTGGCCAGCGTACCATCTCGTGCTGGAATGAAAGGCCTCATCAGGTCCTCAACATACTATAGTTTAGTGTCATTATTATTGAAAGTGCTAGTATCGACTAGAGGGGGGGTGAATAGGCGATTTTTATGAAAGTCTTCAAAACTTGGAAGTTTCAAAGACAAACAACAGAAATAACCTAATTGATATGCAGCGGAAGATAGACTACCCTAAACAAGCCATAGTCAAGTATGTAATGATGTGAAAGTACAGGACTAATAGCAGTTAGGTAGTAAGGATCAAGATGGAAGATAGTGTGAAGCCAATCAACAATAGTAGTCAAGCAATGAAGTCAAACAGATAAACAGATAGGCAATGACTTCATGAAGACAAGCTAAAGTAAGGTTGGGAAGGGATAGAACCAGTTGCTTGTTGAAGACACAGGATTTGTTGGACCAGTTCTAGTTGCTGTGACAACTGTACGTTTGGTTAGGGAGGCTGAGATTTAACTCAGAAGACCGTGTCTTCACCTTATTCCCCTTGAGCTAAGGACACCCAGTCCTCGCCCAATCACTCTAGTAAGTCTTCAAGGGAGACTTCCAAACCTTCACAGACTTCGTTCATCGGCAATCCACAATGACTCTTGGATGCTCAGAACGTGATGCCTAACCGGCTGGAGGATTCACAGTCCTCAAGTGTAATAAGTCTTCAGGTCACACAGACAGAAAGACTTCAGTGATGCCTAACACTCTTTGGCTCTGGGTGTTTGGGCTTTGTCCTCGCAAGGATTTCTCTCTCTCAAATGCTTCGAGGTAGGTTGCTCTCAAACGACAAAAGCCGTGCACAAACTCTGCGCAGCCACCAATTTATGGTGTAGGGGGTGGGCTATTTATAGCCACTAGGCAACCCGACCTGATTTGTCCAAAATGACCCTGGGTCACTGAGGAACTGACACGTGTTCCAACGATCAGATTTCAAACACACGCGGCAACTTTACTTGGGCTACAAGCAAAGCTGACTCATCCAGCTCTGGATAAGATTTGCTCTCATTGTCTTCGCTCGAAGACATAGGATTTGAGTTGAGCATCACATCACTCACTCTGACTTAGTTCACTTGGACCCCACTTAACAGTACATTGGTTCCTATGACTCAACAAAGAAGAAAATGAAACAACGAAACCACACAGTCTTCACGCTCCAAAGTCTTCACGCAATGTCTTCTCATGTCATAGTCTTTAATATGAATATCTTCTCTTACCACCATTGTCTTCAATGTCTTCATACATTTTTAGGGGTCATCTCCGGTAGGTAAACCGAATCAATGAGGGACACTACCTGCGTTATCCTACAATTCTCACAAACGCATTATTCCCTCAACCAACTTTGTCGTCAATACTCCAAAACCAACTAGGGGTGGCACTAGATGCACTTACAATCTCCCCCTTTTTGGTGATTGATGACAAACTGGTTGAAGTTTTCAACGGGGATAAAGTATGTGAAATTGTAGGAATAGGAAATTGTCTTCATATGTTGCAAGGGCTCCCCCTGAAGATGTGCATATAAGTAATTTGCTTTTGGAATGCAAATGCACATGGCAGGTTGTACTTGTGGAGATCCACTTCAACTTATGAAGATAATTCATCATGCATGAAATGATATAACAAGTAGAATGACATGCACAATGAAAAATGGACGTCTGCAGATGATCTAAGTGCAGAAGTTATCATCGCACATGCGGAATTTATCATCGCAAAGCAAATAAGTAGCAGAAGTAGGAGACGACCATCAAGTTTAGGTGTTACAACTCAAAGAACCAAATGTTTCAAAATTCAAGAGTTGTAAGCACGCAGCAAAATATAATGCAACCGCCCATATGAACCCGCTTGAAGACTATCAACTCATATGCTTCTCCCCCTTTTGTAAGTAATGACCAAAAAGGTTTGAAGACATAGAGCGTCTACTCATCATCATGAGTAGGTGAAGCAGCAGGGTTATCGTCATTGGTTGGCGGTGCAGACGAACTTGGTGCAGTGTTGATGCGCGCAGTAGTAGTTGGAGGTGGTGAAGTAGCATCATCTTCATCATCGATCACTCTGGCATTAACTGTTGCCGCGGAGGAGGAATATTCAGAGTCTTCAAGAGATGGAGTTTGACGCAGGGTAGCAGTCCGTGGAGGAGTGGAGTCGAACTGGAATCTTTCATTGAAGCCATCGTCTTGAAGATTAGCTTCAGCACGGAGCAAGGTCAAACTCTTCCATGATCGCCGGCAGGTTTCATGAGCAACAAAGGCATTCTTGGTGGCAAGGTTGCGAATGCGATTGACATCGACCAAGAGGCTTTGCATCTGTCTCTTGAGCCGGAAATGATGCTTATCCTGTTTCTGATGAAGGGCCACAAGAAGTTCTCGGTCATTGAGAACACGAGAACGCTTCCGAGGCCTTTGTGCAATGGTGCTTTCAGTGGCTTTAGTGGGCGCTTGGTGAGGCAGACGAGTGTTGCCAGCCCGTGGATAGATTCTTGTTGCTGCTTGAACACCTTCAATAGGCTGAGTGAAGCTTTGCTGTTCAATGTTCTGAAGACAAAGCGGCATCATTGCAGGGTCAGAGTATATAGCATCAACTGACATATCAACCTCTGGCAGAAATATTATATGATTGCGAGCAGAGGGCTGATAATTGACAGATGAGTGTCGATTGATGAGGCGCATGACGCATGGAGCATAAAACTTCAGACCAAATAGGTCAGAGCCGGAAGCAGCAAGTTGCCTGATGAAGAACTCCTGAGTGTTGAAGCTGATGCCATTGAGAATATAGAAGACCAAAGTCTTCATAGCTCCTTCAAGCTTGGCCGCTGATGAGTGTCCCTTGACTGGCCATAGAGTTCGCCTGATAATATGATATATGGTTCGAGGCAGATACTCAAGGTCTTCAACAAAGAAATGTGTGGGATACTCAGCGTCAGATGGCAAAGGCTTCATCATGCTCAACATCTGGCTCATATTGGGTTCTGGCTTATGAAAGATGCTCTCCACAGCATTGCGGTGTAGCTGACTGTTAGGCTCATACAGTTCTCCAAGAGTGGCTAGCCCTGTAAGCTCGATGATATCCATAGCTTTGGCTTCATGATGAACATTTCCAGTCATCCACTCGAGAACCCAAGTCTTGATGTCCCTGTAGTAGCCGCGAATGTGCAGAGTGGCATAAAATTGAAGCAATAGCTCTTCATTCCAATGTTCTTTGTCTATCACAAAGTGGAGCAGACTAACATCACGAAAGCAGTCAAGTGCTTCTTCTAAGCACGGCAATCCAGCAATAGCTTCAGTGTCTAGGCGCATATGAGGAAAAATGCGCCCTTGATCATATAGCACGCATGAGTAATAGCTTCTCTGCTGATAGCTCCAGAACCTATCTGATGATATCATTGGCTTGGAGTAGGGGTTCTTGCGCTGTCAAAGAACGTATTGTGGCTTTTGAAGCCATTAGCATTGAAGGACCCTGGTGAGTTGGCAGTACCTGGAAACCTTGGCAATCTAGGATTTGGCTTCTAGACCTGAGGCCTATGCTCAACATGATAGTCAAATTGCGGTCCTGAGGCAGAGGGTGGAGGCACTAGAACGGGCCATCGGACAATAGTAAGCTGACCATGACTGTATGCTTGCTCAATTGTGTGAGACCTTGGTGGCGGAACAGGAGCAGGGGAACATCGGAGGGAGGCTGCACGACAGGTGCTTTAGGAGCAGTTGTCATATTGGCTTCAGGTGCAGCATCCTCATTGACTTCAGGTGCAACATCCTCATTATCTTCAGGGGCAGCATCCTCATTGGTTTCAGGTTCAGTGGCCACATTTTCTTCAGGCACAGTGGCCTCATTGGTTTCAGGCACACTGGTTGGTGCGGGCTCCACATTAGCATCAGCCATGACTACGTCACTGGCTTCATTGGCGTTGGTGGTGGCAGCCTCAACATTTTCAACCTCCTCTTAACGAACAGGAGGGTCGGGCACAGGCACGTTCAGATCATGAACTGCTTCTTCTTCAATGGCCGGGGTTGTAGGGACACGTACTTCTTCTTCATTTTCTTCGGCTGATGCAGTCGGAATGTCTTCAGCAGCATGTGCTTCAGACTCGGAGACATTCACAGTTGGAGCAGGTTCAGAAAATACTTGCCGTGCAACAGGTGAACGTTGCAATTCTCCTTCTGGAACGCTCGACAGAGGGACTTTAGGCTTTTGTCCTCTGCGAAGCCTGCGAAGAGCTGGCTTAAGCTTAGGAGATGGAGTTGGCTGAGCCTGAAAGTCTTCATCCTCTTCTTGCACGTTGGGGGTATCTTGTTGTTGTTGTTGGGGAGTACTGGGGAAGTCTTCGAGTTGTGGGTGATCAGCCCACGATGCATCCCGAGCAATTGGCGTCAATGGACGACCAATGCTGATGAGTTCGCTGTTCGTATGAATAGGCGATGATACCAAGTCATTTTCGATCTGAGGAAGAACTTCATCATCAGCTACATTGTCATCTTGACCAATGTCTTCAGCAGCGTTGGGTTCAGCTGCTGGAATATCTTCAGCTTCATGAGCCTCTGTGGTAGCAGGCTCATGGACAACCATTCTTCGTTCTTGATGTACTAACACAGGGTGAACCACAGAAATGGGTTCAACGACTAAGGGCTCTGTGGAAGCAGCCCTAGTCTTCTTGGTCTTGCGCTTCTTCTTGGAGGGAGCGGCATCAGAAGCTTCAGTATTCTTTCTCATCCTCGCTTCAGCCTCGGCAGCCCTCGTCTTCTTCTGTTTTGAAGCGGTTGTGGTGACCTTTGGCTTCGAGCTAGTCATGCTGCTTGGGAAGATAATGCGAGGGGCTTCTTGGCTTGAAGGTTCAGGCTGATCAGGGTGCTTCTTCTTCTTCTTTGCAGCCATCCTGGGGTCAATGCCAGGGCGGCCAAGGGATTTGCGCTTCTCAGCCTCATTGTAGGCAAGCACACACTTATCAGCCAAAATCTTCATGCGCTCTTGAGAGCCCTGAGCTTCTTGGTGTTTCTTGAGAAAAGCTTCTTTGAGCTCATGGAGCATGACTTTGAAGTTGCGGACGTCTTGAACACTTAGCTTGGCCACATGCTTCTTGAATTGAGCCTTCTCAAAATCAATCTTGTTTTTCAGCTCAACGATGCGCTGAGCGAGAGCTAGCTCAGAAGCAATGGCGCCATTGAAGGCGACACCGAGGCCAATTGGAAGCTGTAAATCTTCAAAGCTGACATTGGGGGCGTCGAACCACTCATCAATGAAATTGTGAATGATGGCCACATCAAAGAGAGGCAAGTTGCTGAAGATTTCTACTTCTTCTTTGCTCTTTATCAGCTGCTCAAGAGCATCATCAGCAAGATCTTCATCACTTGATAGATCAATGGGTTCTTCACGCAGAATGGCAGCAGGAGTCAAGGCTCTTTGATCGGATGGTCGGACAAGTTGCTTCTGCTTCTCTGTTCTCTTGGAGACACGGGACAGATCTTCGGATTGCACACTGGCTTCAGGAGGTGCAGTGGCCAGTGGCTTCGCACGTGAAGTCTTTGGAGGTGCAGCTGAGGTTGAAGCCTTAGACTTCTTTTGCTTCTACGGCTTTGGAGGAGGAGCAGGGGCTTCATCAGAGTCAGCACCATCGTCAGGATGATCTACTCTTGCGCCTTGGACCATGATGTAGGTGATGAGGCCGTCAAGGTTGGCGTAGGGGCCAATGACATTGGGATTAGCTTCACGAGAGCTGTCAGCACGGGGAGCAGAGGGACCTGGGTTGAAGTCCAAACCCAAGGACTTATTGTTCTTCTTAGCCGAAGCCATAGCAAACTGATAGTTGCGCTTGAAGAGAGGGTCGTCACGACACCATAGTAGTGAAGTGGGATCTGCGTTCGCAGGCTGTGGCCCACGGACCATGCATGGATAAAATCCTTGTTCAATGGCTTCAGCGCGGCTCTTGGGTTGAAGGCCTCGATAGAGGATATCACCCCAAGGTCTCTTGATGGCATGCTTCTCTGCATATTCCTTTGTCACAAACTTGTACTTGAACCACTCCTCAGCCCAATAGCATCGAATCCATTGGATTCGCGTCTTTCTCTGATGATAATTTTCTTCGGGATCTGTCTTGTACAGTTCTGCTAAGTCATCAGGCAGATCTTTGGATGTTCCTTCTCTGCGCTGTCTGCCACCCTTCCTTGCTGATTTTTCTGCAGCCATGAACTTTAAGCTGAAAGGCTTCAATACATTCAAAGGCTTCAGAGATTTACGCTTGCTGGTCAAGCAGGAACTGGCTTCAGGAGAATTTATATGATGTTGTAAGTATTCTGCAAACGAATGCAGACTATGAGAACCAAGGGATTCTCCCACGGACATGTACCTGTGACAGCATTAGAGATGCGAGGGAAGGGGAAGAGGTCATATGCATTCTCAGAAGATTTTGAAGATAAATCAGTTTGAAGACATTGACCTCATGATGCGAAGCCATTCACTTATATAGGTGAGTTGGTTCTAGATTTGTACCAATTCGTGAATAAGTACAAGTGAGGAATCAAACTAGACAAGAAATCTAAGTGAATCGACTAAGCAGTATGAGATGCAGACAGAATAGATCTAACTTGAATAGACAGAAACAACTTTCGGTAAGCAGGATGAATCATGAAGATCAAAAAGGTGGTAAAAATAGAGTTATAATTACCACACGAAGAACTGCTAGATGGAGGAATAGGAGACCGAGCAGTTCAGCCCACCGTGCTGGTGATGGAGGACACCTACGGCGACGGCAGAGAGGACGATGTCCGCGGCCGGCGTGAGGACGGCGTCGGAGAAGTCGCGGCAGCTAAGCGCTTCGCCGCTGGCGTCGTCGCGAGCTAGCGGTGGCGCTAGGGTTTTGACGGAGGTGGAGAGGTGGAAGAAGGATTTCTTTACCGCAGGGGACAAGTATTTATAAGTAGGTGAGAGACACAGCACAATTACGCTGGTGCCCCTGACGGTTCACATCTGAGGGGCACGTGGCAAGCATGCAACATACTCAGAGTTGTCCCACGTTCCCACGCCCGCCAGACATGTCGGAGAGTTGTTCCGTCTTCTCCGGATTTCAACAGTAAAGATAAGCCATTAAAAACAGATTTAATGTTTGTCTCTTTGCCTTCTGCTGACTAGGACGCAGAGAAGACATTCGACAGTTTCAATAGAATGCATATGATTTGGACAGATAGATTTTGAGATAGGAAGGATAGAGAGGTTAGGGTCCGATCACATTCACTTAGTTCAAAAGATCTAATCTTGAAGACATAGCTATAAGTGAATGCTGTAGAGGACAGAACACTAGTATATATATATATATATATATATATATATATATATATATATATATATATATATATATATATATATATATATATAAGAAAGCAATCAAATCATCATAGTGCAGAAAGTCATGAAGACAAATTGAAACTGAAGACAAACCAAATGCGAAGTCATTGCAATATAACGCCTTGAGTGAAACACTTCAAACAAAGAAAGTTGGTGGTGGCGTTACCCACCGTATAGGAAGTATTAGACCCAGACACGGCGCACAATTATCGTGGCGCTCCGAAGTCAAATTCCATGTTAATGTATTCACACTCAGAGTGTAAATCTTCATTGATTGAAGATATACATTACTTTGTGTGTTGCACATCTAACTCATCAACATGCATAAGTGTTAGGATGTGTGCCTGATGACAGGACATTAGAGGATTCCAAGATATTTAGCTCACACCGTAACTTGCAAAACCTTTTCTCATCCAAGGGCTTTGTGAAGATATCTGCCAGTTTCTCTTCAGTGTTGACGTGAATGATATCGATATCTTTCTTCATAACATGATCTCTGAGAAAGTGATGACGAATTTCAATGTTCTTTGTCTTCGAGTGTTGGACTGGATTGTTGGCTATTTTGATGGCACTCTCGTTGTCGCAGAAGAGAGGTACTTGTTTTAGGTTGATGCCATAATCCTTGAGAGTTTGCTTCATCCATAGAAGCTAGGCGCAACAGGATCCAGCAGCAATGTATTCAGCTTCAGCAGTTGAGAGTGATACACAGTTCTGCTTCTTCGAAGACCAACAGACAAGTGATCGACCAAGAAAATGACATGTGCCAGATGTAGACTTGCGATCCACCTTGTCACCAGCATAATCAGCATCCGAGAATCCAACCAAATCGAATCTTGAGCCCTTGGGATACTATAATCCGAGTGTTGGGGTGTAAACCAAATATCGAAGAATTCGCTTCACAGCTAAGTGATGCGGTTCCTTTGATGCCGCTTGGAATCGAGCACACATGCAAACACTAAGCATAATATCTGGCCTAGATGCACATAAATAAAGCAAAGAACCAATCATGGAGCGGTATACCTTTTGATCGAACTCTTTACCATTGTCGTCGGGACCAATATGGTGTTTGGCTGGCATTGGCGTCGTGTAGCCTTTGCAGTCTTCCATTCCAAACTTCTTCAGACAGTCTTTGAGGTATTTCTCTTGAGATATGAAGATGCCATTCCTCTGCTGATGAATTTGAAGACCAAGGAAGAACTTCAGCTCACCCATCATGGACATTTGATATTGCTCTTGCATCATGTACCCAAACTCATCACTATACTTCTGGTTGGTGCATCCGAAGATTATGTCATCCACATATATTTGGCACACAAACAGTTCACCATCATATGTCTTCGTGAAGGGAGTGGGATCGAGGGATCCAGGTTTGAAGCCTTTTCTCTTCAGGAAGTCTTTGATTGTATCATACCAGGCACGAGGGGCTTGTTTGAGGCCATATAGTGCCTTGTTTAGCTTGTACACCATATCAGGATGTTTTGGATCTTCAAAGCCAGGTGGTTGTGCGACATATACTTCTTCTTCAATCTTGCCATTGAGAAATGCACTCTTTACATCCATTTGATATAGCAAGATATTGTGATGATTAGCGTAGGCTAGCAGTATGCGAATAGCTTCAAGCCTAGCAACAGGAGCAAATGTTTCATCAAAGTCAATTCCTTCAACTTGAGTGTATCCTTGAGCCACAAGACGTGCTTTGTTTCTGACGACTTGACCAAGCTCATCTTGCTTGTTTCGATATATCCATTTTGTTCCAATAATGTTATGCTTGCGAGGATCAGTTCGCTTGACAAGTTCCCAAACATTATTCAGCTTGAACTGTTGAAGTTCTTCTTGCATGGCTTGAATCCATTCAGGTTCCACAAAAGCTTCGGCAACTTTCTTGGGTTCTGATATTGACACAAATGAAAAGTGCCCACAAAAGTTTGCTAGCTGTGTTGCTCTTGATCGAGTGAGCGGACCAGGTGCATTGATGCTATCAATTATCTTCTCTATTTGAACTTCATTTGCAACACGAGGATGAAGAGGACGAAGGTTTTGCTCTGGCTGATCATTGTCATCATTGGGAGGATTGTCTTCGGTCTGAGCATTGTCTTCAGGTTGATTTGGTGCAGAGATGATAAGTTCCTCTTCAGGCTGTGCCTCAGAGGGCATGATTTCACCGGTTCCCATCAGCTTGATTGCCTCGTTTGAAGGAACTTCATCCAGTGTGCTTGGCAGAATCTCTCTCTGTGAACCATTGGTTTCATCGAATTTCACATCCACAGTTTCAACGATTTTGTAGAGATAAAGGTTGAAGACTCTGTAGGAGTGTGAATCCTTTCCATAGCCAAGCATGAAGCCTTCATGAGCCTTAGGTGCAAATTTTGACTTGTGATGGGGATCCTTTATCCAGCATCTTGCTCCAAATACTCTGAAGTAACTTACGTTTGGCTTCTTGCCAGTAAGTTGCTCATATGATGTTTTGTTCAGAAGCTTATGAATGTACACACGGTTGATTATATGACATGCTGTATCAATAGCTTCAGGCCAGAACTTTCTTGGTGTCTTGTACTCATCTAGCATTGTTCGAGCCATCTCAATGAGGGTTCTGTTTTTGCGCTCAATGATGCCATTTTGCTGAGGTGTGTATGGAGCAGAGAACTCATGAGTGATTCCCATTGTATCCAGATACAGATCAAGTCCAGTGTTCTTGAATTCAGTGCCATTGTCACTTCTGATGTGCTTTATCTTCACACCATAATTGTTCATTGCTCAATTTGCGAAGCGCCTGAAGACATCTTGCACTTCAGTCTTGTAACAAATTATATGAACCCATGTGTATCTTGAGTAGTCATCAACAATGACGAAGCCATAGAGACAGGCAGTTGTTGTGAGGGTGGAATAGTGCGTAGGTCCAAATAAGTCCATGTGTAACAGCTCGAAGGGTTGAGATGTTGTCATGATTGTCTTCGAGGGGTGCTTTGCCCTTGTCATCTTTCCAGCTTCACAAGCACCACACAGATGATCCTTCTTGAACTTGACATCCTCGATGCCAATGACATGCTTCTTCTTGACGAGTGAGTGTAAGTTCCTCATGCCAGCATGTCCCAGCCTTCGATGCCAGAGCCAGCATTCTGAAGCTTTTGTGAGAAGACATACGGCAAGCTGTGGACCTGCTGAGAAATCTACCATGTATAGATCATCTTTTCGATACCCTTCAAAGACTAGAGATTTGTCAGATTCCATTAGTACAAGGCAACGATATTTGCCAAATATCACAATCATGTTCAAGTCACAAAGCATTGAGACAGACATTAAGTTGAAACCAAGGGATTCAACAAGCATCACTTTATCCATGTGTTGATCCTTTGAGATTGCAACTCTACCTAGACCCAATACTTTGCTTTTACCAGTGTCAGCAAATGTGATGTGACTCTTGTCGGTTGGACGTAAGGTTGAGTCCATGAGAAGACTTCGATCACCAGTCATATGATTTGTGCATCCACTGTCCATAATCCATTCTGAAGCTTTTGGTGATGTACCCTACATTGCAGTTAGGAGGATAGGCTTCACAAGAGTGTTGTGAAGCATATGCATTTGATACATATAGGGACAGTCACAGCTTATAACAAAATTAGGACATAGTATGACTGATAAGAAATTCAGACGTGAAGCATATAGAATGACATTTCATCGTGTGTCCTTAATGAGTTTTAGGTCCCCAGCAATAGTATCGGACCCCATTGATTGCTGGCTGGAGACCGTTTTCTGCAAAAGAGAGTTAGTTCTTCTTTGCCACCCACATTTTCAGTGGGGGCTTAGAAGCAATGAGTCTAAGTGCAGCATCTGAGAATTTTGGCTTTGGAGCCCTAGCAAATAGCCTTGCAGGAGATGAATGATACTCATATGAATAAGCAGGAAAGTTCTTAGTCCTATGAACATAGCGGTTCGACGATACACGCTCATATTCATAAGTGTGAGCATGATTTCCCTGCAAAACATTGGCGTTAGGGTGACTCATGTGAGTCCTGTATCTGTATGAAGCCTTTGGGCCACATGAAGCTATTGGTCTGGGGTTTGTCTTCTTCCTTGGTGGTGTCATGACGACATTCACAGGAAGATTCTCAATGTACTGCTTAGGTACCCAGATCTTCTTCATAGGTGGTCCATTCCTGCAGTTAGTACCAATGTACCTGGCAAACACTTCACCATTCTGATTTTTGAACAGCTTATAGTTTGCATCAAAAGATTCATCAATGATAATAGGATTAGCACAGGTAAAGCCAGATAAGGTAGATGGATCTACTGAAGGTTCCTTTGCAGCAACCCATGTGGTTCTGGGGTACTGTTCAGGCTTCCAGTACGAGCCATCAACATTCATTTTCCTTTCAAACCCAACACCCTCTTTCCTAGGGTTTCGGTTCAGAATCTGCTTTTTGAGAACATCGCGGAGAGTCTGATGTCCCTTCAAACTTTTGTACATCCCTGTTTCAAGCAATGTCTTCAACATAGCATTTTCATTAGCAACAGTAGTGGTATCCTCCGCAGAGGGGTTAGTGACCACATCAGTAGGTGAAGACAATGAAACAGTAGCAGCAGTGGAACATTCAGCAACAGATGTAGCATTATCACGCTCAATGCATTTTAGACATGGTGGTTCAAATCCTTCCTGAGCGGAACTGATCTGTTGAGCGCGTAGTGAATCTCGCTCCTTCTGAAGATCCTCATAATCCACTCTTATCTTTTCAAGGTCTAGCTTTCTTTGAAGACATTCAGAAGAAAGCTTCTCATGATCAGATAAGAGAGCATTATGTTGATCTTGAAGGGCGTCAAACTTAGCATGAAGTCTCTGAAGACTATCAGCCAAAGCTTTTGACTGATCCATTTCTTCACCCAACATATCATCGCTCTTACTAAGCATGTCTTGAACCTTTTCCAAGATTCTTTGTTGTTTAGTGGCAAGGGAAGCAAGTTTGTCATAACTGGGCCCAAATTCGTCACCTGATTCATCATCACTAGATTCAGAGAGATAGCATTCAGTTACCTTATCACCCCTTGCCATGTGGCACGATGGGGATGATGATGATTTAGGTGCAAAGGTCATCTCCTTGAGAGATTCCTTGTAGTCCTCAAACCGCGGATCATGACGAGTGCGATGACCTTCGTATACGTCAGAAAGCCGGTCCCAGATTAGCTTCGCGTGATTGAGATGCATAACATTCTTCGCTGTGAGGTTCAATAGCGTATACTTGTGAATGTCATCAGCCTCTGCCATCTTGCATAGATCAGTGAGTCCAATCTCAGTGACGGTCCACAGTTCGCTATCCATGGACATGAGTAGCTTCTTCATCATGGCCTTCCATCGGGGATACTCATGACTGTCAAAGGTGGGACACGATATGTTCCTCAATCCTACAGTCGACATAGCTGAAACTCCAGGTGGTTAAACCGAATCCCATAGAACAAGGGAGTACCTTGCTCTGATACCAATTGAAAGTGCTAGTATCGACTAGAGGGGGGTGAATAGGCGATTTTTATGAAAGTCTTCAAAACTTGGAAGTTTCGAAGACAAACAACAGAAATAACCTAATTGATATGCAGCGGAAGATAGACTACCCTAAACAAGCCATAGTCAAGTATGTAATGATGTGAAAGTACAGGACTAATAGCAGTTAGGTAGTAAGGATCAAGATGGAAGATAGTGTGAAGCCAATCAACAATAGTAGTCAAACAATGAAGTCAAACAGATAAACAGATAGGCAATGACTTCATGAAGACAAGCTAAAGTAAGGTTGGGAAGGGATAGAACCAGTTTCTTGTTGAAGACACAGGATTTGTTGGACCAGTTCCAGTTGCTATGACAACTGTACGTCTGGTTAGGGAGGCTGAGATTTAACTCAGAAGACCATGTCTTCACCTTATTCCCCTTGAGCTAAGGACACCCAGTCCTCGCCCAATCACTCTGGTAGGTCTTCAAGGGAGACTTCCAAACCTTCACAGACTTCATTCACCGACAATCCAAATGACTCTTGGATGCTCAAAATGCGACGCCTAACCGGCTGGAGGATTCACAGTCCTCAAGTGTAATAAGTCTTCAGGTCACACAAACAGAAAGACTTCAGTGATGCCTAACACTCTTTGGCTCTGGGTGTTTGGGCTTTGTCCTCGCAAGGATTTCTCTCTCTCAAATGCTTCAAGGTGGGTTGCTCTCAAACGACAAAAGCCATGCACAAACTCTGAGCAGCCACCAAATTATGGTGTAGGGGGTGGGCTATTTATAGCCACTAGGCAACCCGACCTGATTTGTCCAAAATGACCCTGGGTCACTAAGGAACTGACACGTGTTCCAACGGTTAGATTTCAAACACACGCGACAACTTTACTTGGGCTACAGGCAAAGCTGACTCATCCAGCTCTGGATAAGATTTTCTCTCATTGTCTTCGCTCGAAGACATAGGATTTGAGTTGAGCATCACATCAGTCACTCTGACTTAGTTCACTTGGACCCCACTTAACAGTACGGTGGTTCCTATGACTCAACAAAGAAGAAAAGGAAACAACGAAACCACACAATCTTCGCGCTCCAAAGTCTTCACGCAATGTCTTCTCATGTCATAGTCTTCAATATGAATATCTTCTCTTACCACCATTGTCTTCAATGTCTTCATACATTTTTAGGGGTCATCTCCGGTTGGTAAACCGAATCAATGAGGGACACTACCTACGTTATCCTGCAATTCTCACAAACGCATTAGTCCCTCAACCAACTTTGTCGTCAATACTCCAAAACCAACTAGGGGTGGCACTAGATGCACTTACAATTATGATTTAGAAAATATACATGTTACATAATCCAGGCAATATGCTGACATTTTACCTCTCCAACACCCAGATAATTATTCTAGATTATATTGTCAAGCTTTTTTGCCCTCTCCTCGCTCCAGTTCTGGATCAGCGGCCTTAACCTTGATTTATACGAGATGCTAGAGTCCAATTAGTGCACTCTGAACTTCTCATAGTACCATGATGCATGACAACAAAATTAGTTTACAAATATTCTCGTACCTTATGTAATGTATGTTAGGTAAGTGATAATTGTACTACTACGAGTTACCTGCAGCAGTGGTAGATTCCCCTCCAGAATTTCCTCATCATTTACAAAATTCTTCACACTATCCATTAGATAGTCAAGCGTTAGCTGTCCAAGATTTGTGCCCTTTATCGTCTCAATGTTTCTAACAATCCCAATATATTTGTTATCCACATACTCCTTTTTTGTTCGGCATACATATTTTCCTATGGTGTACAAGACAAATGGCCTGACAAAATTTGGTGTGCTGTCGCCTTTCATCTTGGCTAGCAATCCTTTGAAAGTTATTTTGGTGTCATTATGGTCTTTCAGTTTCTTCCACAACTCCATATTATCATCAAGATTTGAAGGGACGTGCTTCTTCCCATGGCAGGGCATGCCTGTTATATGCGCTACATCTTCTAGTGTGATCCTACATGGTCTCCCGTTGATGATAAAGGCATCCTGATCTGCATCATATGAATTAGCGATGGCCATGCACAGTACACGTCTGAATTTGATGCTAGGTGTCTTGAGAAGTCCACCCAGTCCTATCAACTGGATGTACATCCTTTGCTGCGTGTTTAATACCTTTATGAACTCCTCATATGGCGGCAAAGAAGCATCCTGCGTTCAATGGATGTGCAAGTGTGATTAGATTCAGCATGGTATACAATTTAAACACTCATACAGATGAATACAGCTTATATATACAAACATAAAAATTGTGCTCTACGCTACTTCATGAGGTAATTTGTTTACAAGCAAGCTGAGTTCCATGAATGTGCAAATACTAGCATTAGATTCAGCTTGGTTACGTTTGAATGGTCATATAAGGTAATCTCCATTGCAAGGCGCTGATCTGAAATAAAATCAAGATTCAAAAATAAAAAACTATCCAACCGTGGTCTGCTCAACTCTAGGCGCTAATCATGGTCAGTAGTATGGAATTAAAACATGGGCCATCGATGACTTCCATAACTCGTGCGGAAGGAAAGAAGAAGGCAAGCGCCCGCTGCCCTAATTGGCATCGACATAACCAGAACCTAAGATTTAGCCTGGAATTAATCAATGAACTACCAATCTCGTAGGAAACAAATCCTAGAGCCCTCCCCTAACGCCCCCCAACTCAATTTGTTTAAAAACATGCTGAGTTACATGAATATGCAAACAACAAGTGGGGTTGCAGCAAGAGATCATGGGATTAAGATCGTGGCACGAAAAATAACAGCGACTGCAGCAGGAGATCGTGGGGAGTTACCTGAGGATTCATATTTGGCTCCGTCGTTCGGTCTTGCTAGATTCCTGGGTTGCTCCGTCCTTCGGTCTTGCTACTTTGGGCGGCGCAGAAGGACGAACTATGATCTATGAGGTTTCAAAGGATCCCTATTTGTAGGGATTGTAACAACCCGGGCATATATCCACGTATAGATTTCTTCGGTTGGAGGAAATCAAGGGAGGGAACCCACCTGGTTGAATATTAGGGGGGGGGGGGCGTGGAGAGTTTAGCAAAGGTAAGTTATGGTGTAAAAAAACTAAGGTAAGTTGCGTAACAACACTTAGGTCTCCTGAGAATCACGATCGTCAAAAAGATATAGTACCAGTTTCTTTGAAAAACAGCCAAAAGAACTGGACCGCTTTTATTATTGGTTATAAGTAAATCACTGGACCTCTTTTAGGATGAAAACTAGTTCTAAAGTCAACTAGGATTGACTGTTCACACGTGAAGTATTTTCCTCTCTCTTGTGAAGCTATTTTATTGCCCATCCATGCTCATACCTTTTTTCCTCGTATATGTGAGACCAAATTTTTTTGATAATACCGAATCATGTCTGGTGCTGCTCAAGATGTCACGACACCATGGTTTTCGCTTCGGTGAGATTTCGATGAAATAATTAAATTTCATTCATTTCAGCACTCACTGCAATATTTGCCTTTTGGCCAAAATATTTCAGCCTCACTGAATTTCGGCCAAAATATTTCAGCACTCGCTGAAATTTTTCTGGAACTTCTAACTAGCGATGTTCAAAAAATTCTGAAACTTCTAACTAGCGACGTAATTGTTCTGAATCTTGTCCAGACTCCGACGAAACTTAAATATAAATTTAAGAATTCAATTAACCTTCCTAATCTTCAAATTCTTGTCAAAAGCAAATATATGTTTCAGCGTCTCCCATGCAGACCAAATATATTTCAAGAATAGTATTTGGAACCAGTACTGTGAAGTATTACAACTTGATTAATCCGCAATGGACTAAGAACTTTGCTAGGAAACCTTCTTTGGGACTAAAAGCAAACCACACCCTACTCTACCGCTTCATAACCAAATGTACACTCCATATCTAAGAATGGACCATTGCTGGACTAAATGCTTGCATCTTCACGATCTTCAATCGCAGCTGCATCTGATAGGCTAGCACTGTACGTCTTCAGCCTTTTCATGGACTTCAATTTGTTGTAGGGCGAATTAAGAAGAACAACAGGCAGCTCTCTTCTATAATTGTCGGTGCATGCCTGCATGGGAGGATATGTTAGTATCATTCCATATGTTTACAAAATTGAGAGAATTTTAGGTGTTACTCTGCGTACTTGGTCATAATGCAGTCTAAGATCTTCTCTCGTAAAGAATTCGATGTTCTTCAGCATGTAGAGTGCACAAGAAGAACTACAACAATTAATTCTGTTAGCAGCATTTCATGTATTAACAATGAAAAACATAATTAGAAGCTAATACAGTTGACTGACTTGTCATCTTGTCTTGGCACAGGCACATGCTTTACTGTCCATTGGGTCACGTTAATGTCTTGCCATGCATGGCTTTGTGGTCCATTGATTCCCAGCGATGCTCTCAGATGTGCTCCCACCCCACGTATCTGCCAAAGTCCATGGTATGAGAAGTTGCTCACAATTCATGGCTAGGTATGATGCTAAATCTTGTGTTATATTGAAAGACGTTTAAAATCTCACCACGTGAACCACTTGTGTGCGTTCTAGGTAGCCGAAAAGTGAATAAAGAATCTGAATCTCCCTCCTTCTAGGGTTTACGACCACAAGGAACTAGTGGGTGTTCGCCATGTTCGTAGGCAGAAAAACCTGGACATCAAAGATGATTATATCAACATGCATAATAATTATAAAAATATATGTGTTTATGTCATGGTGAGATGGTACGAGATCATGTCTGAGGTAGTTGTCTCCTTTTGTTGTTCCATGATTGCCCGCCAAAGCGGCCTCGTGGTAGTTCTCTACCTTACCATCTCTTTCGAGCATAGCAACGCCGGCCACCCTCTCAATGTAAACCATCTGCCCATCCCTTATGTCATTAGGATGATCATGACGCATGATTTGAATCATAGCGTCAACCAACTAAAACAAAATTCAAGTTAATTGTGGCATTAAAAAATTCAAGTTAATTGTACTGTGCAAAAGAAAATTGATAAACTAATTTCGGCAAATATCTTACTTCGTCACCCAACCATTTGTCATCTTCGCCTACATCTATCATGGTGAGGCATAGAAAATGCTTCTGTTGCAGAACAATGTCATCAATTACCACCAATTGTTTATCAAGATTTGAGGTGTTGATAATTTCGGCCACATAACTCTGTCAAAACTTGTCAAGGTTGGTCTCCACCGTCGAAGCACATGTGTATGTATCTTTTAAATTGCTTGCACGGCTTTTCCTCTTTGTATTCTTTGTGTCCTTGGAATCGTTGGTAGACTTCGATGGAGTCCTGTTTTTCTTTCTCTTCTTATCACTATCGTACAGAACAAAATCTTCATTGCACAATAATGAAGATGCCACTCTTTTCCGGCTGCTCGCACGAGTTGGTAGCATGGAATCAACCCCACTATCTTGTTGCTGCTTTGCTAAAGAATCATCATAGTTGTCCTCATCAACTGGGAAGACATGGGGCTCTTCCGGCTCCCTTATTCCCTTAGCCTTGGCAGACTGGTGGTTGCTTTTGGTACCTGCCTCTGCACCCACCTCAATACTGACATCTTCATCATCTTGATTTCTACTTTCTTCAGTCTTTCGCACATTCTCATTGTGCCTCAAATTCAGAGGATCCTGTGATTCGAAATGAAGCACTTGTTAGCTTGCAATCTGCGCGAAATAAAAAAAACAAAACCAGTTAACTGTAAAATGTGCATCACTAGCAAAGCTTCAAGGCTTGTGGTGGCTTTGGAATGCTTTCGCGAATCCAAACTCGGAGCACCCTGCGATGCATCCACCTCTTTATAAAGCTGTGAAACATTCTTGAGACTCTCCTTGTAAGCTGCATCAACAGCTCTGTCTTCTTCATTCTGAACGTGGAAGATCATATGTGTAACGCCCACGATGCGGCTATATCTCCCATGTGTCGAAGCACGACTTAGAGGCATAACGGCATGGTGGTTTTGTCGCAAGAAGGGTCATCTTCACACAATCCCATGTAATGAACAAGAATGGGATAAAGAGAGTTGGCTTACAATCGCCACTCTACACAATACGTAAATAAGTCATACATCATTCAAAATACACTCATAGACTGGCTACGGTCAAATCCAAATGAAAAGAAGACAACCCCAAATGCTAGATCCCCGATCGCCCCAACTGTGCTCCACTACTGATCATCTGGAAACGAAACATAGTAATGACCAAGGTCCTCATTAAACTTCCACTTGAGCTCGGTTGCGCCACTTGCGCTGGTATCCTCGGCACCTGCATCTGTTTTGGTACAATCTGTGAGCCATGGGGACTCAGCAATCTCACACCCGCGAGATCAAGACTATTTAAGCTCAAGGTAGGAAAGGGGTATTATGGTGGAGCTGCAGCAAGCACTAAGCATATATGGTGGCTAACATACGCAAGTGAGAGCAAGAAGAGAAGCAACACATCGTTCGAGAAGCTAGAAGTGATCAAGAAGTGATCCTGAAACTACTTACGTTCATACATAACTCAAACCGTGTTCACTTCCCGGACTCCGCCGAGAAGAGACCATCACGGCTACACACACAGTTGATGCATTTTAATGAAGTCAAGTGTCAAGTTCTCTACAACCGGACATTAACAAATTCCCATCTGCCTCATAACCGTAGGCACGGCTTTCAAAAGATAATACCTTGCAGGGGTGTCCCAACTTAGCCCATCACAAGCTCTCACGGTCAACGAAGGATATACCTTCTCCCGGGAAGACCCGATCAGTCTCGGAATCCCGGTTTGCAAGACATTTCGACAATGGTAAAACAAGACCAGCAAAGCCGCCCGATGTGCCGACAAATCCCGATAGGAGCTGCACATATCTCATTCTCAGGGCAACACAGGATGAGACTAGCTACGACTAAAACCAACCCTCAAGTTTCCCCGAGGTGGCCCCACAGGCAACTCAGTTCGG
>NC_041385.1:144921272-144923902 GCF_002162155.2 Triticum dicoccoides
AGTCTTAGGTGACAAATGGTAAAACCAAGGTTGGGCCTTGCTGGAGGAGTTTTATTCAAAGTGAACTGTCAAGGGGGTCCCATAAATCACCCAACCGTGTAAGGAACGCAAAATCAAGGAACATAACACCGGTATGACGGAAACTAGGGCGGCAAGAGTGGAACAAGACACCAGGCATAAGGCCGAGCCTTCCACCCTTTACCAAGTATATAGATGCATTAATTAAATAAGAGATATTGTGATATCCCAAAATATCCATGTTGCAACAAGGAACAAACTTCATCTTCACCTGCAACTAGCAACGCTATAAGAGGGGCTAAGCAAAAGCGGTGACATAGCCAAACAACGGTTTGCTAGGATAGGATGGTTAGAGGCTTGACATGGCAATATGGGAGGCATGATAAAAAAGTGGTAGGTAGAGCTAACATAGCGATAGAGCGAGCAACTAGCAAAGCAAAGATAGAAGTGATATCGAGGGTATGGTCATCTTGCCTGCAAGGTTCTCAGAGTTGTCAAAAGCTTGATCCTCGTTAGCATACTCAACAGGTTCCTCGTTCACGTACTTGTCTCCCGGCTCTACCCAAAGCAAGAACACAAGCAATGGAACCACAATAAATCACGGTGCAATGCACAAGCAACATGATGCAATACATGGCATGATATGCAATGCTTATGCGGGCTCCGGAAGTAAAAAAATGATGAACAAGGCGTCAACTTGGCAAAGCAAGTATGCCTCTGGAAATATGAGATAATTTCGGTTGAAATCGATATAAAGATCACCGGAATCGGATGCACGGTTTGCAAATGGCAAGCAAAACAAGAATGACACAAATCTGCGGTTAACAACATGATAGCACTTAGAATACATCAAGAAACTATGCTACAACACCCCAACATAGCAAAAAAGCATATGACAGTGATCTACAAGAGATGCTTGACAAAATATGAACACTGAGATATGGCTAGTTCACACATTAA
Organism: Triticum dicoccoides; assembly: GCF_002162155.2. Lineage (NCBI taxonomy): Eukaryota > Viridiplantae > Streptophyta > Magnoliopsida > Poales > Poaceae > Triticum > Triticum dicoccoides. The sequence continues at coordinate 144,922,251 of NC_041385.1, forward strand.
CAGGTTCAAACAACCATGGAAAAAGTGCAAAAGATAACCGCAGCACAGACTTCACTAACATGGTAGAAACAACATCAGGAAGCAATGTTTAGAGCAAGGAAACACCATGCTACAGGAACATATCATAGAAACTTAAGGCATGGTATGATACTAATAAATGCATAGAACAAAAGTCCTTTACTAACCATGAGCCAAAAGGGATAAGACGATATGATTACACCCATGTAAACCTAGCAAGTTTCGTTAACAGATTTAGGAAACAGAGCATGGCACTAACAGCATTATGAAGGCATTTTTGCGAGCTCGATTCACTCACCACAAGTCATTGCATGACAAGATAAGCATAGCACCAGCAAGAATACATGTTTATGAAACTAAACATGCCAATAACAAGTTTATAGCATGCAAGGATCAACTACAACAACCTTGGCAAAATTGAGGGCTAGTTTGGTTCATGTCCACGGCTTGATGCCTGGGAAAAAATGCTGCCTGGCGTGGACATGAAAAGCTAGCAATTCTTGCCTGGTCAGGCACGCCTGAAGAGAACTTGTTTGGATGAAGCCTGGCCTTTAGAATATTAGTTAGGTCGGTTAGAAAGGAATCTGCACTGTACGCTGACATACCATGGATGTTGGAGCTCCGTCGTTTTGTGGTTAGTAGTTGCCAGACAATGATTAGCAGCCAGGCAGGCTTCCCAGGCGCTTGAAACTGGACGCCTGGGGTTGCCTCGACCTGCCTGGACCAGGCTAACCACGGCGCCCAAGTTCCCAGGCCAGGCAACCCTCCTCGGTTCTAGGACAGTAAACAAACAGCTTCCTTGTAAACCCAGGCAGGCTCCAGGCCAGGTACATCATGACGAGGACGTGAACCAAACTAGCCCTGAATAACATGTAAACAATCTGCCAGGAAACATTTTATAGCAAAAGTAGAGCAAGAAAATGACATGCTAGACTACTCCATAATTGCAAACAGGGGCATGAATGGATATATCATAACCATATGTTCAAAACATCCGTACTGAAGTGTCTCAAAATATGCATGGATATCTCTGTAGCATCAAGTTTACATGGCATCAAAATAACAGCAGAACAGGGACTGAAATCAGCAACATCCCGAAGCCTAGTTTGCATGCTTGTTCTAGTCACCACATAACTCACAAAAATACATGGCAAGCACCTCTGTAAACAAAACATGTCATAGTCCAAAACACATGTAGAGCTCATGCTCATAAGATGCACACAATAAATACAACAAAAATGACAAAACATCAAGTTCTGTTAACAGACAGCAGTAAACATCATATAGCACTTTTGCATCAGAGATTTGGGCATCTAGATGACCTCAAATGAACATTGCCCAATGGAACAAAATGAAGAGCACAACCTGATGAACATTTTGATATAGCATGTGCATGAAACGGAGCTACGGATGCAGAGTTATGATGCGATGAACAGAGGTAAATAATGTGACAGAAAAATGACAGAGGAAAAATCGGGTCAACCTCGTCCAGATCTGGATCGGGCTCGGGCGTGCGGATCGAGGCGGGCTGGTGCGAGCTCGCCGGAGTTGGTGCGGGAGGAGGCCGGAGATGGACGGAGAGGAGCTGGGCCGGCCGGATCTGGCCGGATCCGGCACCGGGCGGCGGAGGCGAC
>NC_041385.1:144924293-144949221 GCF_002162155.2 Triticum dicoccoides
GGCCGGGGCGGCGCGCGGTGGCCGGGTGCCATGTGGCGCTCCCTGGTTCGCCGGGCAGCGGCGGCGCGGATGTCCGGCCCGGGACGGACACGTCCGACGCGCGGAGGGAGCGGGGCTAGGGTTTCGGGATTCGGAAATTCGGAGGGGAGGACATATTTATAGGTAGAGGGAGCTAGGAGACTCCAAATGGCGTGTAGTTTTCGCCCACACGATCGTGATCCGATGATGGAGAGCATGGAAGTGACTTAGATGGGTTATTGGGCTGTTTTAGAGGGGTGTTGGGCTGCAACCCAAAAGAGGCCTTTGCGGATACCCGGTTAACCGTTGGAGTATCAAACGACCTCCAAATGGCACGGAACTTGACAGGCGGTCTACCGGTGCTATACCAAGGCCACTTGGCAAGCCTCTGTCCATTCCGAGAACGTTTAACACCCGCTCACAAAAAGAGACAAGAGGGGTGCGCCGGTGCATGTAGGAGTGTCGGATTGCAAAACGGACAACGGGGAAAATGCTCGGATGCATGAGACGAACACGTATGCAAATGAGATGCACATGATGACATGATATGAGATGCATGACATGAACAAAATGCAAAATGAAAGACAAAACCCAACCGCGGAGGGAATACCATAGCGCATAGCCGAAAATGGCAAGAGTTGGAGTTACAAATATGGAAAGTTACATCCGGGGTGTTACAACACTTCACCACTACAAGAGGATCTCCTCCCGAGATCTAGGACTGAAAGAACTCCGAATATTCGGAATGGAGGTGATCGTCGCACTCCCAGGTGGCTTCTCGGTCGGAATGGTGTGACCACTTCACTTTCAGGAATTTGATAGACTTATTGCGAGTCTTGCGCTCGGTTTCTTCAAGAATAGCAATGGGGTGCTCATGATAAGAAAGATCTTCTTGGAGGTCAATTTCTTCGAAGTTGATAGTGCGCTCAGGAGTCTTGAAGCACTTGCAAAGCTGTGACACGTGAAACACATCGTGCACGTTTGCAAAGTTGGACGGAAGCTCAAGTTGATAGGCGAGGTCACCTCTTTTGCCAATGATCTTGAAAGGGCCCACGTATCTAGGGGCAAGCTTCCCTTTGATACCGAAGCGACGGGTGCCTTTCATTGGAGAGACGCGGAGGTAGACATGGTCTCCGATTTCAAAAGCCATGTCACGGTGCTTTCTATCATAGTAACTCTTCTGGCGCGATTGCGCGGCTTTGAGATTCTCAAGAATGACTTTGCACATTTCTTCGGCTTCTGTGATCAAGTCGTTGCCAAGAAGTTGGCATTCACCAGTCTCGGACCAATTGAATGGAGTACGACACTTTCTGCCATAGAGAATTTTGAATGGGGCCTTGCCCGAACTCGCTTGGAAGCTGTTGTTGTAGGAGAACTCGGCATATGGAAGACAATCTTCCCACTTCATACCGAAATAGATGACACAATACCTGAGCATGTCTTCAAGGATTTGATTGACTCGCTCGACTTGGCCACTTGTTTGAGGATGGAAAGCTGTGCTGAAACGAATGTTGGTGCCCATGGCCTTTTGAAAGGAGTCCCAGAACATAGAAGTGAAGATGCCTCCGCGGTCTGAAGAGATCAATTGTGGAATGCCGTGCAAGGAGACAATTCTGGAGGTGTATAACTCTGCCAGCTACGCTGTTGTGATGGATTCTTTGATAGGAAGGAAATGAGCCACTTTAGTAAGCTTGTCAATGACAACGAAGATAACATCATTTCCACGCTTGGACTTAGGAAATCCAGTCACGAAGTCCATCTCAATATGATCAAACTTCCATTCTGGAATAACAAGAGGTTGGAGGAGACCAGCTGGTCGTTGGTGTTCTGCTTTCACCCTTCTGCAGACATCACATTCATTCACGAATTGAGCAATCTCTCGCTTCATTCGAGTCCACCAATACGACTGCTTGAGGTCATAGTACATCTTCGTACTTCCAGGATGAATGGATAGAAGGGAATTGTGTGCCTCGTTCATAATAATTTTTCTCAGATCGCCTTTAGGAACCACAATACGATCCTCGAAGAAAAGAGTATCTTTGTCATCCAAGCGATAGCACTTGTATTTGGAAATGCCCTTGTCGATACCACGTTTCACCTTTTTCACTATGGTATCCAGGAGTTGTGCCTCACGAATTTGATCTTCCAAAGTAGGAGAGACTATGAGGTTGGCAAGAAAGCCTTGAGGAACAACTTGAAGATTCAGTTTGCGGAAAGCTTCACAAAGGTCCGGTTGGAAGGGCTTGAGAATTAAACTATTGCAATAAGCCTTTCTGCTCAGAGCATCTGCAATCACATTCGCCTTGCCAGGAGTGTATTCAATACTTGGATTGTACTCTTGAATCATTTCGACCCATCGAGTTTGCCTGAGGTTGAGGTTGGGTTGAGTGAAGATATACTTGAGGCTCTTGTGATCGGTGAAAATGTCCACTTTCCTTCCCAACAAGAGATGTCTCCATGTTATTAATGCATGGACAACTGCCGCCAACTCCAGATCGTGAGTGGGGTAGTTCTTTTCGTTGGGCTTCAACTGGCGAGAGGTATAAGCCACAACTTTCTTCTCTTGCATCAACACAGCACCGAGACCTTGAAGAGAAGCATCACAGAAGACTTCGAATGGCTTGGATTCATCAGGAGGATTCAAGACAGGAGCTGTGACTAGCTTCTCTTTGAGGGTGTTGAAAGCAACGTCACACTCAGGCGACCAGACATATTTGACATGCTTCTGGAGGAGGTTGGAAAGAGGCTTTGCAATCTTAGAGAAGTTCCCAACGAATCTTCGGCAATAGCTTGCAAGACCAAGAAAACTGCGGAGCTGCTTGACATTCTGAGGAGGTTCCCAATTCACAATTGCAGACACCTTCTCGGGATTAACAGCGATGCCCTTGGCGGAGATGATGTGACCAAGATAAAGAACTTCATCAAGCCAGAACTCACATTTGGAAAATTTCGCATAGAATTGATGCTCTCTGAGCTTGTCGAGCACCAAACGCAAATGTTTGGCATGATCCGACTTATTCTTGGAGAAGACCAAAATATAATCGAGATACACCAGAACGAATTCATTGGTGTAGGGCTTGAAAATGAAGTTCATCATTCGAGAGAATGTTGGAGGAGAATTGACAAGGCTGAAAGACATGACAGTATATTCATAAGAACCATAGCTTGTTCTGAATGCTGTCTTGGGAATATCTTGTTCACGAATGCGAATCTGATGATAACCCATACAAAGGTCAAGCTTGGAGAATACTTTAGCACCTTTGAGTTGCTCAAAAATCTCATTGATGTTGGGAAGTGGATACTTGTTCTTGATTGTCTTCTTGTTCAATGGATGGTAATCGACGCACAGTCCGTCCGTGCCATCCTTCTTCTGGACAAAAAGAACTCCACAACCCCATGGAGATGAACTTGGTCTGATCAAACCCAGACGCTCTTGTTCATCGAGCTGTTTCTTCAATTCCTTCAGTTCTTCAGGTCCAAGCTTGTATGGACGCTTGCAAACGAGTTCAGTGCCAGGCTCAAGATCGATAATGAATTCGACTGGCCGATGCGGAGGCATACCCGGAAGCTCTTCTGGAAAGACATCTTGGTACTCGCAAACGACTGGAATTTGAGAAATAGCATCCAACTCTCCCTTCTCACTGAGAGAAAACAACCGAATGGTTTCGTCACGAGCGGCATAGATGATAACATCCTCAGAAGAGTGTGTTAATTGAATTTCTCTGGCAGCACAATCAAGCTGAGCCTTGTGCTTAGAAAGCCAGTCCATCCTGAGAATTAGATCAATATCTGAGTCACCAAGAACAATTGGAGAAGACAGGAATTTATAGTTGCCCATCTTGATACCGACATTCGGAACCATCATGCAAGAGCTCAAACGCTTAGCCGGAGAAATAACTTGCATAGCTTTAGGTAATTCCTCTGTGTCAAAACTGTGCTTCGATGCAAAAGGATATGATATGAAAGAATGCGATGCACCGGTATCAAATAAGACTTTTGCAGGAATATCATTAACTGGAAGATTACCCATTATCACATCAGTAGATTCCTCCGCTTGCGCTGCATTCATCATGTTCACCTTTCAGACTTGGGATTATGCTTGACCACCGCATTGCTTAAAGATCTCACAGGAGGAGGAGTCGGAAGGTGCCTTTGGTTGAAGCACTTGTTCACGTAGTGACCTTTCTGCTGGCACTTGTTGCAAGTCACCTTTGAGAGCGGACGGTGATAAGGAGCATTTGACCTTGGAGCTTGAGAATTTGACTTGTTCTGATAGCCTGGGTTGGGTGGGTGGGAAGATCCACGAGCACCTGAGTTCTTCTGCTGATAAGGTTGATGAAACGGAGGAGGAGGAAGGTAGAACTTTTGCTGCTTAGCTGCCACTTGTGAGGAAGTAGAATACTGAACTGCATCCCTGATTCTCTTCTTGGAAGCCTCACACTTGAGCTGAGCACCTTCTTGCTTGAGGGCCATATTGTAGAATTGATCAAACTGAGTAGGCTCAACAAGAACGAGAGCTAACTGCAGATCTTCTCTAAGGCCACCTCTGAATTGATAGATCATACTCTTTTCATCAGGCACATCTTGTTTAGCGAAGCAAGAAAGTTTCTGAAACTGCTTGTTGTATTCGTACACTGACATGTTGCCTTGCTTGAGATTGCGGAACTCCTCATGCTTGCTCTTAACAACACTGGTAGGAATGTGGTGAGCTTTAAAGTCCCGACAGAAGTCAGTCCAAGTAATCACTCGACCTCCTCTGGAATCTTTGTATTGCTAGAACCAATCAGCTGCTTGGTCCTTGAGCTGAAAAGAAGCGAACTTGACGTAGTCCTCAGGCCTGACATTGCTGCATTCAAAATGCTTGTTGATATCCACGAGCCAATCGTTGGCGTCTGTGGCCTCGGCATAGTAGCTGAAAGACTTCGGCTGATTTGCAAGGAACTGGTTGAGGGTAGGAAACTGAGGCTGATGATTGAACTGCCCTTGACCTTGATTCCCTTGGTTGCCTTGGCCTTGGTTGCGCTCTTGCATCAGCTGAATCAGCAACTGAGCATTGGCGTTTGTGGTTGCCATCAAAGCTTGCCATGCCTCCGGAGGTGGAGGTGGAGGTGGAGGGTTCGCCTGACTCCCATCATTGTGTTCCGGATTCTGACGCATTGGTGGAGCCATCCTGAAGAGGGTGACATCCGTTAGCATCTTGATAGACAGATAGACAAGTTGAATAAATGGATAGAATCTTCGAGAAGGAGACCAGAATACGAGCTACATCCACGCCCAAGCTGCCTAGCAGCAATGTATGAACAAGATCAAATTGCTGGAAAGGGAAGATGGGCATACATGTCAAACACCTGAGGAGAATCATGCAGAAGTCTAAGTGTTTTACCGAGCTTTATATACCACTCATGGTTTTCGGCCGATGGATGATCTTCTCAATCATGTTCCTCCCAGGGTTACTGAACAAATGAATGACCGGCTGGATATGCCTTACACGGCCGAGGAAGTCAGGATGGCGCTATTCCAGATGGCTCCGTCAAAAGCACCAGGGGTGGATGGGTTCACGGCGGGGTTTTTCAGAGACATTGGTCTTTGCTAAAAGATGATATAGTTCCGTCCATTTTGGATCTTTTGAATGGGGGAGTTCTACCCGAGGGGATGAATGACACGTCTATCACCTTGATACCAAAGGTACGACACCCTCATCAAATTTCTCAGTATCGTCCCATATCCTTATGTTCTGTGTTGTACAAGATTGCCTCAAAATGCATTACCAATAGGATGAGGGATTTTATGGGTGAGATCATAAGCGAAGAGCAAAGCGCGTTTGTTCCTGGGTGCCTGATTACAGACAATGTGATCATTATGTATGAAAGTGTCCACACAGTGATAAGAAGAAGAAAAAGGGAAGAACAATGTTTGTGCAGTACAACTCAACATGATGAATGCATATGACTGAGTAGAATGGCATTATCTGGAAGCTATCTGTTGGGGAATGCAGTATTTCAAATTTTTTACCTACGATCACGCAAGATCTATCTAGGAGATGCATAGCAACGAGCGGGGATAGTGTGTCCACGTACCCTCATAGACCGAAAGCGGAAGCATTTAGTAACACGGTTGATGTAGTCGAACGTCTTCGTGATCCAACCGATCCAAGCACCGAACGTACGGCACCTCCATTTCAGCACACGTTTAGCTCGATGACGTCCCTCGAGCTCTTGATCCAGTTGAGGACGAGGGAGAGTTCCATCAGCATGACGGTGTGGTGACGGTGATGGTGAAGTTACCGGCGCAGGGCTTCGCCTAAGCACTACGATGATATGACCGAGGTGTGTAACTATGGAGGGGGGCACCGCACACGGCTAAGAGAAGACTTGGTGTGTCTTTGGGGTGCCCCCTGCCCATGTATATAAAGGAGGGAGGGAGATAGGCCGGCCCCTTAGGGGCGCGCCAAGAGTATGGAGTCCTACTAGGACTTCGAAGTCCTAGTAGGAATCCCTTTCCTTTTCGGAGTAGGAGAGAAGGAAAGAGGGAAAGAGAGAGAGAGAGTAGGAAAAGGCAAGGGGGGCACCGCCCCTTCCCCTAGTCCAATTCGGACCCATGGGGGGCACCTCTCCTTGGCATGCCTCCTCGTTTCCCGTATGGCCTAATAAGGCCCATTACTTCTCCCGGTGAATTCCCGTAACTCCCTGGTACTCCAAAAACACTCGAATCACTAGGAACCTTTCCGATGTCTGAATATAGCCTTCCAATATATGAATCTTTACCTCTCGACCATTTAGAGACTCCTCGTCATGTTCATGATCTCATCCGGGACTCCGAACAAACTTCGGTCATCAAATCACATAACTCATAATACAAATCGTCATCGAGCGTTAAGCGTGCGGACCCTACGGGTTCAAGAACTATGCAGACATGATCGAGACACATCTCCGGTCAGTAACCAATAGCGGAACCTGGATGCTCATATTGGTTCCTACATATTCTACAAAAGATCTTTATCGGTCAAACTACATAACAACATACGTTATTCCCTTCGTCATCGGTATGTTACTTGCCCAAGATTTGATCGTCGGTATCATCATACCTAGTTCAATCTCGTTACCGGCAAGTCTCTTTACTCGTTTCGTAATGCATCATCCCAAAACTAACTCATTAGTCACATTGCTTGCAAGGCTTATTGTGATGTGCATTACCGAGAGGGCCCAGAGATACCTCTCCGATACTCGGAGTGACAAATCCTAATCTCAATCTATGCCAACCCAACAAATACCTTCAGAGACACCTGTAGAGCATCTTTATAATCACCCAGTTATGTTGTGACGTTTGATAGCACACAAGGTGTTCCTCCGATATTCGGGAGTTGCGTAATCTCATAGTCAAAGGAATATGCATAAGTCATGAAGAAAGCAATAGCAATAAAACTGAACGATTAATATGCTAAGCTAACGGATGGGTCTTGTCCATCACATCATTCTCTAATGATGTGATCCCGTCCATCAAACGACAACACATGTCTATGGTTAGGAAACTTAACCATCTTTAATTAACGAGCTAGTCAAGTAGAGGCATACTAGGGACACTCTGTTTGTCTATGTATTCACACATGTACTAAATTTCCGGTTAATACAATTCTAGCATGAATAATAAACATTTATCATGATATAAGGAAATATAAATAACAACTTTATTATACTAGTAGAAAAAGGTCCTAATGTGAAGCACATTAGTGCCGATTTGTAACAGAACCGACAGTAATGTGACCATTAGTGCCGGTTCGAATGGCTATGCATTAGTGCTGGTTCGTGTTGAACCTTTAGTACCGGTATGTGCCATGAACCGGTACTAAAGAGGTGGTGGCAGGCACGAGCCCCTTTAGTGCCGGTTAAACGGTTATGCATTAGTGCCGATTCGTGTTTAACCTTTAGTACCAGTTCGTGGCATGAACGAACTGGCACTAATGCATAGCCGATCGAACCGACACTAATGGTCACATTAGTGCCAGTTTTGTTACAAGCCGGCACTAACGTTCTTCACATTAGGCCCTTTTTCTACTAGTGTATGTATCCAGATTGAGACTTAGTGTCATCCGGATCAGTGTCAAAACTCGACGAACTTTTTGTCACCTCCATAACCGAGAAACATGTCCTTATTCCACTAAGGATAATTTTGACCGCTGTCTAGTAATCCACTCCTGGATCACTATTGTACCATCTTGCCAAACTCATAGTGAGGTACACAACAGGTCTGGTACACAACATAGCATACTTTATAGAACCTATGACTGAGGCATAGGGAATGACTTTTCATTCTCTTTCTATTTTCTGCGGTGATGAAGTTTTGAGTCTTTACTCAACTTCACACCTTACAACACAGGCAAGAACTCCTTCTTTGACTGATCCATTTTGAACTCCTTCAAAATCTTATCAAGGTATGTACTCATCAAAAGTCTTATCAAGAATCTTGATCTATCTTTATAGATCTTGATACCCAATATGTAAGCAGCTTCACCGAGGTCTTTCTTTTGAAAAAATCCTATCAAATACTCCTTTATGCTTTCCAGAAAAATTCTACATCATTTCCGATCAACAATATGTCATTCACATATACTTATCAGAAAGGCTGTAGTGCTCCCACTCACTTTCTTGTAAATACAGGCTTCTCCAAAAGTCTATATAAAACCATATGCTTTGATCACACTATCAAAGTGCATATTCAAACTCCGAGAGGCTTGTACCAGTCCATAAATGGGTCGCTGGAGCTTGCACACTTTGTTAGCACCTTTAGGATTGACAAAACCTTCTGGTTGCATCATATACAATTCTTCTTTAAGAAATCCATTAAGGAATGCAGTTTTGACATCCATTTGCCAAATTTCATAATCATAAAATGCGGCAATTGCTAACATGATTTGGACAGACTTAAGCATCGCTACGAGTGATAAAATCTCATCATAGTCAACACCTTAAACTTGTCGAAAACCTTTTGCGACAAGTCGAGTTTTGTAGATAGTAACACTACCATTAGAGTCCATCTTCCTCTTGAAGATCCATTTGTTTTCTATGGCTTGCCGATCATCGGGCAAGTCAACCAAAGTCCACACTTTGTTCTCATACATGGATCGCATCTCAAATTTCATGGCCTCAAGCCATTTCGCGGAATCTGGGCTCATTATCGCTTGCTCATGGTTCATAGGGTCGTCATGGTCTAGTAACATGATTTCCAGAACAGGATTACCATACCACTCTGGTGCGGAATGTACTCTGGTTGACCTACGAGGTTCGGTAATAATGTGATCAGAAGTTTCATGATCATCATCATTAACTTCCTCACTAATTGGTGTAGGCATCACTGGAACTGATTTCTGTGATGAACCACTTTCCAATTCAGGAGAAGGTAACACTACCTCATCAAGTTCTACTTTCCTCCCACTCACTTCTTTCGAGAGAAACTCCTTCTCTAGAAAGGATCCATTCTTAGCAATGAATATCTTGCCTTCGGATCTATGATAGAAGGTGTACCCAATAGTTTCTTTTGGGTATCCTATGAAGACACACTTCTCCGATTTGGGTTCAAGCTTATCAAGCTGAAACTTTTTCACATAAGCATCACAACCCCAAACTTTAAGAAACGACATCTTAGGTTTCTTGCTAAACACAGTTCATACGGTGTCGTCTCAACGGATTTAGACGGTGCCCTTTTTAACGTGAATGCAGCTGTTTCTAATGCATAACCCCAAAACGATAGTGGTAAATTGGTAAGAGTCATCATAGATCCTACCATATCTGATAAAGTACGGTTACGACGTTCGGACACACCATTAAGCTGTGGTGTTTCAGGTGGCGTGAGTTGCGAAACTATTCTGCATTGTTTCAAATGAATACCAAATTCATAACTCAAATATTCACCTCCACGATCAGATCGTAGAAACTTTATTTTCTTCTTACGATGATTTTCCACTTGACTCTGAAATTCTTTGAACTTTTCAAATGTTTCATACTTATGTTTCATCAAGTAGATATATGCATATCTGCTCAAATCATCTGTGAAGGTAAAAAAATAACGATACCCGCCACGAGCCTCAACACTCATCGGACCGTATACATCAGTATGTATTATTTCCAATAAGTCAATGTCTCGCTCCATTGTTCTGGAGAACAGAGTCTTAGTCATCTTGCCCATTGATACGTCCATTTTGCATCATGCTTTTATATCAATATTTATTGCATTTATGGGCTGTTATTACACATTATATCTCAATACTTATGGCTATTCTCCCTTATTTTACAAGGTTCACGATAAAGAGGGGGGATGCCGGCAGCTGGAATTCTGGCTGGAGAAGGAGCAAACATTGGAAACCTATTCTGCATAACTCCAAAAGACTTGAGACTCCACGAAACAACTTTTTAGATTGAATAAGAATTTTTGGACAAAAGAAATAGGCCAGGGGGCCGACACCCTGGCCAGGAGACAGGGGGCGCGCCCCCCCTAGGGCGCACCCCCTATCTCTTGGGCCCCCTGGTGGGCTTCCAGCGTCCATCTTCTGCTATATGAAGGGTTTTCCCCTGGAAAAAATCGTGGGCAAGCTTACGGGACGAAACTCCTCCGCCGCAAGGCGGAACCTTGGCAAAATCAATCTAGGGCTCTGGCGGAGCTGTTCTGCCAGGGACACTTCCCTCCGGGAGGGGGAAATCATCACCAACGTCATCACCAACGGTCCTCTCATCGGGAGGGGGTCAATCTCCATCAACATCTTCACCAGCACCATCTCATCTCAAAACCCTAGTTCATCTCTTGTATCCAATCTTGTATCAAAACCACAAATTGGTACCTGTGGGTTGCTAGTAGTGTTGATTACTCCTTGTAGTTGATGCTATTTGGTTTACTTGGTGGAAGATCATATGTTCAGATCCTTTATGCATATTATTACTTCTCTGATTATGAACATGAATATGCTTTTTGAGTAGTTACGTTTGTTCCTGAGGACATGGGTGAAGTCTTTCTATTAGTAGTCATGTGAATTTGGTATTCGTTCAATATTTTGATGAGATGTATGTTGTCTTTCCTCTAGTGGTGTTATGTGAACGTCGACTACATGAAACTTCACCATTATTTGGGCCTAGAGGAAGGCATACGGAAGTAATAAGTAGATGATGGGTTGCTAGAGTGACAGAAGCTTAAACCCTAGTTTATGCATTACTTCATTAGGGGTTGATATGGACCCATATGCTTAATGCTATGGTTAGGTTTACCTTAATACTCCTTTTTGTAGTTGCGGATGCTTGCAATAGGGGTTAATCATAAGTGGGATGCTTTTCCATGCTAGGGAAGTACCCAAGTGTCGGTCCACCCACATATCAAATTATCAAAGTACCGAACGCGAATCTTATGAACGTGATGAAAACTAGCTTGACGATAATTCCCAATGTGTCCTCGGGAGCTCCTTCTTCATTATTAGAATTTGTCCAGGCTTATCCTTTGCTACATAAAGGATTGGGCCACCTTGCTGCACTTTATTTACTTTATTTACTTTTTGCTCGTTACTATTTATCTTATCACAAAACTATCTATCACCTACTATTTCAGTGCTTGCAGAGAAAACCTTACTGAAAACCGCTTATCATTTCCTTCTGCTCCTCGTTGGGTTCGACACTCTTACTTATCGAAAGGACTATGATATATCCCCTATACTTGTGGGTCATCAAGACTCTTTTATGGCGCCGTTTCCGGGGAGTGTAGCACTCTTGGTGAGTGGAACTTGGTAAGGAAACATTTATATAGTGTGCTAAAATTTTTCTGTTACTTGTCACTATGGAAACTAATCCTTTGAGGGGCTTGTTTGGGGTATCTTCACCCCAACCAGAAGAGCAAAGAGATGCTCCTCAACCTACTGAACCTTATGAAAATATTCACTTTGAGATTCCTTCGGGTATGATAGAAAAACTGCTAGCTAATCCTTTTGTAGGAGACGGAACAGTGCATCCCGACTTACACCTTATCTTTGTGGATGAAGTTTGTGGATTATTTAAGCTTGCAGGTATTCCCGATGATGTTGTCAAAAGGAAGGTCTTCCCTTTATCTTTGAAGGGAGATGCAATGACATGGTATAGGTATGTGATGATACGAGATATTGGAATTATAAGCGATTGAAGTTGGAATTTCACCAGAAGTTCTATCCTATGCATCTTGTTCATCGTGACTGTAATTACATATATAATTTCTGGCCTCATGAAGGAGAAAGCATCACTCAAGCTTGGGGGAGGCTTAAGTCAATGTTGTATTCATGCCCCAATCATGAGCTCTCTCGGGAAATGATTATTCAGAATTTTTATGCTCGGCTTTCTCTTGATAATCGCAACTTGCTCGATACTTCCTGTGCTGGTTCCTATATGCTGAAGACTATTGATTTGAAATGGGACTTATTGGAAAGAATTAAACGCAACTCTGAAGATTGGGGTTCCGACGATGGTAAGGAGTCAGGTATGACACCTAAGTTTGATTGTGTTAAATCTTTTATGGATACCGATGCTTTCCGTGGATTTAGCTCTAAGTATGGACTTGACTCTGAGATAGTAGCTACTTTTTGTGAAACTTTTGCTACTCACGTTGATCTCCCTAAAGAGAAGTGGTTTAAATATAATCCTCCTGTTGAAGTGAAAGTAGTTGCACCTATTACAGTCAAAGAGAAGACTATTACTGCCGGGGAAGCTGATCCACGAACACCTATGGGACCGGCGGACCGAGCCCCTTTCGGTTCGGCGGGGGGCGGAGATCGCGCGAAGAGCAGATCGAGGCGAAGCACACGAGCGATTTACCCAGCTTCGGAGCTCTCCGGAGAGATAATACTCCTACTGCTGCATGTCTGAGTGTATTGAGTTCTTGCTCGGGAGCGCTGAGTGCTACAGTACACACTAGCTGCTAACGAGACCGAGCGTGAGTGTTTTCTGCCTCTGAACCCTCTTCTAGGTTGTGCACGGGCCTCCGTTTATATGCTCAAGGGGTCACCGACAGGTGGCAAAGTAGGCAAGGGTAAAAATGGAAAGGTGTTGCGGTTGGTACAACTACCTGTACAGTGTATCATACCTAACCCTGACGGCAGGGGACAAAGGCATTAAATGCCCGTCTGCGTTGCCCAAACAGTGCAAAAAGGGACCGTCAGGGGCGCCACCGCTTGCCATGATGGCAATCTTGTCAGCGTCGCTTTCCACCTCGCACCGCTGGCTGCACAGACTCTTGCCACGCGCACCTGGAAAGGTCCCGGGGTGACACGTTGGTGGATGTGCTGGAGCGCGGGTACAGAGTGGTAGCTTGCCACAGCAAGCGCCTTGCCGCGGTTGTCGTCTTGTCGCGTCCAGAAGCTTGTCGCTCACCGGGCCTTGCCGGAACGCGTGGCGTGTCGCGGCAAGTTCCTTGAGATGCCTTGGTTGGCCTTCCCGGAAAGCTCCTCTTGCCGGGGCCTTGTCTCCTTGGCTTGAATACTTTGTTCTTGAATGGCTCCAAAGGAACCATGGAGGTCCTTGGCGGTCACCCGGCAAGCCTTGCCGCGGGGTGCCGCGACTGCCCGTGCACAAGTTCGGGATACTAGGGTACCCCTACTCTAGTACACCGACAGGAGCCCTCGGGCCTGGGCCACACACGGTGCCGAGTGCTGTTGGGCCAGGCCCAAAACAGGGCACGGGCACGCGCGGCCTGGATTACGCCGTATCTTACTCCGTATCCACCGCACCCTCCCCGAACGGCACGCGTTGAATGCGGCGTCGTGGGAGAGATCATGGGTGGTTTCTTTATTCGGAGAGACGGAACGTCCGCCCCTCCCTCTTTAAAAGCAGGGGAAACAGGGGCAGTTCGCCCATCTCGCCGGTTGCTATCCCAATCTCAAAATCCTCCGCCGCTCCCCCCTTCTTCCCAAAGCAGAAAGAGAGCAGCGCTCCGCCCCCCATCACCACCAGCACCACCAACGCCGTCGATCTCTCCCACCACCTCCGCCATGGCTCCGAAAGCCGGCAAGGGGAAGGCCGTGAAGTCGACCGAGGCGCAGCGGCTCGCGGCGCTGCGAAAGGAGCGGACAACCTTCCCCTCCAAGCTCACCGCGAAGGAGCTGAGGGAGTACTATTACCTCTTCTGGTCGGCGGAGACGCGAGCGCATCCGCGCACGAAGGTACTCTCCGCCGCCGCTTCGGAACGGGCTCCGAATGGATATCCCTTCTTCGCGTTGTTCTTCTACTACGGGCTCTGCCCGCCTTTCTTTGAATTTTTCTGCGACATTATGAACACCTACGGGTTCCACCTCCTTGACTTCACCCCCAGTGCCGTTCTGACCATGGCAGTTTTCGCACATCTCTGCGAAAACTTTGTCGGAGTCCATCCAAATGTAGCTCTTTTCCGCCACTTCTTTATGCCCTGAGTTGAGAGAGGGGAGCCTTTATCCGGCGGAATCGCCTGGATCTCGAGAGCTGGCAAGAAGGAAGCTTATCTGGAGGGAGAGCTCCGCGGCAAGTGGGAGGAATGGAGAGCAGATTGGTGCTGGATTGTTGAGGAGAACCCGCAGCCATTTACCGCCCAGCGCGAAGCCCTAGTAGCGCGCGGCAACGATTGGAGCAATGTGGCGCCGGAGGACGATAGGCTGAAGATTGCCGTCACCCGGATCCTACGCCTCAGGCTTGCCGGGCTCACTGTAGGCGCCGTTGGCGCAGATTTTCTTCGCCGCCGCATCACCCCCCTGCAAGAGAGGAGGAGACCCGCCTGGGAGTTCGGGGGTGCGGCAGACATCATGAGGCTGCGCCCGGGCCTCAACTTCAACTTCACTGTCCTGGAACTGGAGGCGATGCTCCAGGAGCTATTCAAGCATGACCCTCAACATCCCGAATGGTTCAGGTTGCCGAAGGGTGTCGTTCCCCTGTGCAACAACTCCTCGCTCGACCGCATCCATGCAATGATGCCGTTGTGCGATTTGCATGGAATTGTCCCAACTTGGCAAGAGCCTGCAGACGACATCGTGCAGGAGTTCTTCGACGGCTTGGTAGAAGTGCCGGTCCGCTCTGATGAGCAGAAAAGCCTCACCCGCGACACCACCGACGCGGAGATGTAGCGCATCGCCACTAGGCTGGAAGAGGCGGCGGCAGCCGCTGCCGCGGGTGAGTTTGGATTCACCGTGGAGGAGGCAGAGGCAGCAGAGGCGGCAAGCCTCGCCGAGCGAGAGGAGCTTGCCGGCGTGGGAGAGCTTGCTGGTCCTGAAGTCGAGTCGAGCGAGCTCGCCGAGGGTGCGAGCGGCTCGTCGAAGACCAACTCCTCTTCCTCCTCATCTTCGGACAGCTCGCCGCAAGCAGAGCCCCCAGCTCCACCAAGAAGGCATCTCCGCAAGGCCGGGGACGTAGCGGGGCGGCAGACGAGTCAACAGCCGCCGCGCCGTGCGACACGCTCCATCGTGGCAAGCACTGTTGCCGCGGGAGCACCTCACGCTGCTGCGCAACTGGAGCGGGGTCCTCCCGGACCACCGCTTCTGCTCCTGCCGCTGCCCCCGCCAAGCGGTTAAGGGAACCCACTCCTCCGCCTTGCCGCGCCGAAGGTGGGCCGGACTTCGACCTCTCCGTGCTCAGCTCTGACGAGGAAGAAGAAGAGTAAGATTCTTTGCTGTACTTGTAGTTCTTCAATTCTTGCTGTTTTGTCTTGTATCTGATTTGCTTTACTCCGAACCCATTCCTTTTCAGGACTCTGGCCCAGAGAGCGGCAAAGAGAGCCAAGGTCCCGGTGATTGTCATCGAGGACGAACCCACCGCGACAGCAGGGGATGTGTCCGAGACCATCTTGCCGGACCTGGCAACTATTCCCCAAAGCAGCCCCCAGTGCAGCCCCCAGCGTAAGTATATGGTTTACTTCACGCTGTTAGGCGCACATGGGTGCTCTTTCTTTGCTGACATCTGACTATTGATTTGTGCAGGAGCAGAGCAGCCTCACCAGGAGCGCTCGGAAGCCGCCCCCGACATGCTATCTGCTTCGACTACACCGCCAAGGGAGGGTTCCCCGGCAAGGGAGCGTTCTCCGGCAAGGGAGAAGTCTCCGGCAAGGGAGAGTTCTCCGGAAAGGGACAACACCAGCGACCCTCCGGTGGCGGAGACCGTGACTGTAGAGCCCAGTACAGGTAATCCTCTTGCCTGAAAACTTCCCTTGGGTTCTTCTTCTTCTGATTTTCTTTTTGGATATTTTCTTGATTTCTCTCCCTTTTCCGGCCATCAGATCCCTCTGCCACGGAGCCGATGGAGACCAAGATCGCCGGCGAGGAGAACGTGCGTGGCAACACCGACGATGCCGCTGCCACCGAAGAAGAAGCCGGCGCTGATGATCCCGCCGGCGAAGAGGCCGCCAAAGCTGCCGCCGCAGAAGCTGGCGAGGGGTCTGGCAATCGTACTGACGGCCCCGAGGCCACAGGAGCGTAAGGCGCTACACTGACTGCCGATCCCTCCGCCGCTGCTGCAGCGTCAGGCTCCGAAGAGCCCCAGCCCGGCGCCTATCTAAAGGCCGGCGATGGCGTCTTCATCAAGCTCCCCTGGGCGTCAAGCTCCAGGGCGCCGGTCGAAGGAGAAATGTTGGATGGAGATGCGCCGAGCAGCAGCAGCGACGAGTCTGAGGCGGAGCGGCTGCTGCGGAAGCTAGTGTCGCTCTACCGCGCTCGGCAGGCCAAGGTGGAATCCCGAGAAGCGCTTGTCGCGAAGGCGGGGGTGGACATCGAGAAGCACGCGGAGGAGCTCCGGGTTCTCAACCAGGAAGCTCTCCGGTCCCTGGCAGAGGAGCGGGCGCAACTCGTCGAGGCGCGGAAAGCCTTCCTCCTCGAGAAGGCTGAAGTTGAAGAGCAACAGCGGCTTGCCGCCGAGGAGCTGTTTGCGCGGGAGGGTGAGTTGGCGCAGCGGAAGGTCAACCTTGACAGCCACGAGGAGGAGCTTGCCGCGCGCGAGCAAACATTCAGCGGGGCTCTCAAGGAAGCAGAGGATGCTGCCGCAGCTGCCAAGGCCGCCAAGAAGGAGCTGGAGACGAAGGTGGCGCAGCTGGAGGCCGATCTCAAGACGAGCGGTGAAGAGCTTTCCGCGCTCAAGCGTGAGCGCGAGAAGGACGCTTACACCCTTGGCGAGCTGCAGGGTCGTCTCGTCGAGAAGGGCAAGGAGCTTAGCGCCGCCAAGGACTCCAACGCAGATCTTGAGTTGAAGCTGGCTACTTTGACCAAGACGCTGGACGGCGCCAGGGAGCAGGAGGCGGCCTTGAAGAAGCAGATCAAGGCCGACGAGGCGCTGCTGGCGAGTGCTGCTGCCACCCAGAACACTTTTAGGGAGAATGTGGAGCACTGGACGGAGGGTCTCGTGGATGTTGCCGCAGCCATCGACAGGGAGCTGGCGCAGCTGGGGATGGAGGATTTCGGGTATCCCTCCGATGTGAACCTCCAACCCAGCGCCAAGCTCAGCTTGTTCTTCAAAGGCGTGGTGACGGCCCTCCAGCGACTCCAGGAAAGGATCCCAAAGCAGCTGGCCGACGAGTCGCGCAAGATCTGCGCGGGAGTTCTTCAAAAGGTGTTGGTGATGGTGGCCTTCCGCAACCCATGCCTCAACCTCACCAACGTCCTCAAGACCCTGCCGCCGGATGCTGATCTGGAAGCGCTCAAGACCCTTGTCGCACCCATTGTGGACAAGGTGAGCGAGATCAAGAGGGTTGAGGGCGATCGCGTAGATTAGGCCGCCCGTTTTCTCCTTTTCTTGTCGCTGCTGGTCATGTTACGAGAACAATCTATTAGAGCTGCGACAAGCTATCTTGTAATATAACTTTATTTTGGGTATCGATTGCTATGTTATTTCCTTTACTTGATTCCTTCCTTTGTATGTTTTTGCCCTACGCTTTTAGGGAACTTGTCGGCGCAGGCATCTTAGCCACGAGCGCTGAGTGCGGGACGTCAGCAGCCTGCTGGCGGTGCCGCTACCGACAAGAAACCTTGTCGCAACTAGTCGCAGCTCACTTAAGTTGTTGAGCGGACTCGAAACAAAGTAAGGGCGCAACTAGTTACGAATTGGTTCGTCCGCACACAGGTTTTCCATACAAAGCACGGTCGTTCGAGGAAGATAATTTAAAATTTTTAAAACTGGTTGCTCAAACGTTGGCAACTTAGCTTTTCTGTCGTTTGCTACCAGTAAGGCGAAACTTTCTTGAACGACGCCTGGTCCACACCATTATCTTCTCCTTTCCCCCCGGCAAACTTGTGGGCGTGGAACCTTCCTTTCTTCGAGAAAGAGAAAGAAGAGAAAATAAAGATATGGAGCCTTACGGCTCGTTATTGCTTACCGGAGGTAGGCACTGCACAAAGTGTCAGATAACACATGCAAAAGATAGAAAGCATGAAATTGACAAGATATGCGGAGCACATGCGCTTTACTTATGCACGGGGTCTGCGCCCGGCTTTGTACAAAGGATTACATGCAACAGCGGCAAGACTTGTACAAAAGGTGGTTGCTGGAACAGGTTCCGGCAACCGTGCCTTACGGGTAAAACTTACGAAGATGCTCAATGTTCCAGGAGTTGCTCACCGGAGTGCCATCTTCGGTCTCAAGGCGGACAGCGCCAGGCCTAGTGACTCGTTTCACCCGGTGAGGGCCTTCCAACTTCGGCGTCAACTTGTTGGAATTCTTGGCGGACTGAACGCGCCGAAGAACAAGGTCGCCTTCCTCGAGACTTCTGGGATTAACTTTGCGGCTATGGTAGCGGCGCAAAGCTTGCTGGTATCGAGCAGCTCGTACAGCGGCCTGAAGACGGTCCTCCTGAAGGAGCAGTGCGTCATCTTGTCGCAGCTGCTCTTGCTCAAGCTCATCATAAGCGAGCACTCGAGGTGACCCGTATACGAGTTCCGTGGGGAGAACTGCCTCTGCTCCATAGACTAGAGCGAAAGGTGTCTAGCCAGTGGCTCGATTTGGCGTCGTCTTGATCGACCAAAGAACCACCGGCAGCTCCTCAATCCAGTTCTTTCGGCACTTGCGGAGCCTGTCGAAAGTCCTGGTCTTGAGTCCGCGCAGCACTTCAGCATTTGCCCTCTCCGCTTGACCGTTGCTTCTCGGATGAGCAACAGAAGCGAAGCGGACCTTGGCGCCAAGATCTTGGACGTACTGCATGAAGGTGCGGCTCGTGAATTGCGTGCCGTTGTCGGTGATGATCCTGTTAGGAATCCCGAAGTGGCAAACAATCGACCTAAAGAACTTGACTGCTGACTGTGCTGTCACCTTCCTCACTGCTTCCACTTCCGGCCACTTTGTGAACTTGTCGATTGCAACGTACAAGTACTCAAAGCCCCCGACAGCTCGGGGAAAGGGGCCGAGGATGTCGAGCCCCCAGACCGAAAATGGCCAGGATAAAGGGATCGTCTGGAGAGCTTGAGCTGGCTGGTGTATCTGCTTGGAATGGAACTGGCACGCTTCACACTTGGTTACTTGTGCAGTCGCATCCTGGAGGGCTGTCGGCCAAAAGAAACCTTGCCGGAATGCTTTGCCGGCAAGTGCTCTTGCGCCAATGTGGTGACCACATATGCCTCCATATATCTCTGCCAACAGCTTTTGTCCGTCTTCCCGGTGAGTACACTTCAATTTCACACCGTTGAGTCTTCTTCTGTACAGTGTGTTGTCAACAAACTGGTACATACTTGACTGCCAGGCTACTCTTTCCGCTTCTTCTTGCTCTTCGGGAAGTTCTCCTGTCTGAAGGAAACGGACAATCTGCTGTGCCCATGTTGGAGCTTGTGGCTCGACAACAAGGACTAAAGGCACATCTGCTGATGCGGGAACATCCGCTTCTACGGCGAGAACCTGCGGCTCAGCCGGAGCTTGACGTCCCCCGGAAAGCTTGCCGGAGCAAAACTTGTCGGGAGCGTCTGCTTCAACGGAACAAACCCTAGGGCTTGCCGGAGCAGACTGCTCCTCAGCACCCTTGGTGTTGATCTTGGGGACCTTCTTGGCGGCAGCTTCAGGGAGCTCTGCCGGAAAGTAGTCACCAGAAATCAACTTCCTCTTCTTGCTCTGTCCAGTTGATGGCGTTACAGACGGTTGAGTCAGTTTGAGCACAAAGATCCCTGGTTCCACAGGTAACTTAAGTGCGGCGCACTTCGACAGGCCATCGGCGATGTCGTTCTGAGCTCTTGGAACATGTTCCATCTATAGGCCGTCAAAGTGCTCTTCTAACTTTCTCACTTCATCAACGTAAGCTTGCATCAACGGACTCTGATAATTCTTGTTCACTTGGCGGACGACAAGCTGCGAGTCACACCTGACAATGAGCTTCGTGATCCCAAGGTCTACCGCGATCCTGAGACCGGCAAGCAAACCTTCATACTCTGCGGTATTGTTTGTTGCTTGCTCCTTGGGAAAGTGCATCTGGACTACGTACTTGAGGTGCTCTCCGGTGGGCGCAACAAGTAGCACGCCCGCACCGGCGCCTTGCAGCGAGAAGGCACCATCAAAGTACATCAACCACTCTTTGCTTGCTTCCTTGATGGGGATGCTCGTTTCTGGAATTTCTTCATCTGGTGTCGGCGTCCATTCTGCTATGAATTCTGCCAATGCTCTGCTTTGTATAGTCGAAGTGCTCTCAAACTTGAGGCCAATGCTTGACAGTTCCAGTGCCCACTCGACAATCCTGCCTGTTGCTTCTGGATTCTGCAGTATCCTCTTTAGCGGAAAACGAGTGACAACTGTGATCTCATGTGCTTGGAAGTAATGGCGCAGCTTTCTCGAGGCCATGAGAAGGCCGAAAAGCAATTTCTGCACACCAGAATACCTTGACCTAGCCCCCCTGCAGAAGGGAACTGACAAAGTAAACTGGGCGCTGCACCATTCTCTTCTGTATCTCCTCACGCGCCTGCGCAGATCCATCTTTGTCGGGACCAGAGCTTGTCGGTGAAGTCCCCTGCTTGTCGCTGGATGCATCTGCCGTGGTTGCTGGCTCATCATCCGCCTCCCTCTCCGCTACTAACGCAGCACTAACCACTTGATTGGTTGTCGCTATATACAGCAGCAACATTTCTTATGGCTTAGGTGCGACAAGTGTTGGAGTGGAGGACAGGTATCTCTTCAAGTCCTGCAGCGCAGCCTCCGCTTCCGGAGTCCATTTCATTGGACCTGCCTTTTTCAACATTTTGAAAAACGGCAGGGCGCGCTCAGCAGACCTAGAGATAAACCTGCTGAGAGCAGCCACGCAACCGGCAAGTCTTCGTACATCCTTGACGCGCTTTGGTGCTTCAATCTGCTCAATGGCCTTGATCTTGTCGAGATTGGCTTCAATTCCCCGCTGAGACACGAAGAACCCGAGAAGCTTGCCGGAGGGGACTCCAAACACACACTTCTCGGGGTTAAGCTTGAGGTTGATCTTGTGCAGATTTGCAAAGGTTTCGTCTAAATCCTGAATCAGAGTTGCCTTGTCCTTGCTCTTGACCACTATGTCATCCATGTAGGCTTCCACATTTCTGTGCATTTGTGGCTCAAAAGCGTCAGGGACTACCCTTGCAAATGTTGAACCAGCATTCTTTAAACCGAAAGACATCCCTATGAAACAGTATGTGCCACATGGAGTGATGAATGCGGTCTTCTCCTCATCCTCTTCTGCCATGAAGATCTGATGGTATCCTGAGTATGCGTCAAGAAATGAAAGCAAGTCACATCCGGCCGTGGAGTCAACAATCTGGTCAATGCGCGGCAAGGGAAATGGGTCTTTGGGACAAGCTTTATTGACATCAGTAAAGTCGGTACAAAGCATCCATTTCCCGTTTGCCTTGCGCACGACTACAGGATTGGCCAACCACGTAGGATGGAGCACTCCTCTGACAAGGCCTGCTGCTTCCAACTTCTTGATTTCTTCTGCGATGAATTCTTGGCGCTCCACTGCTTGTTTCCTGACTTTCTGCTTGACAGGCCGCGCATGAGGACAGGCGGCAAGATGGTGCTCGATTACTTTCCTGGGAACACCGGGGATGTCAGAAGGTTGCCACGCAAACACGTCGACGTTCGCCCGCAGGAAAGCAACGAGCGCGCTTTCCTATTTAGGGTCGAGAGTGGCACTGATGGTGAAGGTACCACCAGTGCCGTCCTCCTTGGCGGATACCTTCTTGGTCTCTGGCGGAGCTGCCATTGTCTTCTTACGCTTGCCGGTGGAGCTCGATGGTGCATCCTCGATGGTAGCGCAACACTCCGAAGAGGTGCGCTTGCCGGAGTGGGCATCAGAACTCTTGCCGGACTTGGTCTTCTTCTTCCCCCCGGTAGCTTCAACGGCAAGTGATTTGCGATTTGTTGCAGCTGCTGCTTCCCGGTAGATCTTGTCAGCAGAGATAAGAGCATCCTTCTTGTCGCCAGGGACAGAGATGAGACTTATCAGGCCTGGCATCTTCAGCATGTTGTATGCATAGTGAGATACTGCCATGAATTTGGCAAGTGCTGGACGGCCGAGTATCCCATTGTAAGGAAATGGAAAGTCAGCAATGTCAAAAGTGGCCCTCTCAGTCCTGAAGTTCAACTCGCTGCCAAATGTCACCGGCAACGTGATCTTTCCCTTCGGCTTGCTCCTTCCCGGATTGATTCCTTGGAATGTGCCGGTCTCTTCGAGCTCTCTATCAGGGATCTGGAGTTTCTGGAGTACCGCGGAGGAGATCAGGTTCAAGCCGGCCCCGCCGTCGGCTAGCATCTTAGTGACCTTGAGGTTGCGTACGGTTGGCGAAACCAACATCGACAAGCACCCGACCGTAGTTATGCGATCAGGGTGGTCCTCAATATCAAAGATGATAGGCGTGCTGGACCATTTCAGAGGCTTGCGTGACTCGACGGGTGGTTCTGCCGCATTGACTTCCCGCACCCACTGCTTGAGCTGGCGGTGTGAAGTATGCAGAGAAGCACCGCCGTCAACGCACAGGACCTCTATGGCTTTCTGGAACTCCTACCCACTGGTCTCGTCATCATCCATATCTTAATCGTCGTCATCATCTTCATCCTTGTCGCGGCCGCGGGGAGGTCTATCTCCTTGCCGCTGCTTGGCCTTGCCGTGGCGTCCTCCTCAGCCGGGGCATTTCTTGCCGGATCCTCCAGTACCTTCTTGGGCCTTCTCCTTGTCGTGTCGCTCGTATTCAGCGTTTTGCTGCTCGACAAGCTGCTCGACCTTCTTGCAGCTCTGGAGGTCATGGCCCTTTGTGCGGTGGATCTTGCAGTACTGCTTGTTGGTGCCGTCCTGCTTGTCGGCGACCGCCACAGCCTGGCAGTTGGTGGTAGCTCCGGCTTTCTCGGCGCCACCTCCGTTGCCGGACTGCTCAACAACTAGCACATCTTTTCCTTTCTTCTTCCTGTTGTTCCACCACCGGTTCTTCTTTGCCGGGGCAGTATCCTCGCTATCAGATCCTCCTGCTCCTGTATTCTCTCCAGGAAGTTTCCTTCCTTCCTCAGCACGTGCACACTTGTCGGCCAGGGCATATAGCTCACTGACGTCTCTGATCTTGCACATCGCCATCTCCTCCCGCATCCTGCGGTTTCGCACGTTCTGATGAAACGCGCTGATGACCGCGGCAGGGTGGACATCTGGGATGTTGTGACACGGCTGAATCTCTTAATGTACTTGTGCAGGGGCTCTCCTTCCTTCTGGGCGAGCAGATGAAGGTCGCTCTCTTGGCCATGAGGTTTGTGGCCGCCTGTAAAGGCGCCGACAAACTGATGGCATAGGTCTGCCCAGGAGGATATGGAGTTGTCTGGCAAGTGCATGAGCCAGGACCTGACATTGGGCTTGAGCACCAGCGGGAAGTAGTTGGCAAGGATCTTGTCGTCCCGCCCCCCAGCAGCTTGCACCGCAATGGTGTAGATGCTGAGGAACTCCGACGGATGCGACTTGCCGCCGTACTTCTCTGGTACGTCTGGCTTGAAATTCTTCGTGCTGGGCCACTGGACTTGCCGCAGGTCACGAGTGAACGCAGGGCAACCTACCACGTACGGCAAGTCGCCTGGTTCCCCGGGCGCATGCATGTCGACAGAGGGCCCAGCGCGCTGGTCCGATTGACACCGCGCTTCTCTTCGACGCTCGATGCGAGTACGAGCGTCTTCTTGCTGTCATTCGTGAAGAACTTGGCGCTGATCGCGATGAGCTCGTGGATCTGATGATGAGGGTTGTTGTCAAGGTAGATCCGGCGAGTCGGCGATCTTGGCCTTCGGGGTGGAGAGTGCATGGTGGTTGCACCCCCACCGGTTTTGTCGCCATCGGCTCGCGCCTGGCAATCTTGCCGCGGCTGCGATGTACTCGGCTGCCGTGGGGTGTCGCCGTTGGCGAAGCCGATGAGACTCTGAATGGTGGCCCTCCATTCGTCGATCTTGTCTGCCATTGGAGGGTAATTCAGGAGCAGTTGAGCTCGTGCCAAAGCTTCTGCTGGAGTGGTGGGTGGCAGTGGCTAACGGTGCGAGGAGCGGGATATGCTCGGACTTCTAACTATGTTAGAAGGAGCAGTATCCCGACCAGGCGACCGTGTCTTGGTCGTGCCAGCATGTTGGCGTGCATGCTGGTCTTGAGCATCCCGAGATCCACCAGCTCGATCTTGGTCCAACGAACGTATGGTACCGCGAGTACCATGACGCTGTCGGTCCCGCGCCTCCTGAGATGGGCGTGGTGCGTGTACGGACACCGAGGTCTGCGCAGCTTTGTCCTTGGACCTGGCAGCACCGTGAGCTCCCTCGTCGACGCCCGTTCTTCCGCCGGCGTCTACCCCACCACCCGTTTGCTCCGGTGGTGGTGGGATCGACGCGGACGGAGCAGCCACCTCCGAAGCCTTCTTCTTCGGCGGCATGTTGATGAAGAAGATGAAGATCTAGCTCGTGCGGATCATTGATGCCGGGGAAGCTGATCCACGAACACCTATGGGACCGGCGGACCGAGCCCC
>NC_041385.1:144949510-144989830 GCF_002162155.2 Triticum dicoccoides
AAGCACACGAGCGATTTACCCAGCTTCGGAGCTCTCCGGAGAGATAATACTCCTACTGCTGCATGTCTGAGTGTATTGAGTTCTTACTCGGGAGCGCTGAGTGCTACAGTACACACTAGCTGCTAACGAGACCAAGCGTGAGTGTTTTCTGCCTCCGAACCCCCCTCTACGTTGCGCATGGGCCTCCTTTTATATGCTCAAGGGGTCACCGACAGGTGGCAAAGTAGGCAAGGGTAAAAATGGAAAGGTGTTGCGGTTGGTACAACTACCTGTACAGTGTATCATACCTAATCCTGACGGCAAGGGACAAAGGCATTAAATGCCCGTCTGCGTCGCTCAAATAGTGCAAAAAGGGACCGTCAGGGGCGCCACCGCTTGCCACGATGGCAATCTTGTCAGCGTCACTTGCCACCTCGCACCGCTGGCTGCACAGCCTCTTGCCACGCGCACCTGGAAATGTCCCGGGGCGACACGTTGGTGGATGTGCTGGAGCGCGGGTATAGAGTGGTAGCTTGCCGCGGCAAGCACCTTGCCGCGGTTGTCGTCTTGTCGCGTCCGGAAGCTTGTCGCTCACCGGGCCTTGCCGAAACGCGTGGCGCATAGCGACAAGTTCCTTGAGATGCCTTGGTTGGCCTTCCCGGCAAGCTCCTCTTGCCGGGGCCTTGTCTCCTTGGCTTGAATACTTTGTTCTTGAATGGCTCCAAAGGAACCATGGAGGTCCTTGGCGGTCACCCAGCAAGCCTTGCCGCGGGGTGCTGCGACTGCCCGTGCACAAGTTCGGGATACTAGGGTACCCCTACTCTAGTACACCGACAATTACATATAGTGATCCTATTGTTCCTACTGCTTATGTTGAAAATCCCCCTTTTCCTATTAGGATAAAAGATCACGCTAAAGCTTCGACTGTTGCTCGTAAGAGCAATGTTAGAACTTATACACCTCCTGAGCAAATCAAAGTTGAACCTAATGTTGCTATTGTTAAAGATCTCTTTTCTGATAATATTGATGGGCATGTTATTTATTTCTGTGATGAAACTGCTAGAATTGCCAAACCTTGTGCTAAAGATAAACATAGACCTGTGGTAGGCATGCCTGTTATTTCTGTTAAAATAGGAGATCATTGCTATCATGGCTTATGTGATATGGGTGCTAGTGATAGTGCAATACCTATTGACTTATACAAAGAAATTAAGCACGATATTGCACCTACTGAGTTAGAAGATATTGATGTCACAATTAAACTTGCCAATAGAGATACTATTTCACCAATGGGAATTGTTAGAGATGTTGAAGTCTTGTGTGGGAAAACTAAATATCCTGCTGATTTTCTTGTTCTTGGCTCCCCACAAGATAGCTTTTGTCCCATTATATTTGGTAGACCCTTCTTGAACACCGTTAATGCTAGGATAGATTGCGAAAATGATATAGTTACTATTGGTCTAGGTGATATGTCTCATGAGTTCAACTTTTCTAAATTTCGTAGACAAAACCGTGAAGAGAAACCATCTAGTAAGGATGAAATTATTGGTCTTGCTTCCATTGCTATTCCTCCAACTGATATGTTAGAACAATATTTACTAGACCATGAAAACGATATGTTTATGAAGGAAAGGGAAGAAATAGATGGAGTGTTCCTTAAACAAGAACCTATGCTGAAACATAACCTTCCCATTGAAATTCTTGGGGATCCCCCTCCACCCAAGGGTCATCCTGTGTTTGAACTCAAACCATTACCTGATAATCTTAAGTCTGCTTATCTTGATGAAAAAGAAATATATCCTGTTATTATTAGTGCTAACCTTTTAGAGAAATAAGAAGAAACATTATTGAAAACTCTGAAGAAGCACAGAGCTGCTATTGGATATACTTTGGATGATCTTAAGGGCATTAGTCCCACATTATGTCAACACAAAATTTCACTGGAGAAAGATGCCAAACCAGTTAGAGATCCTCAAAGACGATTAAATCCCAAAATGAAGAAAGTGGTAAGAAAGGAAATACTAAAGCTCCTTGAGGCAGGTATTATTTATCCCGTTGCTGATAGTGAATGGGTAAGCCCTGTCCATTGTGTCCCTAAAAAGGGAGGTATTACCGTCGTTCCTAATGATAAAGATGAATTGATCCCACAAAGAATTATTACAGGTTATAGGATGGTAATTTATTTCCGTAAGTTAAATAAAGCTATTAAGAAAGATCATTACCCTTTACCTTTTATTGATCAAATGCTAGAAAGGCTTTCCAAACACACACATTTTTGCTTTCTAGATGGTTATTCTGGCTTCTCTCCGATACATGTATCAGCGGGGGATCAATCTAAAACTACTTTTAATTGCCCTTTTGGTACTTTTGCTTATAGACGTATGCCTTTTGGTTTATGTAATGCACCTGCTAACTTTTAAAGATGCATGATGGCTATATTTTCTATTTTTTGTGAAAAGATTTGTGAGGTATTCATGGATGACTTCTCCGTCTATGGATCCTCTTTTGATGATTGTTTGAGCAACCTTGATCGAGTTTTGCAGAGATGCGAAGACACTAGTCTCTTCTTGAATTGGGAAAAGTGTCACTTTATGGTTAATGAAGGCACTGTCTTGGGGCACAAGATCTCCGAGAGAGGTATTGAAGCTGATAAAGACAAAGTTGATGCTATTGAAAAGATGCCATGTCCCAAGGACATAAAAGGTACAAGAAGTTTCCTCGGTCATGCCGGTTTTGAAAGTGCAACTATCCCTAGGTGGTTTTGGTAATTCATAACAACATATAGCTCATTGAGCTAATGCTATTCCAAGACAAATATTTCAGGAAATCTCAATGAATGGCATGGCATGGATGATGAAAGTGGATCCATCAAAATATTAAGGACAAAGGATTGGCTCAAGCTCAAAAGCTCAAGACTCTACATTTTATATTTCAGTGATCCAAGATCACATTGAGTCTATAGGAAAAGACAATACTATCAAGGAGGGATGAGGTGTTGCTTAATGAGCCTCTTGCTTCAAGTGCATATTGATATGCTCCAAAAACCCTCAACTACTTTCTCACATCCACATATGACCTAAACCCAAAGTCAAAATCGGTCCCATCGATTCTTTCTATCCGGCGCCACCGAGTTCAGATGTCATAGCCACTGCCACAAAGCCTAGGCAAATCGGTCTCACCGATAGGGATCTCGGTCTCACCGTGATGGGATTGTAATCTCTCTGTTTCCCTTCGTAACATTTCGGTCTAACCGAAGTGAGCGATCGGTCCCACCAAGATTGCAATGTAAACTCTCTGTTTCCCTTTCGTAACATTTCGGTCTCACCGAAAAGAGCGAATCGGTCCCACAGAGTTTACCTGACCAACTCTCTGGTTAGCTAATTACCAAAATCGGTCTCACCGAGTTTGTGTAATCGGTCTCACCGAGATTACGTTATGCCCTAACCCTAACCATATCGGTCTTACCAAGTTGCATGTCGGTCCCACTGAAAACCCTAACGGCCACTAGATTTACTAAAGCGGTCCAACCGAGTTTGTTGATTCGGTCCCACCGAATTTGGTAAATTGTGTGTAACGGTTAGATTTTGTATGGAGGCTATATATACCCCTCCACCCCCTCTTCATTCGTGGAGAGAGCCATCAGAACAAACCTACACTTCCAACTTACCAGTTCTGAGAGAGAACCACCTACTCATGTGTTGAGGCCAAGATATTCCATTCCTACCATATGAATCTTGATCTCTAGCCTTCCCCAAGTTGCTTTCCACTCAAATCTTATTTCCACCAGATCCAAATCCTATGAGAGAGAGTTGAGTGTTGGGGAGACTATCATTTGAAGCACAAGAGCAAGGAGTTCATCATCAATGCACCATTTGTTACTTCTTGGAGAGTGGTGTCTCCTAGATTGGCTAAGTGTCACTTGGGAGCCTCCAACAAGATTGTGGAGTTGAACCAAGGAGTTTGTAAGGGCAAGGAGATCGCCTACTTCGTGAAGATCTACCGCTAGTGAGGCAAGTCCTTCGTGGGTGATGGCCATGGTGTCGTGGGAGAAGCTGATCCACGGACACCTATGGGGCCGGCGCACCGAGCCCCTTTCGGTTCGGCGGGGGGCGGAGATCGCGCGAAGAGCAGATCGAGGCGAAGCACACAAGCGGTTTACCCAGCTTCGGAGCTTTCCGGAGAGATAATACTCCTACTGCTGCATGTCTGATTGTATTGAGTTCTTGCTCGGGAGCGCTGAGTGCTACAGTATATGCTAGCTGCTAACGAGACCGAGCGTGAGTGTTTTCTGGCTTCCGAACCCCCCTCTACGTTGCGCATGGGCCTCCTTTTATATGCTCAAGGGGTCACCGACAGGTGGCAATGTAGACAAGGGTAAAAATGGAAAGGTGTTGCGGTTGGTACAACTACTTGTACAGTGTATCATACCTAACCCTGACGGCAGGGGACAAAGGCATTAAATGCCTGTCTGCGTCGCCCAAATAGTGCATAAAGGGACCGTCAGGGGCACCACCGCTTGCCACGATGGCAATCTTGTCAGCGTCGCTTGCCACCTCGCACCGCTGGCTGCACAGCCTCTCTTCACGCGCGCCTGGAAAGGTCCCAGGGCGATACGTTGGTGGATGTGCTGGAGCGCGGGTACAGAGTGGTAGCTTGCCGCGGCAAGCGCCTTGCCGCGGTCGTTGTCTTGCCGCGGTCGTCTGGAGAGCTTGAGCTGGCTAGTGTATCTGCTTGGAATGGAACCGGCACGCTTCACACTTGGTTACTTGTGCAGTTGCATCCTGGAGGGCCGTCAGCCAAAGAAACCTTGCCGGAATGCTTTGCCGGCAAGTGCTCTTGCACCAATGTGGTGACCACATATGCCTCCATGTATCTCTACCAACAGCTTTTGTCCATCTTCCCGGTGGATACACTTCAATTTCACACCGTTGAGTCTTCTTCTGTACAGTGTGTTGTCGACAAACAGGTACATACTTGACTGCCGGGCTACTCTTTCCGCTTCTTCTTGCTCTTCGGGAAGTTCTCCTCTCTGAAGGAAATGGACAATCTGCTGTGCCCATGCTGGAGCTTGTGGCTCGACAACAAGGACTAAAGGCACATCTGCTGCTGTGGGAACATCCGCTTCTATGGCGAGAACCTGCGGCTCAGCCGGAGCTTGACGTTCCCCGGCAAGTTTGCCGGGGCAAAACTTGTCGGGAGCATCTGCTTCAACGGAACAAACCCTAGGGCTTGCCGGAGCAGACTGCTCCTCAGCACCCTTGGTGTTGATCTTGGGGACCTTCTTGGCGGCGGCTTCGGGGAGCTCTGCCGGAAAATAGTCACCAGAAATCAACTTCCTCTTCTTACCCTGTCCAGTTGATGGCGTTACAAACGGTTGAGTCAGTTTGAGCACAAAGATCCCTGGTTCCACAGGTAACTTAAGTGCGGCGCACTTTGACAGGCCATCGGCAATGTCGTTCTGAGCTCTTGGAACATGTTCCATCTGTAGGCCGTCAAAGTGCTCTTCTAAGTTTCTCACTTCGTCAACGTAAGCTTCCATCAACGGACTCAGATAATTCTTGTTTACTTGGCGGACGACAAGCTGCGAGTCACCCCTGACAATGAGCTTCTTGATCCCAAGGTCTGCTGCGATCCTGAGACCGACAAGCAAACCTTCATACTTTGCGGTATTGTTTGTTGCTTGCTCCTTGGGAAAGTGCATCTGGACTACGTACTTGAGGTGCTCTCCGGTGGGCGCGACAAGTAGCACGCTCGCACCGGCGCCTTGCAGCGAGAAGGCACCATCAAAGTACATCAGCCACTCTTTGCTTGCTTCCTTGACGGGGATGCTTGTTTCTGGAATTTCTTCATCTGGTGTTGGCGTCCACTCTGCTATGAATTCTGCCAATGCTCTGCTTTGGATAGTTGAAGTGCTCTCAAACATGAGGCCAAAGCTTGACAGTTCCAGTGCCCACTCGACAATCCTGCCTGTTGCTTCTGGATTCTGCAGTATCCTCTTCAGCGGAAAACGTGTGACAACTGTGATCTCGTGTGCTTGGAAGTAATGGCGCAGCTTTCTCGAGGACATGAGAAGGCCGAAAAGCAATTTCTGCACACCAGAATACCTTGACCTAGCCCCCTGCAGAAGGGAACTGACAAAGTAAACTGGGCGCTACACCATTCTCTTCTGTATCTTCTCATGCGCTTGCGCAGATCCATCTTTGTCGGGACCAGAGCTCGTCGGTGAAGTCCCTTGCTTGTCGCTGGATGCATCTACCGTGGTTGCTGGCTCATCATCCGCCTCCCTCTCCGCTACTAACGCAGCACTAACCACTTGATTGATTGCCGCTATATACAACAGCAACTTCTCTTGTGGCTTAGGTGCGACAAGTGTTGGACTGGAGGACATGTATCTCTTCAAGTCCTGTAGCGCAGCCTCCACTTCCGGAGTCCATTTCATTGGACCTGCCTTTTTCAATATTTTGAAAAATGGAAGGGCGCGCTCAGCAGACCTAGAAATAAACCTGCTGAGAGCAACCACGCAACCGGCAAGTCTTCGTACATCCTTGACGCGCTTTGGTGCTTCAATCTGCTCAATGGCCTTGATCTTGTCGGGGTTGGCTTCAATTCCTCACTGAGACACGAAGAACCCGAGAAGCTTGCCGGAGGGGACCCCAAACACACACTTCTCGGGGTTAAGCTTGAGGTTGATCTTGCACAGATTTGCAAAGGTCTCATCCAAATCTTGAATCAGAGTTGCCTTGTCCTTGCTCTTGACCACTATGTCATCCATGTAGGCTTCCACATTTTTGTGCATTTGTGGCTCAAAAGCATCATGGACTACCCTTGCAAATGTTGAACCAGCATTCTTTAAACTGAAAGGCATCCGTATGAAACAGTATGTGCAACATGGAGTGATGAATGTGGTCTTCTCCTCATCCTCTTCTGCCATGAAAATCTGATGGTATCCTGAGTATGCGTCAAGAAATGAAAGCAAGTCACATCCAGCCGTGGAGTGAACAATCTGGTCAATGCGCGGTAAGGGAAATGGATCTTTGGGACAAGCTTTATTGACATCGGTAAAGTCGATACAAAGCCTCCATTTCCCGTTTGCCTTGCGCACGACTACAGGATTGGCCAACCACGTAGGATGGAGCACTGCTCTAACAAGGCCTGCTGCTTCCAATTTCTTGATTTCTTCTGCGATGAATTCTTGGCGCTCCACTGCTTGTTTCCTGACTTTCTGCTTGACGGGCCGCGCATGAGGACAGATGGCGAGATGGTGCTCGATTACTTTCCTGGGAACACCGGGGATGTCAGACGGTTGCCACGCAAACACGTCGACGTTCGCCCGCAGGAAAGCAACGAGCGCGCTTTCCTATCTAGGGTCGAGAGTGGCACTGATGGTGAAAGTACCACCAGTGCCGTCCTCCTTCGCGGACACCCTCTTGGTCTCTAACGGAGCTGCCATTGCCTTCTTATGCTTGCCGGTGG
Organism: Triticum dicoccoides; assembly: GCF_002162155.2. Taxonomy (NCBI): domain Eukaryota; kingdom Viridiplantae; phylum Streptophyta; class Magnoliopsida; order Poales; family Poaceae; genus Triticum; species Triticum dicoccoides. Next base: position 144,956,963 of record NC_041385.1, read on the forward strand.
AGCTCGATGGTGCATCCTTGACGGTAGCGCAGCACTCCGAAGAGGTGCGCTTGCCGGGGTGGGCATCAGAACTCTTGCCGGGCTTGGTCTTCTTCTAGCCCCCGGGAGCTTCAACGGCAAGTGATTTGCGATCTGTTGCGGCTGTTGTGTCCCGGTAGATCTTGTCGGCGTAGATAAGAGCATCCTTCTTGTTGCCAGGGACAGAGATGACACTTATCGGGCCTGGCATCTTCAACATGTTGTATGCGTAGTGAGAGGCTGCCATGAATTTGGCGAGTGCTGGACGGCCGAGTATCCCATTGTAAGGCAATGGCAAGTCAGCAATGTCAAAAGTGACCCTCTCAGTCCTGAAGTTCAACTCGCTGCCAAATGTCACCGGCAACGTGATCTTTCCCTTCGGCTTGCTCCTTCCCGAATTGATTCCTTGGAATGTGCCGGTCTCTTCGAGCTCACTGTCAGGGATCTGGAGTTTCTGGAGTACCGCGGAGGAGATCAGGTTCAAGCCGGCCCCGCTGTCAACTAGCATCTTAGTGACCTTGAGGTTGCGGATAGTTGGTGAAACCAACATCGGCATGCACTCGACCGCAGTTATGCGATCAGGGTGGTCCTCAATATCAAAGATGATAGGCGTGCTGGACCATTACAGAGGCTTGCGTGACTCGACGGGTGGTTCTGCCGCATTGATTTCCCCGCACCCACTGCTTGAGCTGGCGGTGTGAAGTATGCAAACAAGCACCACCGTCAACGCACAGGACCTCTGTGGCTTTCTGGAACTCCTGCTCACCGGTCTCGTCATCATCCATATCTTCATTGTCGTCGTCATCTTCATCCTTGTCGCGGCCGCGAGGAGGTCTGTCTCCTTGCCGTTGTTTGGCCTTGCCGCGGCGTCCTCCCCGGCCAGGGCGCTTCTTGCCGGATCCTCCAGTACCTTCTTGGGCCTTCTCCTTGTCGCGTCGCTCGTATTCAGCCTTCTGCTGCTCGACAAGCTGCTCGACCTTCTTGCAGCTCTGGAGGTCATGGCCCTTGGTGCGGTGAATCTTGGAGTACTGCTTGTTGGTGTCGTCCTGCTTGTCGGCGACCGCCACAGCTTCGGCTTTCTCGGCGCCACCTCCGTTGCCGGACTGCTCAACAACTAGCACATCTTTGCCTTTCTTTTTCCTGTTGTTCTGCCGCCGGTTTTTCTTTACCGGGGCAGCATCTTCGCTGTCAGATCCTCCTGCTCCTGTATTCTCTCCGGGGAGTTTCCTCCCTTCTTCAGCACGTGCGCACTTGTCGGCCAGGGCATATAGCTCACTGACGTCTCTAATCTTGCACATCGCCATCTCCTCCCGCATCCTGCGGTTTCGCACGTTCTGATGGAACGCGCTGATGACCGCGGCAGGGTGGACATCTGGGATGTTGTGCTGTACACGGCGGAATCTCTGAATGTACTTGCGCAGGGGCTCTCCTTCCTTCTGGGCGAGCAGATGAAGGTCGCTCTCTTGGCCATGAGGTTTGTGGCCGCCTGTAAAGGCGCCGACAAACTGATGGCATTGGTCTGCCCAGGAGGATATGGAGTTATCAGGCAAGTGCATGAGCCAGGACCTGACATTGGGCTTGAGCACCAGCGGGAAGTAGTTGGCAAGGATCTTGTCGTCCCGCCCCCCGACAGCTTGCACCGCGATGGTGTAGATGCTGAGGAACTCCGATGGATGCGACTTGCCGTCGTACTTCTCTTGTACGTCTGGCTTGAAATTCTTCGTGCTGGGCCACTGGACTTGTCGCAGCTCACGAGTGAACGCAGGGCAACCTACCATCTACGGCAAGTCGCCTGGTTCCCCTGGCGCATGCATGTCGACAGAGGGCCCAGCGTGCTGGTCCGATTGACGTCGCGCTTCTCTTCGATGCTCGATGTGAGTACGAGCATCTTCTTGCTGTCATTCGTGAAGAACTTGGCACTGATCGCGACGAGCTCGTGGATCTGATGATGCGGTGGAGTCGCTGTCGAGGTGGATCCGGCGAGTCGGCGATCTTGGCCTTCGGGGTGGAGAGTGCACGGTGGTTGCACCCCCACCGATTTTGTCGCCATCGACTCGTGCCTGGCAATCTTGTCGCGGCTGCGATGTACTCGGCTGCCGTGGGGTGTCGCCGTTGGCGAAGCCGATGAGACTCTGAATGGTGGCCCTCCATTCGTCGATCTTGTCCGCCGTTGGAGGGTAATCCAGGAGCAGTTGAGCTCGTGCCAAAGCTTCTGCTGGAGTGGTGGGTGGCAGTGGCGAACGGTGCGAGGAGCGGGATATGCTCGGACTTCTGACTATATTAGAAGGAGCAGTATCCCGTCCGGGCGACCGTGTCTTGCTCGTGCCAGCATGTTGGCGTGCATGCTGGTCTTGAGCATCCCAAGATCCACCAGCTCGATCTTGGTCCAACGAACGTACGGTACCGCGAGTACCATGACGTTGTCCGTCCCGCGCCTCCTGAGATGGGCGCGGTGCATGTACATACGCCGAGGTTTGCGCAGCCTAGTCCTTGGACCTGGCAGCACCGTGAGCTCCCTCGTCGACGCCCGTTCTTCCGCCGGCGTCTACCCCACCACCCGTTTGCTCCGGTGGCGGTGGGATCGACGTGGACGGAGCAGCCACCTCCGAAGCCTTCTTCTTCGGTGGCATGTCGATGAAGAAGATGAAGAAGATGAAGATCTAGCTCGTGTGAATGCCGGATCAGGTTCACACAGCCTCGACGCCCCCTACCTGGCGCGCCAAAGATGTCGTGGGAGAAGCTGATCCATGGACACCTATGGGGCCAGCGGACCGAGCCCCTTTCGGTTCGGCGGGGGGCGGAGATCGCGTGAAGAGCAAATCGAGGCGAAGCACACGAGCGGTTTACCAAGCTTCGGAGCTCTCCGGAGAGATAATACTCCTACTGCTGCATGTCTGATTGTATTGAGTTCTTGCTCGGGAGCGCTGAGTGCTACAGTATACGCTAGCTGCTAACGAGACCGAGCGTGAGTGTTTTCTGGCTTCCGAACCCCCCTCTACGTTGCGCATGGGCCTCCTTTTATATGCTCAAGGGGTCACCGACAGGTGGCAACATAGACAAGGGTAAAAATGGAAAGGTGTTGCGGTTGGTACAACTAATTGTACAATGTATCATACCTAACCCTGACGGCAGGGGACAAAGGCATTAAATGCCCATCTGCGTCGCCCAAATAGTGCATAAAGGGACCGTCAGGGGCGCCACCGCTTGCCATGATGGCAATCTTGTCAGCGTCGCTTGCCACCTCGCACCGCTGGCGGCACAGCCTCTCGCCACACATGCCTGGAAAGGTCCCAGGGCGATACGTTGGTGAATGTGCTGGAGCGCGGGTACAGAGGGGTAGCTTGCCGCGGCAAGCGCCTTGCCGCGGTCGTTGTCTTGTCGCGTCCGGAAGCTTGTCGCTCACCGGGCCTTGCCGGGACGCGTGGCGCGTCGCGGCAAGTTCCTTGAGATGCCTCGGTTGGCCTTCCCGGCAAGCTCCTCTTGCCGGGGCCTTGTCTCCTTGGCTTGAATACTTTGTTCTTGAATGGCTCCAAAGGAACCATGGAGGACCTTGGCGGTCACCCGGCAAGCCTTGCCGCGGGGTGCTGCGACTGCCCGTGCACAAGTTCGGGATACTAGGGTACCCCTACTCTAGTACACCGACACATGGTGGGATAGACAAGGTTGCTTCTTCGTGGACCCTTCGTGGGTGGAGCCCTCCGTGGACTCGCGCAACCGTTACCCTTCGTGGGTTGAAGTCTCCATCAACGTGGATGTACGATAGCACCACCTATCGGAACCACGACAAAAACATCCGTGTCTCCAATTGCATTTGAATCCTCCAAACCCTTCCCTTTACATTCTTGCAAGTTGCATGCTTTAAATTCCGCTGCTCATATACTCTTTGCATGCTTGCTTGAATTGTGTGAAGATTGCTTGACTTGTGCAAAGATAGCTAAAATCTGCCAAAGTCTAAAATTGGGAAAAAGTTAAGTTTTTAATTGGCCAAGTAGTCTAATCACCCCCCTCTAGACATACTTCAAGGTCCTACAAGTGGTATCAGAGCTTTGGTCTCCATTTGCTTTGATTTCCATAGCTTTTGGTGGTCATAGCCTTGGTTTCACAACCTAGGAGAGTATGGCGTCTAGCGAGGGAAATTATCACCGTAGAGGTCCTTACTTTGATGGCACTAATTTTGCTAGTTGGAAGCATAAGATGAAAATGCATATTCTCGGACATAACCCCGCCGTTTGGGCTATTGTGTGTATTTGCTTGCAAGGTGAATTCTTTGATGGGAGAGAACCGAACCGTGAAGCTAGTGCAGATGAATTCAAGATGCTGCAATACAACGCTCAAGCTTGTGATATCCTCTTCAATGGCTTGTGCCCTGAAGAATTCAACAAAATCAGCCATCTTGAGAACACAAAGGAAATTTGGGATACTTTGATTGATATGCATGAAGGTACCGACTCTGTCAAGGAATCCAAGTTGGATGTGCTCCAAAGTCAGCTTGACAAGTTCAAAATGAAGGATGGTGAAGGTGTCGCTGAAATGTACTCTAGGCTTGCTCTTATCACAAATGAGATTGCCGGCTTAGGAAGTGAAGAGATGATCGACAGATTCATCATCAAGAAGATCCTAATAGCAATGGATGGAAAATATGATACCGTGTGCACATTGATCCAAATGATGCCAAATTACAAAGATCTCAAGCCAACAGAAGTCATTGGAAGAATTGTTGCTCATGAGATATCACTCAAGGATAAGGAGGAACTTCACAGCAAGTCAAGTGGTGCTTACAAAGCCTCATGTGAAGCCCCCACATCATCAAGTGATAAACAAACCTTCAATGAAGAATTGAGCTTAATGGTGAAGAACTTCAACAAATTCTACAAGAGTAGAAGCAAAGAAAGAAGCTCTAAGTCAAGGTCCTACAATGACAAAAGATCTTCTAGTCGAGAGCGCAATTGCTACAATTGTGGGAGACCCGGACACTATTCCAATGAGTGTACGGCACCCTACAAAAGAAGAGAAGATTCTCCAAAAAGAAGAAGTAGAAGAGAAGAATCACCACCAAGAGAGAGAAGGAGTAGAGATGATCATTATGAATGAAGACCCTCACGGAGAAGCAAGGATTTGGAAAGGAAGGACAAGTCATCAAAGAGCTACACAAAACGAAGACATCAAGCTCATGTTCGTGAATGGGCATCCGGCTCCGACTCCGACAATCACTCCGGGAGAAGCTATCACTCCGACTCCGAATATACTCAAGATGAAGGTGTTGCCGGTCTAGCACTTGTGTCAACCAACTCCTATGACATATTTTATTCACCAAATGAAGGAATTGGAAGATGCTTCATGGCCAAAGCTCCTAAGGTAACACATCCCGGGTATGTTGATTTTAATAGTGATGAAGATGACTTGTTAGTGATGATGACTTACTTATTGACAACTGTAGTAATGAATACTATGATGAAACGTCAATTAATCATGCTAATCAAGATAAAATGAATGACAATGATTAGGAGAAGATTGAGCTTCTAACTAAAGAACTTAACACTCTTAAGTTAGCTCATGAAACTATCTTCGAAGATCATCGAGAACTTTTAAGGGCTCATGAGAAGTTACGCTTTGAAAAGCTCAATCTTGAGCAAGAGCATGAGTTCTTAAAGGCAATCAATGATGATCTCCGTAAGAAAAGTTCTTCTTACATTGCCAAGCTTTTACTCTTATCTACTTACATGCCTCAAGTCAAGTCTAGTAACAAGAACAAGAAAGATGCTTCCTCTAGTAGTAACAATAATAATGCCAAATCCAATATTGTTGCTTCTAGTAGTTCTCTTGATTGCACTAATGATTCTCTTAGCCAAGTTACACTTGAGCAAGAAAATAGCTTATTGAAAGGAATTATAGAGAAAGGTGTATACAAGAGCCTTGCCGGGAGTAAGCAATTCGAGGAAATTGTACGCAAGCAAGGAAGGCACCGAAAGAATCAGGGTGTTGGTTTTGAACGAAAGTTCAATGCCAATGGAGTTGAGTGGGAAGAAGATCAATACATCAAGACAAAGTTTGTTCCTCAACAAGAGAAGTATGATCCTACTTCCTTCAAGGGAACACAAGCACAAGATGATCTTCCACCACAAGACCACAAGAACAAAGGTAAGGACAAGCTTCAAGAGGAGATTGATGCATTTGAAGAAGCACCTAAGGCCTTGGTCAAGTGGGTTCCCAAGACTACGTCAAGTTCTACTATATCAAGTACAACTACAACTCCAAGGATTCCCATCAAGATGATGTGGATCGCGAAGAAGAAGAACTAGAGAGTTCTTGAGGGTGACTCTGCCAACATTCTTCACTCATAACATTATGGCAAGGACAAGTGCAATCAACTTCCATATCTTGCACTACTTCAAGGAGTCACAAACCCTCATGTTGGTAAGGCAAGGGACAAGGTAACCTAATGTTTTCATGGACATCATCTTGTGTGTGCATCACTCTATGTCTATGGATATTCTTGTTTGTTCCTTGTGGGACTAACCCATGTAGGTATTGAAAGTGCAACTCACTCCAAAGGATTGCTCCAAATGATCTACATCAACATTGAGCATCCACATCTTCAACACCTACATTAAGTCATCATCAACAAAACCCAAGGTTAGTTCATCCCTCTAAGGGGGGATCTCACATCTAGGGGGAGCTTAACTCTAAGAATTGAGTCAAAGCAACTCTAATGATGTGAACACATCAACGCATTATGTAACAGTGGTAACCCCACTTGAGCTTAAACGATGAGTATGACCTATGATCAAATGTTCTCATTTGACTCCTAAGTCAATATACTCATATATAGATGACCTAGTCATCGCCAATTGTTTGATAGATGCTAGAATTGGTTGTGCATGCTTTGCCACATATTTCATTTGCCATTTTATTGTGTGAGTATGTTGGTTGCATATTTTACTCATTCGAGGACATCCACTTGTTGTTTTGATTGATTGGTTTCTTTTTCTTTGGCCAAGTTTATGGACAAGAATGCCTAAGAACCTTCTCTAGCTATCTATGCTTTTCTCGTCTCAAACTCTATTCATGCTACATCACAAAATTTGATCAAGTCAGATTTGAACCACTCTGTGTGAGGAGCACTCGAAGTCCCCGATTTGTCATAGACTTAAACTTCCAAAACTTCTTTGTGCTTTTCGGTCTGACCGATTCTTCCATTTCAGTCATACCGAGATCATTAAGTCGATCTAGGTTTTCAATCTCGGTGCAACCAATTTGAACTTTTCGGTCACACCGAGTTGCTGTAACTGTCAACATTTATGCATCTCGGTGCCACCGAGTCATTCCACTCGGTCACACTGACAGTGTCGGGCTATATATTCACACGGGCAAAAATTCGGAAAACTTTCTCCAAACCACTTCGCCCGCGCATAGCTCGCTCTGCCTTCTAGGTCTTCGGATCGTCAACTTCGTCGCCAGCCGCCTCCTGTCGCTGGTCTCCGCCACCGTCAACAGATTTCATCTCCGCCGTTGCTGCCGTAGCGAGTTCATCACCGAACTAGGGTATGAACTCGATCACAATGGCTATCCTTGTCTGATTCTCAGCACATTGTGTTCATTATGATTCTTGCCACGATTGAAACACCTCTATCCAGTCAAAACAATCCTTAGAATAGATGCGATTTGAAAATTTAGGGTTAGGTTTCCGCCGAAACCATCTTGGACCCACCGAGTTGAAAAACTCGGTCCCACCGATTCGGCTAACGCCATTGCACCAGTAACTCTCGGTCTGACCGAGAATTGCTAATCCGTGTGACCGATTTTAGAACTTTGTGAAACCCTAGCAGTCTCAGTGCCATCGAACTGTGACTCGGTCTGACCGAGTTCACTAGTTTAGGTTCCAAAACTGCTTAGGTATCACCGAGTTTGAAAATCGGTTGATCCGAAATGCTTTCTGTGGAAAACTAAAACTAAGTTTTTGAATCATTCTTTTGCAAAAATCTCTACATTTTGTGATGCTCATCCATTCAATCTCATCTATAACTATTCACAGGGTCAGCAGTCAGTATTTGCATCATGTCAGACCAAAGTGACAGCCAGAACAGGGAAGAAGAGCAGATTCACATGAGTGAGGGCACTAGTCCCTCTAGCACTTCAGATGATGGCCGCAGAAGCACTCCTAGCAATTTGCCTAAAGAAGCCACAAGAGCGAGAAGGAAGAGAACCTCAGACTCTGAGGATGAGGATTATGTGGCAGCTGAAGATGAGGCCACTTCCAAGAAGAAGGTGGTCAATAAAGAATATGGTTCAGTTGTAGCCACTAAGCCAGTAGTGCAGAAGAAGGCACCTGCAAGAAGGATTCCCACTTCCAAACCCAGGAAGGTTTCCACTGGAGAAACCATGAAGTTTGCTATTGAGTCAGAAGATGAAGCTGCTGGTCAAGACAAAAAGAAAAGGAGAGTCAGAACCACTACTGCCAAAGTTCTTGGCAATCCCTCTATGAGGAGAGACTCTGAGGAAGAGGAAGAAGAGGTTGCTGCACCAGCACCCAAGGCACAAAAGCTGATGGGTGATGCTATAAAGTCAGGGGCTGCAACATCAAAGCCCAAAGAAGCACCCAAAGCTACCTCTAAGCCCAAGAGTGCACCTAAGAGGAATACTAGGAGTATACCAGCCACTGAGAAGAACAAGGCCCCAGTGCCTGAAGTTGCTGCTGAGGAAGATGATGAAGGACAAGTCCTGAGGAAGATCAAACCCAAGATTCCAGACCACAATGATGCTTATCCTGTGGCTGAGAACATGAAGATCAGGAGAGACTCAGGGTTGAGGCTATGGAGAGAGTCAGATCCACATGCCACTTGGAGAAGGACTGCTGTTGATTACAGGTTCCACACAAAGGAACAACAGGATTTCTATGAGACAATCTTGTTGGACAAGAAGCCTATAGTGTGTGATATGAGGTGGGTCGACTGGACCTACATGAAGGATAATGAAGAACATTATCCTGGAGTGTATGACAGCTTCAGTGCATGTGGAGTTGCAGACTTTGTTGGGCAGAAGCTCACAAACTGGAAGGATGAGCTCATTATGCAATTCTACTCCAGAGCACATTTCTATCCTGATGGCAGGATAGTTTGTATGTCTGAAGGTACGAGATACCAATCAACTATTGAGGAATGGGAAAATCTGATCAATTCCCCAAAAGAGAGTGAAGATGACTTGGACGTTTATGCCAAGAAAAAGATGGATCACAATTCTATGTCACAGATGTACAAGGAGATCCCAGACAAAGCTCTTGAGACTTTCAAGTTTGGGTCAGTCCATTTTCTTTTGTCAAGGTTGCCAACGATCAACTGGATCCTAAGGCACACTCTTTTTCCCAAGTCAGGTGACCACAACATGATCAGAGGGCATGCAATTAATTTGCTACACATATTTGATGTGCCACAGAAATTCAAGGTCATGAGCCTCATGGTTGAGACTATCAAGAGGACAGCAGCAGACCAAAAGAGAAGTTGTGGATATGCCCCACAAATTTAGGAGTTGATTAACTCAAAGATGGGCACAAGAAAATATCTGTTGGATAAGGAACACTTTGTTCTCTATCCAGACTTTGAGGACAATCAAGTTGTGATGAATGAGAATGAACCATCATCAGTACAAGCTCAAGAGAAGAAGGAGAAAGCAAAGAAAGAGAAGGCTGCCAAGATGCCAACTCAAGAGGAGGCATTTGAGTACTTTTTGAAGAACAAGCAGGACCAACTTGGTTACTTGATAGCATCAACTCTGAGGATTGAGAAAGGGTTGGCCACCCTAACTCAAAACCAGGAGAGCCTGGAAAGAATCATGGAACAAAAATTCTATGATTTAGATGTCAAAGTAACTGAGATTCAGTCAGTTGTGGAGCATCTATAGGATGACATGCAGGAGAGGAAGGGCAGGACAACTGCAGATGCATTTGCCAGAGTGCCTCGAGCTCAGAGATCAGCTACAGAGCCAGTAACAGACACCAGAGTCACTTCATCTGCACCAGCTACAGCTCCAGTGCAACCAGCTCCAGCACCAACTCCTTCAGCTCCATCCACATCAACTGAAGTCTTCGTCCAAGGAGCCATCTCTACACCACCAACTGAAGACCAAGCCTGAGAGATGATATAGTACTATGCATTTTCTAGGAACTTTTTGGTAACTTGTTGCCAAAGGGGGAGAAAAATGTATAGATCATAGGCTTCGAGAGAGAGAGAGAGTTTGCTTTTGTTCTCTCTTGTCTTCTTGGTTGAACTTTGTTTGCTTTTGATTGCTTGAGATACTATGCTATTATCTGTGAGACATTGATGATCATGTGTTTGATCGTAAGCTACACTTATGCTTGTTAAATGATATTATCTTACTTATCCTTATATGATCATTCACTTTGCTTGGTGATGAGTGCATGTATTCAATCTTTATTATTTTGAGCGATCCACCAAGATCTATGTGACATGGAAGAGTAACCCATGAGCCTAATTCCTTGTGCATTTGCAGTACAAAGCAAATCTTAAACTATGCACAATTTAGGGGGAGCTCTTGCTTATCACATACTTCTCAAAGCGACGATGTTTTTCAATCTTATTATCATTTGTCGAAGCTTTGATCTATATGTTGTCATCAATTACCAAAAAGGGGGAGATTGAAAGTGCAACTATCCCTAGGTGGTTTTGGTAATTCATAACAACATATAGCTCATTGAGCTAATGCTATTCCAAGACAAATATTTCAGGAAAGTCATGAATGGCATGGCATGGATGATGAAAGTGGATCCCTCAAAATATTAAGGACAAAGGATTGGCTCAAGCTCAAAAGCTCAAGACTCTACCTTTTACATTTTAGTGATCCAAGATCACATTGAGTCTATAGGAAAAGCCAATACTATCAAGGAGGGATGAGGTGTTGCTTAATGAGCCTCTTGCTTCAAGTGCTTAGTGATATGCTCCAAAAACCCTTAACTACTTTCTCACATCCACATATGACCTAAACCCAAAGTCAAAATCGGTCCCACCAATTCTTTCTATACGGCGCCACCGAGTTCTGATGTCATAGCCACTGCCACAAACCCTAGGCAAATCGGTCTCACCGATAGGGATCTCGGTCTCACCAAGATGGGATTGTAATCTCTCTGTTTCCCTTCGTAACATTTCGGTCTAACCGAAGTGAGCAATCGGTCCCACCGAGATTGCAATGTAAACTCTCTGTTTCCCTTTCGTAACATTTCGGTCTCACCGAAAAGAGCGAATCGGTCCCACCAAGTTTACCTGACCAACTCTCTGGTTAGCTAATTACCAAAATCGGTCTCACCGAGTTTGTGTAATCGGTCTCACCGAGATTACGTTATGCCCTAAGCCTAACCATATCGGTCTTACTGAGTTGCATGTCGGTCCCACCGAAAACCCTAACGGCACTAGATTTACTAAATCGGTCCGACCGTGTTTGTTGATTCGGTGCCACCGAGTTCGGTAAATTGTGTGTAATGGTTAGATTTTGTGTGGAGGCTATATATACCCCTCCACCTCCTCTTCATCCGTGGAGAGACCAATCAGAACAAACCTACACTTCCAACTTACCAGTTCTGAGAGAGAACCACCTAATCATGTGTTGAGGCCAAGATATTCCATTCCGACCATCTGAATCTTGATCTCTAGCCTTTCCCAAGTTGCTTTCCACTCAAATCTTTTCTCCACCAGATCCAAATCCTATGAGAGAGAGTTGAGTGTTGGGGAGACTATCATTTGAAGCACAAGAGCAAGGAGTTCATCATCAATGCACCATTTGTTACTTCTTGGAGAGTGGTGTCTCCTAGATTGTCTAGGTGTCACTTGGGAGCCTCCGACAAGATTGTGGAGTTGAACCAAGGAGTTTGTAAGGGCAAGGAGATCGCCTACTTCGTGAAGACTGCCGCTAGTGAGGCAAGTCCTTCGTGGGCGATGGACATGGTGGGATAGACAAGGTTGCTTATTCGTGGACCCTTCGTGGGTGGAGCCCTCCGTGGACTCGCGCAACCGTTACCCTTCATGGGTTGAAGTCTCCATCAACGTGGATGTGCAATAGCACCACCTATCGGAACCACGACAAAAACATCCGTGTCTCCAATTGCGTTTGAATCCTCCAAACCCTTCCCTTTACATTCTTTCAAGTTGCATGCTTTAAATTCCGCTGCTCATATACTCTTTGCATGCTTGCTTGAATTGTGTGAAGATTGCTTGACTTGTGCAAAGATAGCTAAAATCTGCCAAAGTCTAAAATTGGGAAAAGGTTAAGTTTTTAATTGGTTCAAGTAGTCTAATCACCCACCCTCTAGACATACTTCAAGGTCCTACAGGTTTTTATAGGAGGTTCATTAAGGACTTTTCTAAAATCTCTAGGCCTCTGAATAATTTATTGCAAAAAGTTATTCCTTTTGTCTTTGATGATGATTGTGTAGAGGCTTTTGAAACACTTAAGAAAGCTTTGATCACTGCACCTATTGTTCAGCCACCTGATTGGAACTTACCTTTTGAAATTATGTGCGATGCTAGTGATTATGCTGTAGGTGCTGTTTTTGGGCAAATAGTCGATAAGAAATTGAATGTTATCCAGTATGCTAGTAAGACTCTTGATACTGCCCAGAGAAATTATGCTACTACTGAAAAAGAGTTCTTAGCAGTTGTGTTTGCATGTGATAAGTTTAGACCTTATATTGTTGATTCCAAAGTTACTATTCACACTGATCATGCTGCTATTAAATATCTTATGGAAAAGAAAGATGCTAAGGCTAGACTCATTAGATGGGTTCTCTTGCTCCAAGAATTTGACTTGCATATTATTGATAGAAAGGGAGCTGAGAACCCCGTTGCAGCCAACTTGTCTAGGTTAGAGAATGATCTTGATGACCCACTGCCTATTAATGATAGTTTTCCTGATGAACAATTAGCGGTCGTCAATGCTTCTCATACTGCTCCTTGGTATGCTGATTATGCTAATTACATTGTTGCTAAATATATACCGCATAGTTTCACATACCAGCAAAAGAAAAAGTTCTTTTATGATTTAAGACATTACTTCTGGGATGATCCACACCTTTATAAAGAAGGAGTAGATGGTATTATTAGACGTTGTGTGCCTGGGCATGAACAGGAACAAATCCTACGCAAGTGTCACTCTGAATCCTATGGAGGACACCACGCTGGAGATAGAACTGCACACAAGGTACTACAATCTGGTTTTTATTGGCCTACTCTTTTCAAAGATGCTTGTAAGTTTGTCATATCTTGTGATGAATGTCAAAGAATAGGTAACATCAGTAGACGTCAAGAAATGCCTATGAATTATTCTCTTGTTATTGAACCGTTTGATGTTTGGGGCTTTGATTATATGGGACCTTTTCCTGCCTCCAATGGTTATACACATATTTTAGTTGCTATTGATTACGTTACTAAGTGGATAGAAGCTATTCCAACTAGTAGTGCTGATCATAACACTTCTATTAAAATGCTTAAAGAAGTTATTTTTCCGAGGTTTGGAGTCCCTAGATATCTTATGACTGATGGTGGTTCACACTTTATTCATGGTGCTTTCCATGAGATGCTTGCTAAGTACGATGTCAATCATAGAATCGCATCTCCTTATCACCCGCAGTCTAGTGGTCAAGTAGAGTTGAGCAATAGAGAGCTCAAATTAATTTTGCAAAAGACTCTGAATAGATCTAGAAAGAATTGGTCCAAAAAACTTGATGATGCATTATGGGCCTATAGAAGTGCATACAAAGATCCTATGGGTATGTCTCCATATAAGATGGTTTATGGAAAAGCGTGTCATTTACCTCTTGAAATTGAACATAAAAGCATATTGGGCTATTAAAGAGCTCAATTATGACTTCAAACCTGCCGGTGAGAAGAGGTTGTTTGATATTAGCTCACTTGATGAATGGAGAACCCAAGCATATGAGAATGCCAAGCTTTTCAATGAAAAATTCAAACGCTGGCATGATAAGAGGATACAAAAGCGTGAGTTTAACGTAGGAGATTATGTGTTATTTTTCAACTCTCATTTAAGATTTTTTGCAGGAAAGCTTCTCTCAAAAAGGGAAGGTCCCTACGTTATCGAGGAGGTCTATCGTTCTGGTGCTATAAAAATCAACAACTTCGAAGGCACAAATCCGAGGGTGGTAAATGGTCAAAGAATTAAACATTATATTTCAGGTAATCCTATCAATGTTGAAACTAATATTATTGAAACCATAACCCCTGAGGAATACATAAGAGATACTTTCCAGAATGTTCCAGACTCCGAAAAGGCATAGGTACGTGGTACGGTAAGTAAACCGACCCCAAAACCACTCTAATGGCAATTTTTATCAATTTTGGATTATTTAAGAATTTTAGCAAGAAAGAAGTAGTCCGAAAGGGACACGAGGCTCCCACGAGAGAGGAGGGCGCGCCCCCCTCTGTAGGGCGCACCCCCTGTCTCGTGGGCACCTCGTGTGCCTCCCAGACTCCGTTTTCTTATATGTTACAAACTTTGGTCGGTAAAAATTCATTATATATACTCCCAGAGGTTTTGACCACCGTATCACGCAAATATCCTCTGTTTTCATTTCGAGCTGTTTCTGTTTCAGATCTAGAGTATCATGTCGTCTCCAAGCGCTCCCAAGGACAAGTTTTTCGAGAGGGTTATCAACCCCTATCTTGCGGAGGTGCTGCATCACTCTCAAACCATTGAGATGCGTGAGGGGGTGTTGCATATCCGCGATGTGGAGGGACCAAGGCGTACAGGGAGCGTGGAGACAAACCTCGAAGCCATGGAGCAAGAAGTTTTAGTTTCAAGGGATGGTGGAGCGTGGACTCAACGCCAACCAGATGATGATCACGGAGTTCACCAACAACCACAAGCTGGATGCCAAAGTCATTGGGGAGACCATCTTCAAGCTTCAAGAGAAAATCGAGGACCTCTAAGCCCAGATTTATGACCTGCAAAACCAGAACTGTGAGTATGAATATAGATTCAAGCGAATGAGTTTGGCTGCAGATTTAAGGATCCCGAAGACTCGGTCATCCTTTTATAATGGAGAGCCTATGACTTGGAAGATGGACGACAAGCCTACATCATCCTACTTCACCACCTCCGAAGAAATAATCACATGGGTATGGGCACTCCCCTTGGCAACTGCCAAGCTTGGGGGAGGTGCCCCGGTATCGTATCACCATCACACTCATATATTTACCGCTTTATTTATTTAGTTCGATCCTTTTAGTAGTATCTTGATCTATTAGTTCGAAGTTTTGACATCAAGTAGTTTTGAGTTTTTCTTTGTGATCTCTTTATGTAATCGAGTCCGTGTGCTATCTATAATAAAGATTAGTGTTGAGTCAAGGGCTTCGCTATGTTTCTATGATCTTGAGAAAGTAGAAAGAACAAAAGAGTTCATATTGATCTTATGGAGAGTGATAACTTCACACATAGAAAGTATGAGGCATAAAAATTGTTGAGAGTTGATGAACGTAAACTTGGTCATCGTTGCAATTAATAGGAAGTAATAAGGAAAGAGGGGTTCACATATAAATATATTATCTTGGACATCTTTTATGAATGTGAAGCACTCATTAAGAATGACATGCTAAAAGAGTTGACGTTGGACAAGGAAGACAACGTAATGGTTTATGTTTTCTGACATCTCAGTTAAAGTATATTGTCATTAACCTTCCAAACATGTCGAGCTTGCCTTTCCCCCTCATGCTAGGCAAATTCCTTGCACCAAGTAGAGATACTACTTGTGCTTCCCAATATCCTTAAACCCAGTTTTGCCATGAGAGTCCACCATACCTACCTATGGATTGAGTAAGATCCTTCAAGTAAGTTGTCATCGATGCAAGCAATAAAAATTGCTCTCTAATTAAATATGTATGACTTATTAGTGCAGAGAAAATAAGCTCTATAGGAACTTGTTATGGAAGTAATAAAAGCGATGGACTGCATAATAAAGGTCCACATATAAGGGGCAATATAAAGTGACATTCTTTTGCATTAAGATTTCATGCATCAACCCTAAACGCACATGACAACCTCTGCTTCCCTCTGCGAAGGACCTATCTTTTACTTTATGTTTCACTTTATGCTTGAGTCAAGGTGATCCTCACCTTTCCCTTTTTCATTTTATCCTTTGGCAATCTCCTCGTGTTTGAAAGATCATGATGCATATATCCAATTGGATGTAAGTTGGCATAGGCTATTATTGTTGACATCACCTAAAGGTGAATATGTTGGGAGGCAACACAATAAGCCCCTATCTTTCTGAGTGTCCGGCTGAAACTCTATAACCACAAGTATTGCGTGAGTGTTAACAATTATAGGGGACTACGAGATAGTTGAGTATGTGAGCTTGCTAAAAAGCTCTATTATTGACTCTTTCTGATGTTACAATAAATTGCAATTGCTTCAATGATTGAGATTATAGTTTCTTAGTTCCCAATGAAGTTTTTGAACCATACTTGACATTGTGAATTTCTTATTACTTGAACATAGGAAATCATATGAAAAAATCCATATCTGTTGCTGTTACTAGAATGATCATGATGCCCTCATGTCCGTATTTTATTTTTATCGACACCTCTATCTCTAAACATGTGGACATATTTTTCGATTTCGGCTTCGCTGGAGGACAAGCGAGGTCTAAGCTTGGGGGAGTTGATACGTCCATTTTGGATCATGCTTTTATATCAATATTTATTGCATTATGGGCTGTTATTACACATTATATCTCAATACTTATGGCTATTCTCCCTTATTTTACAAGGTTCACCATGAAGAGGGGGGATGCCGGTAGCTGGAATTCTGGCTGGAAAAGGAGCAAACGTTGGAAACCTATTCTGCACAACTCCAAAAGACCTGAGACTCCACGAAACAACTTTTTAGATTTAATAAGAATTTTTGGACAAAATAAATAGGCCAGGGTGCCCACACCCTGTCCAGGAGATAGGGCCCCCCCTAGGGTGCGCCCCTATCTCCTGGGCCCCCTGGTGGGCTTCCGGCGTCCATCTTCTGCTATATGAAGGGTTTTCCCCTGGAAAAAATCATGGGCAAGCTTACAGGACGAAACTCCGCCGCCACGAGGCGGAACCTTGGCGGAATCAATCTAGGACTCTAGCGGAGCTGTTCTGCCGGGGACACTTCCCTCCGGGAGGGGAAATCATCACCAACGTCATCACCAACGATCCTCTCATCGGGAGGGGGTCAATCTCCATCAACATCTTCACCAGCACCATCTCATCTCAAAACCCTAGTTCATCTCTTGTATCCAATCTTGTATCAAACCACAAATTGGTACCTGTGGGTTGCTAGTAGTGTTGATTACTCCTTGTAGTTGATGCTATTTGGTTTACTTGGTGGAAGATCATATGTTCAGATCCTTTATGCATATTATTACGCCTCTGATTATGAACATGAATATGCTTTGTGAGTAGTTATGTTTGTTCCTGAGGACATGGGTGAAGTCTTGCTATTAGTAGTCATGTGAATTTGGTATTCGTTCAATATTTTAATGAGATGTAGGTTGTCTTTCCTCTAGTGGTGTTATGTGAACGTCGACTACATGAAACTTCACCATTATTTGGGCCTAGAGGAAGGCATAGGGAAGTAATAAGTAGATGATGGGTTGCTAGAGTGACAGAAGCTTAAACCTTAGTTTATGTGTTGCTTCGTTAGGGGTTGATATGGACCCATATGCTTAATGCTGTGGTTATGTTTACCTTAATACTCCTTTTTGTAGTTGCGGATGCTTGAAATAGGGGTTAATCATAAGTGGGATGCTTGTCCATGCTAGGGAAGTAACCAAGTGTCGGTCCACCCACATATCAAATTATCAAAGTACCGAACGCGAATCTTATGAACGTGATGAAAATTAGCTTGACGATAATTCCCAATGTGTCCTCGGGAGCTCCTTCTTCATTATTAGAATTTGTCCAGGCTTATCCTTTGCTACATAAAGGATTGGGACACCTTGCTGCACTTTATTTACTTTATTTACTTTTTGCTCGTTACTATTTATCTTATCACAAAACTATCTATCACCTACTATTTCAGTGCTTGCAGAGAAAACCTTACTGAAAACCGCTTATCATTTCCTTCTGCTCCTCGTTGGGTTTGACACTCTTACTTATCGAAAGGACTATGATAGATCCCCTATACTTGTGGATCATCACCCATGAGGCATGGTTCGCAAGCATCAAGTGATTCATAATCAAGTGATTCCAAAAGCCCATCATCATGGAGTTTCTTCATGCGCTCTACACCAACATGACCTAAACGGCAGTGCCAAAATAAGTTGCACTATCATTATTAACTTGGCATCTTTAGGCATCAATATTATGAATATGTGTATCTGAAAGGATCGAGAAGAGGTGTCTAGAGGGGGGGGGGGCTGAATAGACTCTAAGCAAGAAAAGTTGCAGTTTTTAATTTCTTTAAGTTGGAGTGGAGTTTTGGCACAAATTTAACATTCACAGTACATATCAAGCAAGCATGACAAGATTTTATGAGCAGCGGAAAGTAAAGCATGCAATTTGTAAGAATGTAAAGGGATGGGATTGGAGTGTGCAAACGCAATTCGGAGACACGGATATTTTTTATCCGTGGTTCCGATAGGTGGTGCTATCGTACATCCATGTTGATGGAGACTTCAACCCACGAAGGGTAACGGTTGCGCGAGTCCACGGAGAGCTCCACCCACGAAGGGTTCATGAAGAAGCAACCTTGTCTATCCCACCATGGCCGTCGCCCACGAAGGACTTTTCGCACTAGTGTAAATCTTCACGAAGTAGATGATCTCCTTGCCCTTACAAACTCCTTGGTTTAACTCCACAATCTTGACGGAGGCTCCCAAGTGACACCTAGCCAATCTAGGAGACTGTCGGATTTCGGGTTCCGGCAGACCCTTGAGGTTCAAACACTTGGGTGCGCACGGAAATCTCTCCCCCTACCAGCTCACGTCTCAAGTCTTGCAAAGATCTAAGAAAGAAAGATGAACACACAAGGGACACGAGATTTATACTGATTCAGGCCACCATTGTGGGTGTAATACCCTACTCCAGTGTGTGGTGTGGTGGATTGCCTCAGGGGCTGATGTAAACAGTACAAAGGGAGAACAGCCTCGCGAGGGGCTGTTCTTGAGCTGGTGCGGTGAACTGCTCGGGTGAGTTCAGTCGCTTCTCTCTCTCTCTTTGGCGAACTGTTTTTCCACCTCCCTCTATCCTGTGGTGGCTAGTCCTATTTATAGAGCGAGGCCCTGGGCCTCTCCCCAAATAATGAGCGGGAAGGGCGCCAACAATTGGCCGTTTTGAAGGGGAACATCTGGTACACTTATCCTGACTAAAGTTGGTCTTCGGCTGCCAAAGGCCCTGACGATGACGCCGCCCTGGGCTCCACGATGACCTCCGTCCTGCCGTTCTGCTGGTCTTGGTCTTATTGCACCGAAACGGTAACCTTTGCCTGATGCCTTGGCTTGTGCTTGCCCCCTTTGCACCGAAAGGGAAACAAGGACACCGCACAGGCCGGCGCCCGCCTGGCCTTTGATCGTCATGGCTTGCGTCACTGGCTCCTCGGGAGGTACCCCGCCTTGATCTCTCTGCCTACTCGCGAGCCTGCCTAAGGAGGCTGCTCCTGAGGAAGCTTCCTGTCGTCCGCCCCGCGAGGCTTGGCCCCTCGCGAGGGTCTTGAGCTTGAGCTGATGAAGCTGGGCTACATTGGCCCCCCACATGAGCCACGCCGCAGGCCGCAGGCAGGCAAGTCTGGGGACCCCCGTTCTCAGAACGCCGACAGTAGCCCCCGAGCCCAAGGCGTGCCCGGACTTGGCTTAGCCGAGAAGCGAAGGGGCAAGTGCGAAGCGCCGCAGGCCCCAACAGCCTACGGCCTAGGGCACCACGTGGCGCTTGATTGGACGTGGGCGCCTAAGCTTCCCCACAATGGCTCATTACGCGCCTGGCTAGGCGGACCCGTGATTGTACATAGATATTCCCCTTTCGCCGCCCGCGCGCTTCCCGCCCTTCTTCCTTCCTCGAGCTTCAACCTCCGCCCTCAATCCAACTCGAGCTCCCCCCTCTTTCGACCGCCATGGCGCCAACGAAGAAGGAAAAGGGGAAGAAGCCTGCGCCTTCGTCCCGCTCGCCTCCGGTGGTGGCCCCCGCCGTGGATCGATCAATCATACTCAATCTCGAGGGGCGCAAGGTCCGTTCTTCTCTGGCCACCATCTTTAACGAGTGCGGCCGAACCACGGTCTGGCTCACGTCCCATGCTTCTATTGACAGGGTCGTCATAGAGGTCCGGTTCTTCGCCGATGCCTTGTGGGCGGGCCTGGTTCCTCCTTTCTCTGCTTTCTTCAATGTGGTGCTCTCCCATTATCAGATCCACTCGATGCACCTCGGGCCTGAGTCCATTACCCTCCTAGCTGTCTTTGCTTTTGTTTGCGAGGAAATGGTGGGCATTCCTCCTTCAGTTGCCCTGCTGCGCCACTTCTTTCCTTTGCACCTGAGCAACCCCACTCAATGCTCAGGGTGTGTGAGCTTCCTCACCATACCAAAGACGACTGCTTCAGGGATCGACTTCGGCCTTCCTCCCTCTGAGGCCAAGTTCAGAGAGTGGTGGCTGTATGTGGACGTTGGGGGTACCCAGCCCCCTGCTCTCGCACCCAACCGCGCCTGCTGTTCCCAGCTCGGGATGGGGTCATGAGGCGCTCGTGAGCCCCCAGCTCGTCTTCGTCTGGCGCCGTTTCGAGACCTTGAGTGCGCTTGGCGTGACGGCGCCCAAGGTGGTGAAGGAGTTCCTCCAGTGTCACATTGCTCCGCTCCAGCGCCACTCCCACCGGATGTGGGACTATGCGGGGCACAAAGACCGCATGCAACTCCAGGAGGAGGACCTGGCGCCCAAAGCACTGAGGACGGTGCTCAAGGTCCTGACTGGCGACCCTTCCCTAGGCAGCCTTCGACATGATGGTGCCCTTTTGTATCTTTGTTCGGGCAGGGCCGATTTTGTGAAGCAGGTGCCCAGCTTCGACGAGTGGGGGCTGCGCCGGACTGGCCTCAGGGGGCCCCGCGAGAATCCTGTCGCCGTGGTTGCCCTTCCAGTTGCCCAAAGCGGCCCCGTCTCAGGTGATGGGGCGGGGAGACGA
Organism: Triticum dicoccoides; assembly: GCF_002162155.2. Lineage (NCBI taxonomy): Eukaryota > Viridiplantae > Streptophyta > Magnoliopsida > Poales > Poaceae > Triticum > Triticum dicoccoides. Next base: position 144,978,129 of record NC_041385.1, read on the forward strand.
GAACTACCGGGAGCCGAAAGGGATGATGTTGTGGAGGTGCTAATGCTGCGTGGAGCCCCGGAGGCGACATCTCATGAAGCCCGCCCTGGAGCAGTGGCAAGCGAGGAGTTGCGGCCTACGGCTCCCGAGGTTGAGGCTCCCGAGGCTCTGGTCGTCCCTCATGAGGCGGTGCCCGGTGGCGCTGCTCAAGCCGGTCCCCTTAGCGCCGATCGCCCTGACGCCTCCGACATGCCACAGACCGACCCCTGCGCCAAGCGCTTAGGTCGGTTTCGAGTAGACTTCGAGGCCCTCCGCAATAGGAAGGAGGCCTTGGGCGGTGAAGATCGCCCTTGCCGCCTGTTGAAGCGTAGGAAGTACTTTGCCATGGATGAGTAAGTCCTCCTCTTTCTTTGCACCTTTATTTCTCTGTTCTCGCAGCTGATCGTGGCCTTCTCAGGGTCCTTCCTGCTGAATTCGCGGGGACGGCCAAGGAGCCATCCCCCCAAGCTTTGCCCTCGCTGCTGATCCTGAGTGTGCTGGGCTCGAGCGGCGCTCCTGCCGCTTGGCCAGTCGGAGAAGCGGCCCGCCCTGGAGGGCCTCTTGAGCCTGCGCGCCTGCAGTCCTCCCTTCACGGGTCCTCCTGGGGCACGACCAGCTTGCCTCGTGCTGCTTCCCTGACCGTGAGCGGTGATTGGTTGAAGTCAGTCTTAAGCTTCTCTTTTGACGATGGACCGGTGCCAAGCCGGGCTCCTGGTGCGCCCCGTCTGGCGCTTGCTAGGGCACCAGCCCCCAGCCCTGCGCCGAGAGGGGGCATGCTGCCCCAGTGCCCCCCGGGTTCGCCAGCGGCGGAGGATGACGAGGAAGATGTACTCAGGCGTGCTTGCGAGCGCCGCGCCCTTTGCCAAGATTTCCTCCAGGGGGCGATGGACGCAGTAAGCCGGATCGGAGCAGAGCTTGCTGGCGAGGATACGCGCCTCGAGGCCGAAGGCTTGCGCCTTGCTAAAGAGAGGCACAAGCTGAAGGTAGCCGTTGCCTTTGCGCGTCACCAGCGTGACCTTGACAACGTGAAGGCTGAAGCGTCACTGGTAGAGGCCTGCTCCCGTGCCGTCGAGGAGGCCCGGGAAGCAGACCGTCGGCGCAAGGATGCGGAGGAGCGCGTGTGGGAGCTCCAAGCCTGGAGCAACTCTCTGGAGGAGCAATGGAACTGCGCCAGGCGGCCCTTGTGTTGCTGAAGGAGGACTCCGTCGACCAGGCGGAGCTCCAGAAGCGCGAGGAAACACTGACGCTGGAGGCCGCCAAGCGCAACCTTGACCTTGAGCGGCTGGAGACGAGGGAGTGCCTGGTGGCTCGGGCGGAGGATCACGTCGCCACGCGCGACGCCCGAGCCCAGGAAGAGGTCGACCGCCGCGTGGCGGAAGCTCGTTCGAGCCTCGAGCGCCAATACGAAGCGAGGTTGGAGCTGATCAGGGCCGAAGATGAAGGTAGGACCGCGGCCCTCAGGGCCAAACTGGCCGAAGTGACGCGGGGCACAGACCTCTCCGTAGCCGCCCTTGGCGCAGCACGGGCGGAGCTGGCCTCTTTTCGCACCGAGCTGCTTCTTCTCCGACAGAGGGTTGATGGCGCCGAGGCCATCGCGTGGCAGAACGAGGACGAGATCCGTGACAGGCGGCTTCTGGAGCATGAGCATGCCCCCATGCTCCAAACGCTCAGGGAACGGGCTAACACGGCCCTGGGCAACATTTGCGAGGCCGCTGCCGAGGTGCCGCATGAGACCAACTATGCCGGCAACCTCCAATATTTTATTAACATGGTGACGCTTCTGGAGAACCGCTCCGAGAGGTATCGTTGGCTCGTCAAGGAGAGGAGCCAAGCCTTGCTTGGGCGAGCCTTCTCCCGTGTCTTCAGCCATCTGCAGAAAATGGATCCCCACTTCGATTTCGATGCCACCATTGCACCCGTGCACATAGCTATCCGGGGCGACCTGGCGCAATGGGTGGAAGACAACATGGACGCCCTCGTTAGGGCCTTCGCATCTGATGATGATGGCATGATCATGGCCGCCAATGAAGGTGGTGTGGTGGACGCGCCTGCCGCTGGCGGAGGTGTTGGTGGTGATGGTGATGACGCCAGCGACGCCTCCGGAGGCGCCTCAGATGATGCGGCGAGTGATATGTCCGACTGATCGTACGTCACCGATGTTCACCCTGCATGAAGAAAGTTCGGGCTTGGCCCTGAAGACTGTAAGAGCATTTTGGGAGGGGAAGCCCCTCATGTAAAGGTTTGCGATCAATATCCTTGTAAGTGTAATGTTGCGCGTGAGCTTAGCTATTGGCCCGTTGATGGGTTAGCTGACCTTTTTACCTCTTGACCCTGACGAGTCCCGAGCGGGCCTGTGGGGGCCGCAACGCCTCGAGTGTCTTCTGGGTGGTTCCATTGATCCTGCGGTGAGAACCTCCGGAGAGGGTGCAGCGATAGCGGTCCGGACTGTAGACGTGCCTAGCCTGGCCCGACTCGCGAGGGGCTCGTGAGGGGAGGCTGCTGACGCTAACTTGGACATAAAGCCGAAACCAGAACATGAGAGATTGCTCGAACGAGAGCTCCCCTTCCCCAAACACACGCAGGTCTCAAGCTCAATTCCAACTTAAATTCAAATCGAAGAAACTTGTCAACATAGGAAAAAGCAAAAGGAAAAAAGCCGCATCCGGCACCTAGTCTAGTCTTCGACGTCTTCTCACCAGCGTGGAGCTAAGTGCTGCCACTGGGCATGGGCGGGAGCCCCGAGGCCCGAGGGCGGATCTCTGGAGACTCCGGGGCGTGTACAGCCCCACTCATTATTACGTGAGAGTGTCACGGGGTGACGAGCTTCACAGGCACTGGGCCTTCTTCACAGGTACCGGCCTTGCTTCATATCGCCAGACGAGGGCCCCGCCTTCCGCCGCACTCTACCACCACTGAAGGCGACCGAAAACCAAGGACGACGCCAATGGGGTAGAACAGTCGCCAGCGGTCCCCCGACGACCATGGGTCCTCTGCCGGGGGCAGGCCCTGTGGCACCTCCCCGGCAGAGGGCCTACCTCCGGAGTGCGCCTGATGCCGAGCGCCGCGGGGACGAACTCAGATCCCGGCCCCTCTCCTGCAGCCCCCGATGCCCTCCTCCCGAGGGGTAGGAAGCTGCAGCATTGGGGCAGCCATCTGCCGCGGTGACCTATACCTCCTGCGACCCATGGTTAGCATAAGTTTGCTCCTGAGGAAGTAGTGGTACCAGATAGTTGTTGCCACCGGTGCGGCTGTCGAGGCCCTCTTGGGGCTCTTGAAAGAGCTCAGCTTCTGGTGGCTCCTCGCCCCAGCCTGGCCCAAGAAACAAGCCATGGTCTTCTTCCAATGCGCATTCTCGATCCACCATGTGGGGCACATAAGCTTCTGGCACCGCAACTCCACGGTTCTTGCCGTAGTGCCCCACATGCCACGCAGCTCGACATGGAGCATTGTCTTGAGGGTGATGGTCGAAGGTCGCGGCGTGTGCTCCTTCGCCGGCCAGAGATGGGGTCGGCGCGACTTGGCGCCCGGTGCTGATGGCCGGGTTGGCATTAAGCTGGGCCTGGAGCCCACTCGGAGTCGCGTGGGCACGTATGGGGCCGCCATACGGCCCACCCTGGACCTAGGGTGGAAGCTGGATGCAGAAAGGAGGCGCTCCCGAGGCGGCGGCGTCCAGGAGTTCGGCTACTCGCTCCAGCAACACGTCAGGGCCGCCCTCCAGCAGCCGGTACCGTAGCAGTTCTCGGGCCACCGTGAGCGCGGCCCTAGAGTTCGCCTGCTCCCGTCGGGTGTGCGGCGCTGTGGCCGCGGCGTGGTTCGAAGCTCTTGCTGCTGACCACCCCTGTCGCGGTGTGAGGGCAGGCGGCGTTTGGCCACGTCGCCTGTGCCCTGCAGCGCCCTGCGGAGCGCGAGATGCCTAAGGCGCAAGATTGCGCTCGCCCTGGGCCGGGGGCACGGCGTGGACGGGCCACGCCGCCCAGCGGTCGGCGTTGGCAGTCGGGTCGCTTTACATCAGGGTGGCAAGGCGGCGGAAGAAGGATTCTGGCGCACCCCTACCTGGCGCGCCAAATGTCGAATTTCGGGTTCTGGCAGACCCTTGAGGTTCGAACACTGGGGTGCGCACGGAAATCTCTCCCTACCAGCTCACGTCTCAAGTCTCGCAAAGATCTAAGCAAGAAAGATGAACACACAAGGGACACGAGATTTATACTGGTTCAGGCCACCATTGTGGTGTAATACCCTACTCCAGTGTGTGGTGTGGTGGATTGCCTCAGGGGCTGATGGTAAACAGTACAAAGGGAGAACAGCCTCGCGAGGGGCTGTTCTTGAGCTGGTGTGGTGAACTGCTCGGGTGAGTTCAGTCGCTTCTCTCTCTCTTTGGCGAACTGTTTTTCCAGCTCCCTCTATCCTGTGGTGGCTAGTCCTATTTATAGAGCAAGGCCCTAGGACTCTTCCCAAATAATGAGCGAGAAGGGCGCCAACAATTGGCCATTTTGAAGGGGAACATTTGGTACACTTATCCTGACTAAAGTTGGTCTTCGACTGCCAAAGGCCCTGACGATGACGCCGCCCTGGGCTCCACGATGACCTCCATCCTTCCATTCTGCTGGTCTTGGTCTTATTGCACCGAAACGGTAACCTTTGCCTAATGCATTGGCCTGTGCTTGCCCCCTTTGCACCGAAAGGGAAACAAGGGCACTGCGCAGGTCGGCGCCCGCCTGGCGCCCGCTTGGCCTTCGATCGTCATGGCTTGCGTCACTGGCTCCTCGGGAGGTACCCCGCCTTGATCTCTCCGCCTCCTCGCGAGCCTGCCTGAGGAGGCTGCTCCTAAGGAAGCTTCCTGTCATCCGCCCCGCGAGGCTTGGCCCCTCACGAGGGTCCTTAGCTTGAGCTGATGAAGCTGGGCTCCATTGGGCTACCACTTGAGCCATGCCGCGGGCCGCAGGCAGGCAAGTCTGGGACCCCCGTTCCCAGAACACCCACAGAGACACCACTCTCCAAGAAGTAACAAATGGTGTGTTGATGATGAACTCCTTGCTCTTGTGCTTCAAATGATAGTCTCCCCAACACTCAACTCTCTCTAACAGGATTTGGATTTGGTGGAAAGAAGATTTGAGTGGAGAGCAACTTGGGGAAGGCTAGAGATCTAGATTTATGTGGTAGGAATGGAATATCTTGACCTCTACACAAGTGTAGGTGGTTCTCTCTCTCAGAAAATGTATGTTGGAAGTGTAGGCATGTTCTGATGGCTCTCTCCATGAATGAAGAGTGGGTGGAGGGGTATTTATAGCCTCCACACAAAATCTAACCGTTACACACAACTTACCAAACTCGGTGGGACCGAATCATGAAACTCGGTCAGACCGATTTAGTAAATAATGTGACCGTTAGCAATTTCGGTGGGACCAACATGTCAACTCGGTGGGACCGATATGGTTAGGGTTAGGGCATAACGTAATCTTGGTGAGACCGATTTTGGTAATGGACACACAGAGGGTTGGTCAGGCAAACTCGGTGGGACTGATTCGCTCATCTCCGTTGGACCGAAACGTTACGAAAGGGAAACAATGAGTTTGCATTGCAATCTCGGTGGGACCGATCGCATAACTCGGTGAGACCGAAATGTTACGAAGGGCTACAGAGAGATTACAATCCCATCTCGGTGAGACCGAAAATACTAGGGTTTCTGGCTGTGGCTATGTCATCTAAACTCGGTGGCGCCGGATAGAAAGATTCAGTGGGGCTGAGTATGACTTTTGGTTTGGGACATATGTGGATGTGAGAAAGTGGTTGAGGGCTTTGGAGCATATCACTAAGCACTTTGAGCTAGAAACTCATTAAGCAACACCTCATCCCCTCTTAATAGTATTGGCTTTCCTATGGACTCAATGTGATCTTGGATCACTAAAAGTAAAGTTTAGAGTCTTGTGCTTTGAGCTTGAGCCAATCCTTTGCCCTTAGCATCTTGAAGGGGTTCGACATCCTCTAGTCCACGCCACTCCATTGTTGAACTTATCTAAAACATACTAGGTAAAAGTATTAGTCCAACAAGAGATAAGTTGACATTAATTACCAAAATCACCCAGGGAGCACTTATGCTTTCACTCTCCCCCTTTTTGGTAATTGATGACAACATACATCAGAGCTTTAGATAAGGATATAGAGAGTAGCAAGTAAAGCTTTGGAAAGACATGTAACATGCATAGGCTCCCCCTACATGTATGCAATCAAGTAAATATGGAAAATAGGAGCATGTGAATGCATAAGCATGATAGAGTAGGCAATGTGTTACATGTATCTTGGCTATATGCATCAGAGCAAATGATGTGAATATAGGAAATGTAACTTCATGCTCATGAGTCCTTCTTGCAAACAGTATGTACATCAGCAAGAAATCCTCATACACATGACTGTGATGCATATACTTACCTTGTGGTCTTGAGTTGGCTTAGGAAGGAATGAACCTACGTAAACAAGGTTAGATAAAACAGATACACCTACTAGCGAGAGCAAACAAAAGAAACCACAAGAGTACCAAGACTGGGATGACATGTAGAGAGTGAGTACTAAGTACCCCACTGGATATAGACATGTCCCCAAAGGTAAAGATGTGCAATGAATTCAAGGATTTCCTTTCCTTAGATGTCTTGCTCCCCTTGAATCTAGCATGGGATACTGGGAGAAGATAGGGAACAGAAAATCAGAGCAAAGAAAAGAAACAGAGCTAAAGCAAACAATCAAATATGAACATGTCTTTCCCCTCTTAAAGACGTGTGACTTCTCTCCTCTTGAACACCAAGCACCTGGGCTCTTCTGAAGTGATTCTCTCCCCCTATAGAAATGATTAAGCTTTGATGTGATCTCTCTCTCCCCCCTTTGACATCAATTTCCAAGAAGGGTTCTTCTGGATTTTTGTTACAAATGGGTTTGGTCCTTGAGTCACATAACAAAGTAGTAAGTCGAATGTGATGCTGGTAGAGGACAAGAACATTGAGTGGAGCTGGATAAAAAAGAATGCAGGAACAAGTGGCAAGTTGTCTTTCCTGCAGTGAAATCAGTAGCACCGAGTTGTGTGCTTCGGTTGCACTGAAAGGATTCGGTTGGACCAAAAATAACAGACCGGTGGGACCGAATTCATCACAGAGAAAACACTTGTCACCCCAGCTCACTAGACAAGTAAGATCTCACAAGGATTTTCAAGGAATTAACTGAAAGATTTGCAAAGAATTGGATGCAGGGAATGCAGAACAAAAAGAAAAGAAATCTAGATGAAGTATTTTTTGAAAGGGGAAAGAAATATGCGTGAGACAAATGCAAGAGCAAAGAAAAGGACACAAGAGAACTTCATCTAGAATCGGTCGGCGACAAAGTCACCTATGTTGGAGTATATTGACTTAGGAGTCAAGTGAGATCACTTGATCATGGGTCATACTCATCGTTTAAGCTCAAAATGGGGTTACCATTTTTCGTTTAAGCATTTTGATGTATTCTCATCTTGTTGAGTTACTTTGACCCATGTCTTGGGGTAAAGCTTCTCAAAGATGGAATAACATACCTTGGGTGGTGGTGTTGAACTTGATCATGTAGTTGAACTTGTGTGGGTTGCTCAAGGTTGATGTAGCTCATCTAGAATTTGGAGCTCCACTTGGAATTTGAGTTCATCTACCTACATGGGTTAGTCTTGCAAGGAAGAGCACTTGTGTATCCAAAATGACAATCATGAAACTCAATATAAAATTTGTCAAAGGATATGTTTGAAGGGTTTCGTGCTTCCTTGTCTTCAACCACCATTGTGTAGAGACTTGGTGATGTAGAGATTTGCTCAAGATGTGAGTGGGTTGCAATCTCATAGATTTAGATCCATCCAAGTACCTACACGGGTTAGATGACGTGCAAGGGTGCAAATATATCCAAGATATATGATTATCATCATAAGAGAAACATCAAGGATTAGTTAAAGGCTTACGTCACGTCCAATATGCGATACTATCCTAAAGAGACTCGAAGGTCCCACCAAGGATAGAACCGCATATTGATAAGCTTTTGCAAGGTGGATATCATTACATCAACATTACATAATAGATGGAGATACATACAAAAGGCATAGAATGCCACATGAATACAACATCATCTTACATAAGAGCACCATCCGACTACGGATGAAACACAACCAAGAACTCAAACGACATCCACCCTGCTAGCCCAGGCTGCCGACCTGGAACCTATCCCCTGAACAAAGAAGAAGCAGAAGAAGAACTCCAAAACAAGCAAACATCACTCTCGCGTCATGATCATCGCATAACCTGTACCTGCAACTGTTGTTGTAGTAATCTGTGAGCCACGAGGACTCAGCAATCCCATTACCATGGGTATCAAGACTAGCAAAGCTTAATGGGTAAGGAAGGGGTAAAGTGGTGAGGTTGCAGCAGCGGCTAAGCAAGTATGGTGGCTAAACATACGCAAATAAGAGCGAGAAGAGAGCAAACGGAACGGTCGTGAAGCTAGCAATGATCAAGAGGTGATCCTGAACTCCTACTTACGTCAAACATAACCCAAAACCGAGTTCACTTCCCGGACTCCGCCGAAAAGAGACCATCATGGCTACACACGCGGTTGATGCGTTTTAATTAAGTCAAGTGTCAAGTTATCTACAACAGGACATTAAAATTCCCATTTGCCACATAACCGCAGGCACGGCTCTCGAAAGTTTATACCCTGCAGGGGTGTCCCAACTTAGCCCATCACAAGCTCTCACGGTCAACGAAGGATATTCCTTCTCCCAGGAAGACCCGATCAGTCACGGAATCCCGGTTTACAAGACATTTCGACAATGGTAAAACAAGTCCAACAAGACCGCCCGATGCGCCGACATCCCGATAGGAGCTGCACATATCTCGTTCTCAGGGCAACACCGGATGAACAGTATGTACAACTAAAACCAGACCTCAAGTTTCCCCAAGGTGGCGCTGCAAGTGGCTCTAGTTCGGACCAACACTTAGAGAAGCATTGGCCCGGGGGGGCTGAATAAAGATGACCCTCGAGAGAGCGACTCCCAAGGGAAAAGTAGGTGGTGGTGAGGCAAATGGTAAAACCAAGGTTGGGCCTTGCTGGAGGAGTTTTACTCAAAGCGAACTGTCAAGGGGGTCCCATAAATCACCCAGCCGTGTAAGGAACGCAAAATCCGGGAACATAATACCGATATGACGGGAACTAGGGCGGCAAGAGTGGAACAAAACACCAGGCATAAGGCCGAGTCTTCCACCCTTTACCAAGTATATAGATGCATTAATTAAATAAGAGATATTGTGATATCCCAACATAATCCTGTCCATCGTGGAGCAATCTTCAACTTCACCTGCAACTAACAACGCTATAAGAGGGGCTGAGCAAAGCGGTAACATAGCCAAGCAATGGTTTGCTAGGAAGGTTGAAAAGGTTAGAGGCTGACATGGCAATTTGGGAAGGCTTGAAGAACAAGTTATAGGAAGCGCAGCAAAGAGATAGAACGAAGCAACTAGCATAGCAATGATAGTAGTGAGATCCAAGGTGACGGTCATCTTGCCTGAAATCCCGCTAGGAAGAAGAACGAGTCCATGAAGAAGACGAACCGATGAAGCCGAACCAAGTGTAGACGAACGAATCCTCACGACCGCAACGAAACGGGAACTATCGAGAAGAAGCACACAATATGGTAAACACACCACACATGAACAAGGCATGATGCACACTCAAATATGATGCATGACAAATGCTACATGAAGCTACTCATGGCAAGAGATGATGCAAACAAGAGCAACACATCAAAGCAAGTTTAAATGAGGCCGGAAGCAACATATAACAAATCCGGTAGGTCCTCATATGCAAGTTTTGAAATTGGTCCAGATCTGAATAAACCTTATGTTCAAGTTGTTAAACAGCAAGTTAAGATGCACCAAGATGATCTACACGAGATTCTAGTCAAGTTACATATAAAGTTCAATTAGTTCGGAGCTACGACCAAGAAGATATGAGCAAAACAAGTTAAACATGGCATTGCTGCAAAATGCATAAGAACATCAAGCAAACACCTCAAAACAAGGATGCAACATGATAATATGAAACTTCATGCAAAACCAAGCGAGTTTCATATAGAGCACATCAAAACGGAGCAACGGTTCAACACATACTCTATACAAGTTTAAAGGACAAGCTGTCCAAAACAGCAACTAGGCATCTAGCAAGCATCAAAACCAAATGCTACGGCATCTCAACGTGAAAACAACAGGCATGGGCATGAAGTACAGGTAAAGAATTAAAAAACATGAACACTGAGCTATCTCTAGAAAATACTATACCATGCTCAAAAGGACATGGCAAGATTGCAAATAATAACAGTTTCAGACTTAGCAGAAATAACATCAGGTTGCAATATTTAGGGCTATCAAACAACATGTTACAGGAACTTATCATGGCAAACAATGCATGGCATGCTAGTACTAAAAACAAAGAACAAAACTCCCTTACTGAACTAATTCTAAAGATCAACAGAAAGATGGTATCATCCATGCAAACATGGCAAATGATATGACAGATTCATACATGGCAGGAACAACAATAAGTAGGCATGTTGGTGAGCTTGTACCACTCACCAGAGAGCAATACATGGCAAGGCAAGGTAACCAACAGTAAGAAGACATGTTTATGAAGCTAAGCATGGCAATATCATGGTCATAGGGTCAAGGATCACTAAGAAAAATCATGGGAACATTGAACTTAATGTTAACAGGCTGACAGCAACATTATTTAACAAGTTTGGAGCAAGATGACAACAAGTTACAGCAACCTATAAATGCAACCAGGGACATGAATGTATAGAGCATGACATGTATAGCAAAACATCCTTAGTGAACATCTCCACATTATGCATAGAATGACTTGTAGCAGCAGGTTTACATAGCATCATGAAATGGCAGATTCAGCGTAGCAAAACAGTAACAGCAAGTACCCTACTTCACGAGCTCAAATCACTCACTACAAGACTCAAAAAAATACATGTATTACACCACTGAAAAGATGACATGTAGTAGCTCAGAACTCATGTAGACATTAAGCTCATAGGATGCACACACAAAATGAAACGAAAAAGACAAAACAACAGGTTATGTTAATAGATAGCAGTTAACATCATATAGCACATTTGCAACACTGATTAGAGCATCAAGATGAACTCAAACAAACATGGCACAATGGAAAGAAATGTAGAGCATCTCACAATGAACATTTTGATATATTACACATACAAAACGGATCAACGGGCATGGAGATATGGCATGATGAACAGAGCAATATAATGCAAAAATAACAGGACAGTGAAAAATCAACCTCCGGGAAAAATGGACGGGGACGACCGGGACGGAGAGATCCAGGCGGGACGCGTCCGTTTGGATCACGGGACGGGTGGATCTCATCCACCCGCCCGGATCTGACCGGAGACGGACACCGGCGGGGTCTCCGGAGTTGGCGGAGGAGGAGGCGGCGCGGGCATGGCGGGGCGGCGTCGGATGCGGGCGGAGGCGGGGCCAGTGAGCGATGGCTCCGTGGCGGCGGGCGCCGGAGCTGGAGCAGGAGATTGCCGGCGGCGGGAGGTGCGGGGAGCAGGGCGCCGGGCGGAGAGGACCTCGGGCGCCGGCGGGGCAGACGGGCGGTGG
>NC_041385.1:144990341-144993038 GCF_002162155.2 Triticum dicoccoides
GGGCTGGGGGCGGGCCGAGCGGGCCGGCGCGGCGGGAGGAGAGAGGAGGGCGGCGGGGTGCCACGTGGCAGGAGGCGATTGGCTGAGGGCGGCGCCGCGGACGTGTCCTGCGGCGGGGTGGACGAGTCCGGCGGCGGGAGGAGGAAGAGGCTAGGGTTTGCACCATGAATTTCGGAGGGGGAGGTGTTTATATAGGTAGAGGGAGCTAGGAGTGTCCAAATGGAGAGCGGTCTCCGCCCACACGATCGTGACCAAACGACCGAGAGCATGGAAGGGGTTTGGATGGGTTTTGGGCCACTTTGGAGGGGTGTTGGGCTGGAGACAAAAGAGGCCTTTACGGTTACCCGGTTAAACGTTGGAGCATCAAACGGACTCCAAATGGCACGGAACTTGACAGGCGGTCTACCGGTGGTGTACCAAGGCCGCTTGGCAAATCTCGGTCCATTCCGAGAATGTTTAACACCCGCACACGAAAAGAGACAAGAAGGGGACGCCGGATGACATAGGAGTGCCGGATTGCAAAACGGACAACGGGGATAATGCTCGGATGCATGAGACGAACATGTATGCAAAATGAGATGCACATGATGACATGATAAAATGCAACACGCAAGCAAATGACATGGCAATGACGGTGAATAACTGGCAGACACCTGGCACATCGAATCCGGGGCGTTACAACACTCCTCCACTAACAAGAGATCTCGTCCCGAGATCTTAGGACCGAGAAGGAAGGGAAAAGGGATGAGGTGAAACAAGAACGCAAGAGAAGAAGCAAAAAAATCGAGAGCACTCGGGAAGAAGAGAGGAACGATGAGAATGACGAGAATCGAAAGCTCACGGAATCAGATAGACTATGAACCACTCCGGTTAGAACGAGAATAGACACGAATAAGACTGAAAGGATTTAGGTAGCACTCCGACTGAAACATGGAGGAATATAACACGAGCTTGAGAGGATGGAATGATGCTTGATGAAGACATGACACAAAACCTCCGGAAAGAATTGAAAGAGTTGAATGAAAAGAACGGAGAAGAAAATGACAACTTGTGCCACGAATGGAATTGAAAGCAACCTTAGAAGAAAGGATTGAACGGAGTTGTTGGAAATTCAACAACAAAAGAATTGCTTGTTGTGGACTTATAGATAACATCTCAAATTTTTTGAGGTGATAACCGACCACGAGCGGAAAAGATGGAAAAGATGAGAAGAATGAAGAAATGCAAAACTCCATTTCAGACGAATACGGAGAATTAAATGCACTTTGAGACGCAAGAAAGAAAGATTCTTGAGCTCCTCCAAAAGAACCTTGATGAACTCTTGAAGAATGAATTAAATCATGAAGAACCACCATGAAGAACTCCGGTAAACAAAAGGACAATGAGATAGAATTGAAGGATGAAAAGAATAAGATTAAAGCTTGCGATGATTTAGATGGAGGTTCTGACGAGATGGCCGAGGAAATTTGAACTCCGGAAAAGAAAAGATGAAAACACTTGGACCTAGAATTTATTTATCAAGAACAAACTCCGAAGAAAAGGGATTACTTGACTTTGAGGAAATAAGAATAAGATTTATTGTATGCTTATCCTCCATCAAATTAAATTGATGACAAGCAATGGATTTTGCATATTACTTATTCTTGTTGAAAAGGATTAAGGGGGGTATATGGCGTGACCTTGAGGAAGGTCGTAAATGAACCACCGGTGGAATTTGAAAGAATGAATGAATTGGTATGATAAACAAAGGAAAAGGAATCTTGAACAAACCACCATAAGAATTCGAAAATGACTGATGAAAGAGAATGGATCACCAGGAAGAATTAGAAGAACCAATATGCTTGAGGGGATTTAGATGCAAAAGAACAAAGAGATCATGAGCTGATTAAAGAACACTTGAAAGAAGCACCGGGATAATTGGATAACGATAGCTGGAATGTGAGGACGAAGAATTCTTATGGAACAATGGCCTCCGGTCAAAAGAAATGGAAAAAAAAACTCCTGACATACTCCGGATGGATAAGAAAAGAATATCTGAGAAATGGAATAATTTGCGAGGATAACATGAAGCTAGAACCACGAAACTTCGAGAGAACAGACAAGATTTAGAGGAAAAACTCTTCTTCGGTCTTCAAATGACGACGAGAAAGAACACCAAAATTGTTGAGATACTCCGGGAGAATGAAAAGCGAAGAGGTTGAGTCAACAATGAAAAATAATTTGAAATTGATCTAGGAAAAGATCTCACTGATGAAATTCATACTTACGTCATACTTCAAAAAGAATTTAAGAATAGCTCCGGAAAATCAGAAGAGTCAGGTAAGATCCTGGGAAAAGACCTGTGGGTTAGGTCCCACTAAAAGAAAACACCATTGGAAAGGCTGCTGAACAGATAGATGATGCACCAGAACAAAAGAAATATTTGAATGAGGTGACACCCTCGAATTAATTCGAACACAGACGAATCTCTTGAGATGTCTTGAGCACTGTGAAAAGATAAATTGGCGAGAGGCGAACGAGCAAGGCGAAAACATTTGAGCCGAGGAAAAGAATATGATCAACACCAAAAAACTTGAATTGAATCCACCAAAAAGAAATGAGATGAAGAATGTCAAACGAGACGAGAATTCACTGGTTGAGATAATTTACGAAAGGCTGAAGATGTTCCGCACGAATGAAATTGATGCTCGAAATAGA
>NC_041385.1:144993170-144996961 GCF_002162155.2 Triticum dicoccoides
AGACTCAAGCTCCGGGAAGAAGAGGGTGGGAGGGCGGGCAAACAAAGGCAACTTGGAACGAGAAATTGATGAATAACTTGAAGAGAAAACACCGGTTCAAATCGTTGAGGAAAGAAAGCGAAGATTTCGCACGAGTAGGATGGATAATCGATTACAGGCTCCTGCTCCAAGAAGAAAAAAAGGGGTGGGCGGGTGGGAAAACAAAGACAACTACGGACGGGGGAACACAACGACGTCGGAGGAAGAACTGAGGATTGATCTCGCGAAAGACAAAGAAGTTCGAGTCGACTTGACGAGAGATGCACCGGACAAAAGAGGATGGACAACTCATGAAACTAACCATGTGATCCTAAAGAAAAATTTGAATGGGAAGAGGAGTAATTCAAAACATCTACGTCAAGATTCCTTACCAGAGCGACGAAGGGGCTGAGGAGTAAAAAGAATTCCTACTCTCCGATGTAACTAAACTCCAAAAACAGTTTTCTTCTAGACTCAACAACGGCCAAACTACACGATCAAACAAGGGGGCTCCTATGGTCGGTCGAGGCTCTGATACCAACTTGTCACGTCCAATATGTGATACTATCCTAAAGAGACTCGAAGGTCCCACCAAGGATAGAACCGCATATTGATACGCTTTTGCAAGGTGGATATCATTACATCAACATTACATAATAGATGGGGATACATACAAAAGGCATAGAATGCCACATGAATACAACATCATCTTACATAAGAGCACCATCCGACTATGGATGAAACACAAACAAAAACTCAAACGACATCCACCCTACTAGCCTAGGCTGCTGACCTGGAACCTATCCCCTGAACGAACAAGAAGCAGAAGAAGAACTCCAAAACAAGCAAACATCACTCTCGCATCATGATCATCGTATAACCTGTACCTGCAACTATTGTTGTAATAATCTGTGAGCCACGAGGACTCAGCAATCCCATTACCATGGGTCTCAAGACTAGCAAAGCTTAATGGGTAAGGAAGGGGTAAAGTGGTGAGGTTGCAGCAGCGGCTAAGCAAGTATGGTGGCTAAACATACGCAAATAAGAGCGAGAAGAGAGCAAACGGAACGGTCATGAAGCTAGCAATGATCAAGAGGTGATCCTGAACTCCTACTTATGTCAAACATAACGCAAAACCGTGTTCACTTCCCGGACTCCGCCGAAAAGAGACCATCACGGCTACACACATGGTTGATGCGTTTTAATTAAGTCAAGTGTCAAGTTATCTACAACCAGACATTAACAAATTCCCATCTGCCACATAACCGTGGGCACGGCTCTCGAAAGTTTATACCCTGCAGGGGTGTCCCAACTTAGCCCATCACAAGCTCTCATGGTTAATGAAGGATATTCCTTCTCCCAGGAAGACCCGATCAGTCTCGGAATCCCGGTTTACAAGACATTTCAACAAGTAAAACAAGTCCAGCAAGACCGCCCGATGCACCGACACACCGATAGGAGCTGCACATATCTCGTTCTCAGAGCAACATCAGATGAACACTATGTACAACTAAAACCAGACCTCAAGTTTCCCCGAGGTGGCGCTGCAAGTGGCTCTAGTTCGGACCAACACTTAGAGAAGCATTGGCTCGGGGGGGGCTGAATAAAGATGACCCTCAAGAGAGCGACTCCCAAGGAAAAAGTAGGTGGTGGTGAGGCAAATGGTAAAACCAAGGTTGGGCTTGCTGGAGGAGTTTTATTCAAAGCGAACTGTCAAGGGGGTCCCATAAATCACCCAACCGTGTAAGGAACGCAAAATCCGGGAACATAATACAGATATGACGGAAACTAGGGCGGCAATAGTGGAATAAAACACCAGGCACAAGGCCGAGTCTTCCACCATTTACCAAGTATACAGATGCATTAATTAAATAAGAGATATTGTGATATCCCAACATAATCATGTCCACCATGGAGCAATCTTCAACTTCACCTGCAACTAACAATGCTATAAGAGGGGCTGAGCAAAGCGGTAACATAGCCAAGCAACGGTTTGCTAGGAAGGTTGAAAAGGTTAGAGCCTGACATGGCAATTTGGGAAGGCTTGAAGAACAACTTATAGGAAGCGCAACAAAGAGATAGAACGAAGCAACTAGCATAGCAATGATAGTAGTGAGATCCAAGGTGACGGTCATCTTGCCTGAAATCCCGCTAGGAAGAAGAATGAGTCCATGAAGAAGACAAACAGTTGAAGCCGAACCGAGCGTAGACGAACGAATCCTCACGATCGCAACGAAACGGGAACTATCGAGAAGAAGCACACAACATGGTAAACACACCACACATGAACAAGGCATGATGCACACTCAAGTATGATGCATGACAAAGGCTACATAAAGCTACTCGTGTCAAGAGATGATGCAAACAAGAGCAACACATCAAAGCAAGTTTAAATGAGGCCGGAAACAACATATAACAAATCCGGTAGGTCCTCATATGCAAGTTTTGAAATTGGTCCAGATATGAATAAACCTTATGTTCAAGTTGTTAAACAACAAGTTAAGATGCGCCAAGATGATCTACACGAGATTCTAGTCAAGTTACATATAAAGTTCAATTAGTTCGGAGCTACGGCCTAGAAGATATGAGCAAAACAAGTTAAACATGGCATTGATGCAAAATGCATACAAACATCAAGCAAACACCTCAAAACAAGGATGCAACATGATAATATGAATATTCATGCAAAACCAAGCAAGTTTCATATAGAGCACACTCAAAACGGAGCAACGGTTCAACACATACACTCTATACAAGTTTAAAGGACAAACTGTCCAAAACAGCAACTAGGCATCTAGCAAGCATCAAAACCAAATGCTACGGCATCTCAATGTGAAAACAACAGGCATGGGCATGAAGTACAGGTAAAGAATTAAAAAACATGAACACTGAGCTATCTCTAGAAAACACTATACCATGCTCAAAAGGACATGGCAAGATTGCAAATAATAACAGTTTCAGACTTAGCAGAAATAACATCAGGTTGCAATATTTAGGGCTATCAAACAATATGTTACAGGAACTTATCATGGCAACCAAAGCATGGCATTCTAGTACTAAAGACAAAGAACAAAACTCTCTTACTGAACTAATTCTAAAGATCAACATAAAAGATGGTATCATCCATGCAAACATGGCAAATGATATGACAGATTCATACATGGCAGGAACAACAATAAGTAGGTATGTTGGTGAACTTGTACCACTCACCACAGAGAAATACATGGCATGGCAAGGTAACCGACAGTAAGAAGACATGTTTATGAAGCTAAGCATGGCAAGATCATGGTCATAGGGTGCAAGGATCACTAACAACAATCATGGCAACATTGAACTTAATGTTAACGGGCTGACAGCAACATTATTTAAAAAGTTTGGAGCAAGATAACAACAAGTTATAGTAGGCTATAAATGCAACCAGGGACATGAATGGATAGAGCATTGCATGTATAGCAAAACATCCTTAGTGAACATCTCTAGATTATGCATAGAATGACTTGTAGCAGGAGGTTTACATCTCATCCACCCGCCCGGATCTGATCGGAGACGGACGCCAGCAGGGTCACCGGAGTTGGCGGAGGAGGAGGCATCGCGGGCATGGCGGGGCGGCACTGGATGCAGGCGCCGGAGCTGGAGCAAGAGCTCGCCGGCGGCGGGAGGCACGGGGAGCGGGGCGCCGGGCAGAGAGGACCTCAGGCGCCGGCGGGGCAGACGGGCGGCGGCGCGGGGCCTCCCGGCGGCGGGGCCGAAGCAGGCGGTGGACGACGGAGGGC
>NC_041385.1:144997358-145006033 GCF_002162155.2 Triticum dicoccoides
CGCTCGAGCACTCGGGGCCCGAGCGGCGGCGGCGGATGGGCTCGCGGGGGCCGGGCGCAGGCCGAGCGGGCCGGCGCGGCGGTAGGAGAGAGGAGGGCGGCGGGGCGCCACGTGGTAGGAGGCGATTGGCTGAGGGCGGCGGCGCAGACGTGTCCGGCGGCGGGGTGGACACGTCCAGCGGCGGGAGGAGGAAGAGGCTAGGGTTTGCACCGCAAATTTCAGAGGGGGAGGTGTTTATATAGATAGAGGGAGCTAGGAGTGTCCAAATGGAGAGTGGTTTTCACCCACACGATCGTTATCGAACGACCGAGAGCATGGAAGGGGTTTGGATGGGTTTTGGGCCACTTTGGAGGGGTGTTGGGATGCACACAAAAGAGGCCTTTACGGTTACCCGGTTAACCGTTGGAGCATCAAACGGACTCCAAATGGCACGAAACTTGACAGGCGGCCTATCGGTGGTGTACCAAGGCCGCTTGGAAAATCTTGGTACATTCCGAGAATGTTTAACACCCGCACCCGAAAAGAAACAAGAAGGGGACGCCGGATGACATAGGAGTGCCGGATTGCAAAACGGACAACGGGGAAAATGCTCGGATGCATGAGACGAACATGTATGCAAAATGAGATGCACATGATGACATGATAAAATGCAACACGCAAGCAAATGACATGGCAATGACAGCGAATAACTGGCAGACACCTGGCGCATCGAATCCGGGGTGTTACAGCTTATGCCTTGCATGTATCCAAAAGGAGTTCCTACTCCAAGTTTGAAGCATCAACAATGTTCAATTCACCTCTCAACCTGCAAAACACTTTCTCATCAAGTGGTTTAGTGAATATATCTGCCAATTGCTTGTCGGTGTGAACATGCTTAAGGTTAATATCACCCTTAGCAACATGATCTCGAATGAAATGATGACGAACTTCAATATGCTTAGTTCGAGAGTGTTGCACGGGATTGTGAGCAATATTGATAGCACTTTCATTGTCACAAAGCAATGGAACATGTTTCACATACATCCCATAATCTTTAAGAGTTTGGGTCATCCAAAGTAATTGAGCACAACATGAACCAGCGGCAATGTATTCCGCTTCGGCGGTGGATAAGGATACCGTGTTTTGTTTCTTGGAGGACCAAGACACAAGAGATCTACCAAGAAATTGACAAGTACCCGAAGTGGACTTTCTATCAACCTTGTCTCTGGCATAGTCCGAATCGGAGTAACCAACAAGATCGAAAGAAGACCTCTTAGGTAACCAAATGCCAAAATTTGGTGTGTGTATTAAGTATCTCACTATCCTTTTCACAGCCTTAAGATGACATTCTTTAGGGGCTGCTTGATATCATGCACACATGCACACACTTAGCGTAATATCAGGACGAGAGGCACATAGATATAACAATGAACCAATCATGGAGCGGTAAACCTTTTGATCAGCCGGTTCACCATCTTTGGTCAAATCAAGATGTCCACTAGTAGGCATGGGTGTAGTCATACCTTTGGATTCTTGCATATTGAACTTCTTGAATAAGTCCTTGGTGTACTTTGTTTGAGACACAAAGGTACCTTCCTTAGTTTGCTTGATTTGCAAACCGAGAAAGAATTTGAGTTCACTCATCATAGACATCACAAACTTCTCCAACACTTGCTTTCCAAACTTCTCACTAAAGTGAGGGTTAGTCGAACCAAATATAATATGATCAACATAGATTTGGCACACAAATAGCTCTCCATTAACCCTTTTAGTAAAAAGAGTAGAATAAATTTTTCCAATTTCAAAGCCTTTTTCAACAAGGAACTTGGTCAAGCATTTATACCACACTCTAGGAGCTTGTTTAAGACCATAAAGAGATTTGTGAAGTTTGTAGACATGATTAGGTTTCTTAGGATTGACAAATCTGGGAGGTTGCTTAACATAAACTTCCTCCTCTATTTCACCATTTAGAAAAGCACTTTTAATGTCCATTTGGTACAAGGTGATATCATGGTGATTAGCATAGGCAAGTAAGATGCGAATGGACTCAAGTCTAGCAACGGGAGCATATGTCTCACCATAGTCCATACCTTCGACTTGAGTGTAGCCTTAGGCAATGAGACGTGCTTTGTTGCGAACTACTTGTCCATCTTCATCTTGCTTGTTGCGAAACACCCATTTGGTACGGATGATGTTGTGGTTGTTGTCAGGCTTCTCAACCAATGTCCAAACTTGATTTCTCTCAAAGTTGTGTAGCTCTTCATGCATGGCGTTTATCCAATCCGGATCTTCCAAAGCTTCTTCAACCTTCATAGGTTCAATGCTAGAGATGAATGAATAGTGTTCACAAAAGTTAGCCAAATGAGTTTTAGAGAGAGTGATTCTCCCGGTTTGGATATCATTGTAGATTTGCTCGACGGGATGGTCTTTAGCAATTCTTGCTTGAACTCGTGGAAGCTTTTGCTTGGATCTTGGTGTAACATCTTCTTCATCTTGTTCTTGTTCTTGGCCTTCTTCATTGTTGACGTTGTCGTTCTCTTGTCGTGGTGGAGAAGGAGGTTGTTGACGTCATCTTGGTGTACTTCCTCGTTTTCTTCGTCTTGGTGTGTCCCACTCGTGGATGCTTTCGTATCAACTCTTGGTTCACCTTGTCGTGAGGTGGAAGCTTCCACTTGGACAAATGAGGTACTCTCCTTCACCTCCGTTGGGCAAATCTTGCCAATAGACAAGTCTTGGATTGCTTCCGAAGGGTCTTTGTCTCCTACATCAATTGGCAATTGCTCTACTTGCAATCCATTAGATTCATCAAACTTCACATCTACCATCTCTTCAACCTTTCGGGTGAAATTATTGTAGACACAGTAAGTGTGAGAGTTTGAGCCATAACCAAGTAGGAAACCTTCATGAGATTTAGCAGCAAATTTAGAACGATGATGCTTATCAAGAATGTAGCACTTTGAGCCGAATACTCGAAAGTATCCAACTTGGGGTTTGTTACCGGTGAGGAGCTCGTATGCCGTTTTGCCTAGTAGCTTGTGAAGATACAAGCGATTTATTGCATGACAAGCTGTCTCTACCGCTTCCGCCCAAAAGTGCTTTGGCGTCTTGTACTCATCAAGCATCGTTCTCGCCATTTCGATGAGCGTCTGGTTCTTCCTCTCAACAACTCCATTTTTTTGAGGTGTGTACATAGCCGAGAACTCATGTGAAATCCCTTCTTCGTCAAGAAAGGTGTCCACATTTGCGTTCTTGAACTCCATTCCATTGTCGCTCCGAACCTTCTTGATCTTCACTTCAAATTGATTTTGGGCCTTCCTAGTGAAGTTTTTGAAGATCTTTTGGACCTATGATTTATCATCGAGAAAGAACACCCACGTAAATCTTGAAAAATCATCAACTATAACTAGACCAAAAGAATTTCCACCGAGACTTTTGTAAGCGTTGGGACCGAAAAGATCCATGTGAAGTAGCTCGAGCGGCCTCCTTGTGGTCATGATGTTCTTCACGGGATGCCTTCCTCCAACCTGTTTACCTGCTTGACAAGTGCTGCAAAGTCTATCCTTATCAAATATGACATCATTAACACCGAGGATATGATTTCCTTTAATAAGCTTGTTAAGGTTTTGCATGCCCACATGACCTAATCGTCCATGCCACAACCAGCGTTTAGAGGATTTAGCAATTAAGCAAGTTCTAGGTTGAGCCTTTTTAGTGAAATCAACAATGTAAAGATCACCTCTATGTATACCGGTAAAGACCATTTTATGATTATATCTACGAAACACTTGGCAATCTACTTCAGTAAATAGGACATTGAAACTGAAATCAGCAAGTCTAGATACTGAAAGCAAATTGTAGCCAAGAGATTCAACGAGCATGACATTTTGTATGGAGCTATCATGTGATATGGCCACCTTACCGAGGCCAACCACCTTACCCTTTGAGTTGTCACCAAAAGTTACATACTTTCGAGGGTCGTCGTTTTCAGCAAGCTCATGAAACATATCTTTATCTTCGGTCATGTGATCGGTACATCCACTATCAAGAACCCATTCCTTTCCTCCTGCCATGTATCCCCAAAGATTTGCCATAAGACCAAAGTGTCTCATTGCATCATCAAGATCAAAGTCACTATCATCATCCTGATCATAGTATCCATGTTCAACATCGTCATGTGATGGATCAATTCCTAGAGAGGGTAATTCATTAGAATGGGTTTGACAATGATCTTCTTTATGAATTCTAATAGCTTCAGAAATAATATCGGTAATAATTCCAACATCTCCTTTGGCACGCATAAGATTTGTAAGCTCAAATAGACAATCACCAAACTTAGGATCATAGGAATTCATCTTACTCAAGGCAATAGACTTATGGAGAATTTCATCTAGATTTTGCAAGGAATAATTTGGAAAACGTTCCTTAAGAAATTTCCATATAGTGTAGGCGCAATCAAGAGTAGGCAAACATCAATCAAGTTTCTAGGTAAGCCTCTAGTGATAAGATTAACAGTTCTAAGATTGCGGATCATGTCAGTTGACTCATCAAGGGTAGGATGCATAGGATCAACATGAGGTGCACAAGAGCTAGTAAGGTACTTGTTCAAATGATATTCTCTTAAAATCACAGGCATCTCATTTTTCCACTCATGAAAGTACTCTCCATCAAGTATAAGTACTCTATGTCTAAGACTCTCCAAAGCAGACTCATCCATCTTCCTCCAATGGTGTTTAAACCAAAGCAATGGAGACCAAAGCTCTGATACCAATTGAAAGGTTCGAGAAGAGGTGTCTAGAGGGGGGGTGAATAGACTCTAAGCAAGAAGAGTTGCAGTTTTAAATTTCTTTAAGTTGGAGTGGAGTTTTGGCACAAGTTTAACATTCACAATACATATCAAGCAAGCATGACAAGAGTATATGAGCAGCGGAAAGTAAAGCATGCAATTTGCAAGAATGTAAAGGGATGGGATTGGAGTGTGCAAACGCAATTTGGAGACACGGAGAATTTTTATCCATGGTTCCGATAGGTGGTGCTATCGTACATCCACGTTGATGGAGACATCAACCCACGAAGGGTAATGGTTGCGCGAGCCCACGGAGGGCTCCACCCATGAAAGGTTCACGAAGAAGCAACATTGCCTATCCCACCATGGTCGTCGCCCACGAAGGACTTGCCTCACTAGGGTAGATGTTCACGAAGTAGGCGATCTCCTTGCCCTTACAAACTCCTTGGTTCAACTCCACAATCTTGACAGAGGCTCCCAAGTGACACCTAGCCAATCTAGGAGACACCTCTCTCCAATAAGTAACAAATGGTGTGTTGATGATGAACTCCTTGCTCTTGTGCTTCAAATGATAGTCTCCCCAACACTCAACTCTCTCTCACAGGATTTGGATTTGGTGGAAAGAAGATTTGAGTGGAAAGCAACTTGGGGAAGGCTAGAGATCAAGATTTATGTGGTAGGAATGGAATATCTTGACCTCTACACAAGTGTAGGTGGTTCTCTCTCAAAAAATGTATGTGGGAAGTGTAGGCATGTTCTGATGGCTCTCTCCACGAATGAAGAGTGGGTGCAGGGGTATATATAGCCTCCACACAATATCTAACCGTTACACACAACTTACCAAACTCGATGGGACCGAATCGTGATACTCGGTCAGACAGATTTAGTAAATAATGTGACCGTTAGGAATTTCGGTGGGCCCGACATGTCAACTCGGTGGGACCGATATGGTTAGGGTTACGGCATAACGTAATCTCGGTGAGACCGATTACACAAACTCGGTGAGATCGATTTTGGTAATAGACACACAGAGGGTTGGTCAGGCAAACTCGGTGGGACTGATTCGCTCGTCTCGGTTGGACCGAAACATTACGAAAGGGAAACAGTGAGGTTGCATTGCAATCTCGGTGGGACCGATCGCATAACTCGGTGAGACCGAAATGTTACGAAGGGCAACAGAGAGATTACAATCCCATCTCGGTGAGACCGAAAAGACTAGGGTTTCTGGCAGTGGCTATGTCATCAGAACTCAGTGGCGCCTGATTGAAAGATTCGGTGGGGCCGAGTTTGACTTTTGGTTTGGGACATATATGGATGTGATAGAGTGGTTGAGGGCTTTGGAGCATATCACTAAGCACTTTGAGCAAGAAACTCATTAAGCAACACCTCATCCCCTCTTAATACTATTGGCTTTCCTATGGACTCAATGTGACTTGGATCACTAAAACTATAATGTAGAGTCTTGTGCTTTGAGCTTGAGCCAATCCTTTGTCCTTAGCATCTTGAAGGGGTTCCACATCCTCTAGTCCACGCCACTCCATTGTTCAACTTATCTGAAACATACTAGGTAAAAGTATTAGTCCAACAAGAGATTTGTTGACATTAATTACCAAAATCACCCAGGGAGCACTTGTGCTTTCAGTATCACTATGATCAAGATTCAATAAACCATTCACATTGGGTGTATGACAATTTGAAGGTTTTATTCATGTAAACAGAATAACAATTATTCTCCATTTAAATGAATAACTGTATTGCAATAAACATGATCTAATCATATTCATGCTCAACGCGAACACCAAATAACATTTATTTAGGTTAGGTTTCAACACTAATCCCGAAGGTAAAAAAGGAGTGTGCGATAGTGATATTATCAACCTTGGAATCATTTCCAACACACATCGTAACCTTGTCCTTAACTAGTCTATGTTCATTTTGCAACTCCTGTTTTGAGTTATTAATCTTAGCAACTGAACCTGTATCAAATACCCTGGGGTTACTATGAACACTAGTAAAGTACACATCAATAACATGTATATCAAATATACTTTTGTTCACTTTGCCATCCTTCTTATGCGCCAAGTATTTGGGGTAGTTCCGCTTCCAGTGACCATTCCCTTTGCAGTAGAAGCACTCATTTTCAGGCTTAGGTCTAGCTTTGGGCTTTTTCACGGGAGTGGCAACTTGCTTGCCATTCTTCTTGAAGTTCCCTTTCTTTCCCTTTCCCTTTTACTTGAAACTAGTGGTCTTGTCAACCATCAACACTTGATGCTTTTTCTTGATTTCTACCTTCGTTGATTTTAGCATCGCGAAGAGCTTGGGAATCGTTTCCGTTATCCCTTGCATATTATAATTTATCACGAAGTTCTAGTAACTTGGTGATAGTGACTAGAGAACTTTGTCAATCACTATCTTATCTGGAAGATTAACTCCTACTTGATTCAAGCGATTGTAGTACCCAGACATTCTGAGCACATGCTCACTAGCTGAGCTATTCTCCTCCATCTTGTAGGCAAAGTACTTGTCAGAGGTCTCATACCTCTTAACACGGGCATGAGTCTGAAATATCATTTTCAGATCTTGGAACATCTCATATGCTCCATGGCATTCAAAACATTTTGTAGTCCCGGTTCTAAGCCGAAAAGCATGGTGCACTAAACTATCAAGTAGTCATCATACCGAGCTTGTCCAACGTTCATAACGTCTGCATCTGCTCCTGCAATAGGTCCGTCACCTAGCGGTGCATCAAGGACATAATTCTTCTATGCAGCAATGAGGATAATCCTCAGATCACGGACCTAGTCCGCATCATTGCTACTATCATCTTTCAACTTATTTTTCTCTAGGAACATATAAAAAATAAACGGGGAGCTACATCGCAAGCTATTGATCAACAACATAGATATGCAAATACTATCAGGACTAAGTTCATGATAAATTAAAATTCAATTAATCATATTACTAAAGAACTCCCACTTAGATAGACATCCCTCTAGTCATCTAAATGATCACGTGATCCAAATCAACTAAACCATGTCCGATCATCACGTGAGATGGAGTAGTTTTCAATGGTGAACATCACTATGTTGATCATATCTACTATACGATTCACGTTCGACCTTTCGGTCACAGTGTTCCGAGGCCATATCTCCATATGCTAGGCTCGTCAAGTTCAACCCGAGTATTCTGCACGTGCAAAACTGGCTTGCACCCGTTGTATGTGAACGTAGAGTTTATCACACTCGATCATCATGTGGTGTCTCAGCACGACGAACTGTAGCAACGGTGCATACTCAGGGAGAACACTTATACCTTGAAATTTAGTGAGGGATCATCTTATAATGCTACCGCCATACTAAGAAAAATAAGATGCATAAAGGATAAACATCACATGCAATCAAAATATGTGACATCACTACAAAAAAAGACACATCGGTGACATTTTGGGACGAACGAAATTATTTTCTGTCATACTTATGACACTTCTATGACGATAAGTGTGACAAACCTGGTATCATCATAGATGTGGTGGGCTCCTACTTCTATGACAAAAAACCATGACAAAAAAATGGGCTTTTCATCGTGGGCGGGCCGGAGATGCAGCTGCATGACATTCTTTGGGCTGTCCATGACGGAAAAAACCATGGTAGAAGCGAGGGCGAGGAAACTTTTGGGGAGTTCCCGGTTATGGTGGGTGGTCGGGGGCTGAGCGAAGCGTTTCTCTCGTACACGTATGCGCGTGTGTGCGAGGCATTGGTCTCTAACTGAACCCGAGCGAGGCGTCGCCTAACTGAACCCGAGCGATTGCACTACAGCCTACGCGTTACTGAACCCGAGCGATCGAGCGATTCCTTCGCTACTGCTGCTAACTCAAGTCGATCGATTCTGCCTCTGGATGAACAGTGAGCGTTGC
>NC_041385.1:145006344-145043567 GCF_002162155.2 Triticum dicoccoides
ATGAACAGGACCCCGTGGTGTTGCCTCTGGATGAACAAGACCCCGATCGATCGAGCCGGTTGGGGCTGGATGAACAGGACCCCGTGGAGGGCTGGATGAACATGACAACCCCGTGGAGGGTTGGATGAACAGTAGACGGTGGAGGGGTGGATGAACAGTAGCCCGTGCAGAGGGGTGGTTGAACAGTAGCCGGTGGGGTAGCGCATGGTGGAGGCTAGATGAACAGGAGCCCGTGGATGAACAGGAGCCCGTGGAGGCTGGAGGAGGTCGATGATGGATGAACAGTAGCCCGTGGAGGCTAGAGGAGGTCGAGGGTGGAGATGGACAGTATCCCGTGGAGTCCGGTTTTGCGGTACGCCACACCCCTCCCGATGAACAGGAACCCCGCTTCGACCGTAGCGCTCCAACAGAAGTCTGTTTCATCCGTTTTGATGTATGCCACACCCTTCCCGATCAACGGGACCCCGTTTCGACCATAGGAGGTCCAACACAAGTCCATTTCCTCCGTTTTGCGGTACGCTAGACCCCTCCCGATGAGCAGGATCCCGTTTCAAACATGGCCGGTCGAACACAAGGTCGTTTCCTCCGTTCTGTGGTACGCTAGGCCTCGTTTCCATCGCCTATTCCGTCCAAGCCAGTTGGGTCCCACGCGTTCTGTTTCCTCCCGATGAACACGACGCATTCCGTTGCCTCCCCATGAACATGACGCATTCCGTTGCCTCCCCATGAACACGACGACGACGCAGTTTCTCCGTTCTGACCCAGCCATGTACACGAGCCCTGGCCGTCCGTATGCGCGAGTAGGCGTTCGAGACCTCGCCCGTATGTACGTACGTGGCCGTATTTTCTTTCTTGCATGCAGGCCATTCTACTTACGTGTACATGCTACGTGCGCGCCTCTACTACGACACGTGCGCGTCTCTACATCGACCAGTATGTACGTACACGTTCGCGACCAGAATGACAATGCTACGTACGCTTCGACTAGGTGGGTCCCGATTGTCAGGCACTTCCTTGCATACGAAGATGT
Organism: Triticum dicoccoides; assembly: GCF_002162155.2. Lineage (NCBI taxonomy): Eukaryota > Viridiplantae > Streptophyta > Magnoliopsida > Poales > Poaceae > Triticum > Triticum dicoccoides. The sequence goes on from NC_041385.1 coordinate 145,007,375, forward strand.
AGTTGGTGGGTCCCAGCAGTCAGGGGGCGAATCATTTTTTTTCGGACGCACTTCCTTGCGTGTGAAGATGTAGCTGGTGGGTCCCAATAGTCAGGGGGAAACGTTTTTTCACGAAATACAGTGGCCCGTCCGGTGGGTCCCAGCTGCCAGGTGGAGGAATCATTATTTTTCGCATAATAAGGAGGCACTACCTTGCTGCGGCCATGGACCCAGCTGTCAGCCTCTCCACGTATAGTCCACGTTCGATGGAAGTCGTTCCTTGACCATGTTGACCACGCCGCACCGAGAGCACCACGGCGGTGGACGACGGCGAGGCCTAAGAAGGGGACAACATGGAGCCGGGGAAGACGCGGCAGTGGATGCCCACGTGGAGAGGAGTACGAGGGTTCACTGGTTCGGCTGCGGTATAAGGCTGCCGTCGCCGCAGAATAACAGGGGGTGTAGGTGAGTGGAGGGATGGCTTGGCCAGCGGTGGGAGTAGCAGGGGGCGGTGAGGCCTCCACGGCAGCACAGCCGGCCACGGGAGGCAGGAGCAGGCGACACGACCGGCGCTGCTTTGGACGGCTGGAGCTAGAAGACTAGAGGTTGAAGAAGCACAATGGCCGTCGGATGGACACTGCAGCTAGAATCGTTTATGATAGAGGCGAGGTGTCCCGATCTTTCGATGAGATGATAACTATCGATTTGGTGGAGACAACTTTGACGATCCGACTACAAACGTGCACGACGTTGCGCCTTAGCAATCGCTAAACCAATCTCCTGAGGTTACTGACGATGCCGGAAGCACGGTCAGCCTGACCACGAAGGTCTATTCCTGCAAGCAATCGAAGAACGAGCAAGAATATGATAAAGCAATCTGAATATTGCAAATATATATGAGGTATTGATAATGGTGGGGATCTGTAAGCGGTCTTGGTCTGGTCGTTGGACACAAACGAAGTACACGAAGTTGCAATGGCTAACTTTTAACTAAACAAATCCCAAGGAAAAGCTACTAGATGAATCTACTTATATAGGAGCAAGGGGTGGCGGCCAAGGAGGTGAGAGGACGTCCCAAGGCAGCCTAAAACTAAATCTAGGTCGTACAAGGCCAATGGGCCCAAGTGGAGGTGATGTAACACCTTTGGACTTGTAGTTTGACTCGGATTCTGCTGCAGCATCAGATTGTTTCGTCCACAACTCAACGCTCCGGACGAATTTGAAGGTGATTCCAATTGGGTTGGAAAGTGCACGAAATCTAGTTTCCAACAAAAAAAGAATCACCCAATTCGGAGTCCGTATGAAAAACTTGTGTGCATTTTGAGTCAGGTGTGTCTGTGCAGTCCGAATCTGAATCCAGAACGAGAGAGACTTGGACTCTATCATCTCTTGGGCCAAAAGTGACGTGAGAGAACTTTTTGGACAGCAAATAAACATCTCTTTCTTCCTTATCTTCATATGTGGATTATACAAATGTCCCATACACCTGCAATTAGACAAAACACAAAAGTGTGTGAAGTATTTTTGTTCTGGATAACATAAATAGATTATTGAATAGTTTGCACTAGAAATCACCTGACAAATATGCATATATGCAATATTTTTTGTCATATCCAAGGTAGTCATGTCCTCATCATCCTCCCCTTCTTGAAAATAAAGCCGTCCTCGGCGTTGCTTAATCTGAAATGTGGCTAACAAAAGAGACAAGGTGTACATGTTGTATATGTATATGTCATCCATTTTTACTTCCCTTGATTTTTGCATATATGACACATGAATAGATGAGTAACTTGCATAGTTCATAAAATCTAAAGCCAAAAAATTAGCACAAGAAGTAGAAGGCATGAAAATATTGCAACTCAGTTTGCACATATAAGTGAAGCTCTTATTCATTTCAAAAGATTGACAATGTTCATCATTAAACCATCCCAACATTGGTGAATAAACCTTACTTGCATCAAATTTATATGCTACAACATGCTTAAATAAGCAAACATGCAATAAGTCATTCAACATAGAATCATCACCAAGATTAGAGGTCATATCAAAATGATTAAACATTGGTTCTTTTGCATCAATAGTTAATTCAATGGGTGCACTCAAAATTGTTGGTATTTCAGTTGTTTGATCACATGGCAAAGTCAAATTATCAACGTAGTCCTCTAAAATAGGTGGTGTGATCAAAGTAGTGTGTTGCTCATCAGATGGTGCATTCAAATTGACAAGGCATTCATCATTCTTACGTAGAGATGGAAGATCAGTACCTTTGTCATTACCTCTTATGATCAACTCAGATGATGTAGCCACTCTCGGGGGCGATGTGTCACATGGTGGAGGTGATGTAGTCCTGACAACAACGGATGTGGTTGTCATAGTATGCCTAGTAGTTGAAGGAACAATCATATGAACTCTTGGAATGTGCACCGTGCGCTTGTTCTCCTCGTGGCCAACACGTCGTTTTATTTCCTGTTCAGCTTTGCAAGCAAGATGAAACAAATGGTCCATAGGATAACACTCTTCATGAATTAGTATCTCTTGAATATCACGGTTTAATCCTCCCCAAAATCTATCCATAAAATCATCTTCACTTTCTTCTAAAGAGGAATGCAACAAGGTAGTTTGTAAATCATCATAATATTTTGTTACAGTTTCACTACCTTGTTTTAAGTGTTGCAACTTCTTAATCATGTCACGAGTATAATAAGCAGGGACGAAAGTATGTCGCATGGCAAGTTTCAAATCATTCCAAGTAGTAGGTATATAATCAGGGTGTAACCGACAATATTCACTCCACCAAACCAAAGCATAACCAGTGAAAGAACCAACCGCAACCTTAACCTTTTTATGTTCATTGAAATTATGGGAAGCAAATATATTTTTTATGTCGAACTCCCATTCAATATATAAAGCAGGTTTAAAACGGCCATTAAATGGTGGTATAGATACATTAACCTGATCATGTGCATTTGGATGTTTGTGCACATCTCGTGACGGTTGTGGTATTTGCAAAGGTGGTGGCACGTCTCCCGCGATCGACAAAGCCCATGAATTGACTCTGGATCCTGTCATGATTAGTAGAACAAGAAACAAAACCCAAAAATAATGTTCCTATAACTACTAGGATGTGGTGGTAAAACGCTCACAGTAAAGCAAATATCAATGTCTTACAAGTTCTTACCATGCAGCAGGCGGTGATCGGCAACCAGCGGTGTCAAGTAACTCCGAATATTGAGTAAAGCGATTGCCAGGGGAGCGTACGTATACACGGTGTAGAAATATGTGGAGCTGGGTTGGCTATATATGGTAGCAAAAGATTAGCAATAATCAATTCAAAGATGCAATGTTGAATAAACGCTCAACGACGGTACTGTGCTGGTCTTAGGCTAGACCGGACTAGAGACGCGAGCCTAGAACACTAATAAGGTCACGGCGTAGCACAACTAGCATCAATGAAGGATACTAAGTAGCTCTTGATAGCAAGATATAAGTGAAGATCACAACGGCAGTGAAGATAATGATGAAAAACAACTGCCAAGCAGGATATACAACAACTCTCTCTCCAACTTTCCTCTTGAAAAGTTTGAGACAATTTTCTGATAAATTCTTTCAAAGAATGCTACTAACTCAAGCTTTCCAATGCAAAAAGAATCACTCAATTCTGAGTTGATATGAGGAGTCAAAGAATTCTAAAACTGGCCTGAAAAATTGGAACAAGTTGTGTTCACGAACTTCGGAGGGCAAAAAGACCTATTTAGAAGCCGATTTGGAGGTGTCAAATATAGAACTAGCTTCTGCAACTATTTAGATGCGGCTCGTCGCTATCTTCAATTTGAGTACTCACGGAGCCAAAACGGACTTCGTATGAGGAAGATACACCTGTTTTACTGAACAGTGCGCAAAACAGATTCCAATCCGAATTCAGGTACGAGATTGATTCTAGATAGATCCAATTTTTTTTTCTTCTCTCTTTTTTTTCTCACGCCTTTTTTTTCTTTTTCTTCTCCCTCTTTTTCTTTTTTTTCTTTCCTTTTTTCTCTTTTTTTTCTTTATCTTCTTTTTCTCCCTCTTTCCAAGACAAACTAGATAAGATGCAGATTCGATCAGGCGAAGATGTGAGTGACCTCAACTATGATTATGACAATAAATAGTGCGTAGCACATGGTGGAAATTGGTGGATGGGATGGTGGACAGCGGATGGGATAATGATGCAGCGGCTGCGTGACTAATGTGAACAGAACTCGAAACTCTAAAGGAACTAGACACTAAGACCAGCAACTCGACACAGCGATGCAACCGATAATTCAATAATGCAAACAATGAAAAGAAAATTGCAAAGGCTCAGTCTGGCTAGGACAAAGGATGAATAGATCTAACTTTTGTTTTGTGGATCTACTTATATAGGAGCAAGGGGTGGCGGCCAAGGAGGTGGGAGGACGTCCCAAGGCAGCCTAAAACTAAATCTAGGTCGTACAAGGCCAATGGGCCCAAGTGGAGGTGATGTAACACCTTTGGACTTGTAGTTTGACTCGGATTCTGCTGCAGCATCAGATTGTTTCGTCCACAACTCAACGCTCCGGACGAATTTTAAGGTGATTCCAATTGGGTTGGAAAGTGCACGAAATCTAGTTTCCAACAAAAAAAGAATCACCCAATTCGGAGTCCGTATGAAAAACTTGTGTCTGTTTTGAGTCAGGTGTGTCTGTGCAGTCCGAATCTGAATCCAGAACGTGAGAGGCTTGAACTCTATCTTCTCTTGGGCCAAAAGTGACGTGAGAGAACTTTTTGGACAACAAATAAACATCTCTTTCTTCCTTATCTTCATATGTGGATTGTACAAATGTCCCATACACCTGCAATTAGACAAAACACAAAAGTGTGTGAAGTATTTTTGTTTTGGACAACATAAATAGATTATTGAATAGTTTGCACTAGAAATCACCTGACAAATATGCATATATGCAATATTTTTTGTCATATCCAAGGTAGTCATGTCCTCATCAGTTTATATTGACTAAGTTGACAAATCCCTTCGTACGCGTCAACTTAGTAGGCCCACAGGTCAGCTTCCGAAATGGTGTGCCCTAGATGTCAGGGGGAGGAATCATTTTTTGGGTGGGTGAAGCTAGAATATCCGAGATTGAAGAAGAAGCACGGCAGCCGTTGGATGGACATCCAACGGCCACTGCTGCTAGAACCATGTGTTGACTATAAGTTGACAAAGCCTTGCATACGCGTCAACTCTCTTTGTTTAGGGGAGGCGTCAACTTAGTAAGGCCACAAGTGTGTGGCAGAGAACTTATAGCCCATTTGAGATTTGTAAGAATGTGCAGCCCATTTTTTAATTCTAATGGAATTTACTACAACCCATTTACAGTTTGTTAAAAGTACAACCCATTTCAACCAACCGTTCAAAACAGAATTGAATAAAATTTCCCACATTTTGATGGGATCCGAAATATTTTTATCCCGAAATTTTTAGTCAGATTAAATACAATTTCAATATAAATTTATATTACATAAAAATCCAATAAAACATTGCGCTCGCAACAATTAATGAAATTAAAAGTTTCAATATACAAAATAATATTTTATAGTAATTACGTGTTTGGTGCATTTTTTAAAAGTTACTGCTCAGTTTTTATAATTACATCCCATTTATTATTTCTTAAAGCCCATTTTCTTGTTAAGCCTAATGCATCCCTCCTAGGAAAAATTTGCAGCCCAGCGGGGCGGAGAATAACAACTTGACCTTGCCTGGGTATTCCTAAAAAAAGTATAGCTGGGCTAGCCATTTTCAGCTTGAAAAAATTAATATCTCATCTGGCCTGGGCTAGACGGGCCACAGCCTGCCCAGTTAATACTTGCAGCGATGTTTTCGCTGTTGTTCAGAGGAGAAAAATCAATATCTGGGCTAAACATCAAAAAACTCTGCAGTGCTCACACCTCAAAAACACAAATACTGCTCGAGTTGCTTGGTCCCAGCTATCGGCCGCTTCTTGTGCGATTCTCTTTTTTATTGACTACATAGGTTGACAATGGTGTGGGACCGTGATGTCAGGAAACCAGGAGGAAGCAAAAAAAATATAGTTATATATATATTTAATAAGGAGGCACTTGCGTCCGTGAGGCTATGGCCCTGGTGGGTCCTCATTGTCATCCTCTCCAAGTAAAGTCATCTCCTCGCCCGCACGTGCTTTCCGCCCGAAACAGTCAGCGCCACCCGCCCTACTTCTTGGTGCAAGCGATTGCTCCACCTTCAAACGACACAAGTGCCATCCGTCCGTCCATCTGCCGCCCACATTAATGATACGTGGTTGCCGAGGCGTCTACTCCAGCGCCACACGTCCGTCCCTCTCCCGCCCACCATTGCTATATAAACTGTTGCGCCGGCCATAGCCGCTGTCATCCGCATTCATTCCCTTTCTCCTATCCACACCACTACTGCCCACCGTGGCTTCCTCGTGCTCCAGTGCTCTTCAGGACGGGCGGACGACGGACCACAAGGAGATGCAGCCATTGCTGCCGACCGACTGGCCGGCAGGCAACCGGAGGACGACAACGTCCCAATGGAGAACATGGTAGTCGATGATCCGGTGCCAACCCCCTCCTCTGCGCCATCCTCGCTGGTGCCCTGCATCCTGACCATCGGCGGGGCCCATGCCCAATATATGGACACGGTGAGTCAGATGCGTGAGGAGCAGTTCCGGGAGGCGCAGGCCGCCGCCGCCTACAACCACCATATTCTCCAGGAGCACATGCAGGCGGAGGAGTAGATCATCGCGGAGTGGGCGGAGCAGGAGGCACTGCTCGACTCGTACCGCTCCGCCTGTGAGGGCCGCCTCGAGCGCTGGCGGTACCGCATGCGGGTGGCGGAGTCTGCGGCCACCTACAAAGAGGGCGATGATGCGGGCGAGGCGCTGTTTGGCAAGACCGAGGACGAGGCAGAGGACAATGCCGGCTCCGACGAGTGCCCGCTCCGCTGGCATCGACGAGGCCCTGCTCCGATGAGGCCCCACGGCGCCAACAACAAGGCAGAGGACACCGCCGGCTCCACCAAGGCCTCGCCCCGCCAACAGCGAGGCAGAGGACATCGCTAGCTCAGCCGAGGCCCCACCCTGCTGGCAATGAGGGGGAGGATTTTCACCTCTTCGCCGAGGCGCCGCCCGCTGGCAACGAGATAGAGGACATCGCCCGCTCCGCCGAGGCCCTGCCCCGCTACCAACGAGGCCGCGGCACACAGAAAACGAGGAAGAGTAGAACACGGTAGGTCGCCGCCGCTCGGGTCCAAGTATGGCCACCGCTTATACCCTTCAGTTGAAGACAAGCTAGGCGGGTTGACCATTGACGGCCGGTTAGCTTCTTGGCGGCGACGTTGAGTCGGAGAGCTGTGTTGGAGAAGAATGCTGATTCTACTTTACTGCTTGTGCAGTTGGCTAGCTGACACGTGGGCCCAACAGGCCACATGTCAGTTACGCAACTGCACCTGCAGTTAAGTCACTGAAGCTTCTGTTCGGCTCAGCGGGACACAGGTGGGTAGCTTTGGTTAATTAATTATACCTCCAGCACACCCGTTTTTAGTTGCAGAATGTATGAAATGTAACGAAATCTTGTTTCAAAAAAAATGAAATGTAATGAACTCCGGCATGTTTATATGAAATTCGACCATGTATGAATGAATTTATTTTGATTAGTTCGAATTCCTGTATCACTAGCATTGGATGAACATGCAAAACAATACGTACTAGCATTATTCCCAGGGTGATCACCTCGTTTGCAACAGTTTCACATGTACTCCCTTCGGTCCTTTCTAGTCTGCATACAAGTTTTGTCTGCAGTCAAAGTATCTCTACTTTGACCAATCTTATAGAAAAAAGTATGCACTTTCACAATGTGCGAAGTAAAAAGGAATAGAAGGAGTACAAAGAGTTTGAGCAGCTTTTTAGCGTTTCTGTACATTGCAATCAAACACACAGGGCTAGCAATTCATAGAGAACATTCAAAACAATCGATGATTATGCATCTCAGCGACTCACATGTCAGAGGCAATATTTACTTCACAACTAAAGAATAAAGAAAAGATTGGTCGACGCTGCTGACAGCAAAGGGTGTCCCATTCGATAATATCAAACGCATGTCTTCTTGCTAAAATCAATGAGAAAAATTTGACAAGGTTGTCCCATTCCAAAATATCAAATGCCTATGATTGTGGAATGGGCAGGATTTTCCATAAGTTCGGACATTGACATGGCACCTCGTGCTAAATAAATCAGTTGTTCTTTTTGTGCAGTTCCACCAAAACCAACCAAATTCGCGCGTAGCTTGTATGATTTCGCCCTTATATGTTGCAACGCCTTGAACTTATCGGAACCTCCTTTCTTGTGGTGGAAATGAATGATTCTATGTATTCATGAACATTTTTTGCAGTTCCCATTGAAATCAAGCTGAGCACCCCTGTTTGCACAAATGCAAAAAAGTGATTAGTATAAAGCAAATTGTACTATGAATTGACAGTCTAAACAGGCACCTACATGGTCCATGTAGAGCACACTTTTAGAAAACTGGAACTTACCAGAAAGAATCCTAGAACAACATTATACTCGTGCATCATAGCAAAAAAATGGAGATTTGTCAGTCCTTCTAAGCTGAAGTTAGTTAGGTCTTGTGGGGAGTAATGTAATCATCATTCAACTACTCCTTCTGATGAGAAGATAGACAGGGCTTCTTCATCCTGGCTTAATCGGAACTAGTCACTTCACGTACTCCATATTCTTCTTAAGAGGAAGATGATCCTGTTGTGCAAAGACAAGAGGACAACTAAATGCTAGCATCCCTGTTTGCTCGAAAAAAAGGAAAGGAAATATTTAAAACAACACAGATGAAGCACTTCTCAAGGACAATACCACTTTTTCATGACAGTATCTAAACAGTAGCACAACACCAATAGAGATGACAAAGCTCAATCATATGGATGAAATCAGCGGGCGAGTACCAACCTTTGTCAGGAGGCTTATTGTGTAGAGCATACAGATGAAGCACTTCTCCGGAACCATCTGTTGCTATCTACTGTGGTGGCCATGCTTACTATATACTCCTCAATTAGTTTAATGTTTCCAACATCTTCTTGTGCAGTTCCACTAAAATATATGGTATCTTCAAAGAAGATCCCTGTTTGAACAAGTAGAGATAATTACGTATTACATTAAGAGTGGCATCAAATCAGTGGCAAAACAATTGCTCATTCCAGCCATAGCAATAAATTAAGATGCAAAGCTATATCATTACTTGTGTCATCACAGTTCCAGTGCTTCATTACAGCACCAGGAGATGATTTTTGTTTTTCTTCCGCTTGTTCTTCCCCTTCATCACTTGGTTCAATAACAGACAAGCTTCGCCTTCAATGTAAGATTAGCACTAAACAATGACATTAATTTTCTGATGAAAGTGGAAAAATACAGGCCAATAGTTGTGAAATATCTTTATCTTACCTCAATGGGATATTATGGTGCACATACAGATTGGAAGTCTTGTCTCCATTTGTGTAGTTCACTAAAATCAAGCAACATTACTGTACAAGTAGCACAACATATGAAAGCACATTGCAGAATCATGTGAAAGAAGGCTAGTACTGACCTCTCATGATGCAGAATTCAAACAACTCACAAGAAGAAGATCTGAACCAAATTTGCCAACACGGATAGGAAGTAAGATCTCCTCTTGTGCAATTCCACAAAGATCAAGCAATCAAGCAACATTGTCGGTGTAACCTTTTGGTTGAACTGCACAAAACACTCTTAAAATAAAAGTGTTTTGTGCAGTGCAACAAAAGGTCACAATGGCAACGAGGTCAAGTAGATAACCCCGTTTACACAGAGGTGCAAAGGAAACAACTAGTGGTCAATAACGATGGATGACACAAAAGCCAACAAAAAGAAGCATCTACCTTATCTAAATGGGAAAGAAAGCAAGGCAGTAGCATTTCTCAAATGGTGGCATTGATTAATATTAACATAGAGATTATATTAACAATAAAATTTGTTAAACATGTAATTTGCTTTTAACTGTGGCATTGCATCAATTTTCCAACGACATTATTAGAGGGTGTTTGTTTACAGGGACATTTTGGTGTAGGGACTAAAAAAACTCCATGTCAGTCCCATCTAAACCAAACAGGAGAGTCTTTTAGGGACTAAAACTGGGCATTTGGTACTAAAGAAAGAAGACCTCGAGGGAGTCTTTTTGGGTCTTTTTCCAACAGTTTCCCCTTCCAGGCATTGCACCTTGTCTCTATTAGTTCATTACTAGGGGTAACATGGTCTTTTAGCATGTCATTTAATAATCTCTAGTCCATGTTTAGTCCCTGAAACCAAGCAGGTAGGGACTAGGGAGTTTTTAACCAAACACAAACAGGGCCATAGATTAACAACAGCTAAAGAGTTGCACGGGACAGTGGATGCACCAACACCATGTGCATCTACCGATGTACTATGGTCATGCATAGTCTGTTGCAACAAAGAACAAACAACCAAGGAGCATATTTGTGTTGGTCCCAGTTTTGTTATCTTTAGACACCTTTCCCTATGTGAGCGTAGCAAATCTAGTCCTGCTCAAACTCTATAGCCTTGTCCCCCAAAACAAAAGATCAGTTCGTTACAGATGTGCGAACTGCGTTTGTCATTCTTTTCCCTTTTTGACCAATGTAGGTGCTGGATAGCCAGTCTGTACTAGTACTTTCGCCCCTTCCTTCCCTCTTTGAACCACGTCCTAGATTTATGCGATACAACTTTCCCCACTACTTTCCCCCATTCCTTTCCTCTTTGAACCATGTCCTAGATTCATGCTATAAAACTTTCCCCCTTTCTTTCCTCTTTGAACCACGTCCTAGATTCATGCTATACAACTTTTCTCACTACTTTCCCCCACTGCTTTCCTCTTTGAACCACGTCATAGATTCATGGTATACATGCAGCTAGAGCAATGCATGTGGAATAAGTAAATTATACCTTAAGGTTCTTGGGGTGTGGTTCGTTGGTCGACGGGACAACGGGGAAGAAGGGGTCGGAGGCCCTCCCGCGCCGCCGCTGGGTGAAAGTGAACAACTGTGCCGGTAGTAGATTCCCTCCCTCGCTGACGGCAACAGCGTTAAGCCTCCTTCCTTCCCGGCGGACGGATCATGCCGGCTCTTTGAGCAGTAGTGAGGGAAGAGAGAGGCCAACGAAGTCTTGTTTAGATCTGGAGAGGGTGAGAGAGTGTGGAGAGAGCAACTATAAGCGTTAAGGCTCCAGCGTGTATATATATACTGGAGAGAGAGTGTGAAGCGTGCAAAACCCTAGAAAACAAGCGTCGAGGCTACAGCTTATATGTGATGAGGTGATTATACGGTCACTACGAGATCGTATAGCTCCGTATCCATCCATTTTTGACCAGTCAAAGAATCCTCCTGGCACAAATTATGCTCAAGTGTAGTTATCGAACCCGAGACCTCAAGTTTGTTGAGCGAACAGGCTAACCAGCTACACAACCCTCCCGTTATGTTCAACGGAAGGAAAATAACCTTTTATACATTCCTGCATTCATGTGACAAGCATGCCTTTTTTGGTGTGTGTGTGTGGGAGTCATTGGGATTTAAATCATAATCATGTCATGTGGCTTTGGTGGTAAGACTATCCATAGTGGTGCAGAAGTAATGCAGCCTTAGTCACCTTACCTCTCTCCAAGTAGTACGTTGGGTCCCACTAGTCAGAGGGTGAAACAAACAAATTAATAAGAAAAATTAAAAGTGCCAGCGGTGTATCTTTCCTCACACATCTCGCTACTGCTCGGGAACACTGTCCAATTGATCCCTCTGTTCGCTCAGGTACTATTTTAAGTGAATCCTTATTATATCATGCACATAATTTTGGGCACTTGTATTCGACCTAAGTCAGTGTGCCATAGTATCTCGTACTTACTACTCCCTCCGTCTAGGTGTAATAAGTCACGTTAGAAGGTGCAGCGGGATCAAGGTGCGTGCGTGTGCGTGCGTGCGTGTGTGTGTGTGTGTGTGTGTGTGTGTGTGTGTGTGTGTGTGTGTGTGTGTGTGTCTGTTTAACAACATTTGTGTGTTAGAGAGAGCGACAGATCGACCTATTCCTACAGAGAGATGGTGTGTAGTGTACAATTTTAGCCGCAAGAGTCTGTGCATCCTCTCGTTTCTGGGCGTGTCCGGTAGGGACAGGCGGACAGCTGCCACGCCCGCTCCTGACCAACCTGGCCCACCCAAAGTCCCTCTATCGCCCGCGCACGCTTCTCGCCCGAAACGGTCAGCACCGCTCCAAAGAATTGGTGCTGCATTCATGCCCGGGCAGAGCGGACGCGACCTCTCACTAGCGCAAGAGTGATGGTTTCTTCGTCCGTCCAACTTAGTGCCAGGTCTATGTGATTTGACGTATCATTGGTCTTTATTACTGAGGTGGTAGGACTGCTGGATGTCTCACGCTTTTGGCGAAAGGAGGTACTACTAGATTACAATTTTCTCCATTCTTACAGCGGAGGAGTGCAAGAGCGGTGAAAACACGTAGGCTTAGTGATTACATGGCCCACCTCACACTACCACCATATTTTCTTGACACCGTGTGTTGGGGATATAACTACTGAGTGTAAACCGGCCAGGAGGGCCCGGTTCACCCTCAACTATGCTGAAGCCCATGAAGACCCAGAAGATGGCGCTTTACTAATAAAGCTTGGAGGCCCGAAGCCCAAAGGTGGATTAGGGCCCATAGTGGTAAACCGCCATGACTATGTAAACTTGTAATATAAGTTAGGTAAGGAGAGATCGAGCCGGACACTTTGTATGAGTCGGCTTCGGGGCTCTGTAGACCGGCCGGGCATCAACCTGTGTATATAAAGGGATGACTAGGCGGCGGTTCAGGAACAAGAAACAACACGAGACTCAGGCAAGCATATCTGCTCCCTGGTCATCGAAACCCAATCAGTCCCATCACAACTAGACGTAGGCTTTTACCTTCATCGAAGGGGCCGAACTAGTATAAAACTCCCGTGTCCCTTGTCCGGTTTAACCCCTTCAAGCTTACCCGTTGCGATGGCTCCGCGACTAAGTCCTTTCATGAGGACATCTGACGTGTTAATCCCACGACAGTTGGCGCCCACCGTGGGGCTATCGCACGATGGTTTCGAGTTCTTGAAGGGCAGCTTTGAAGGACTCAAGGGGTACGTGGTTGGCCAGATGACCAAGAGTCGTCGTGGCAAGCTTTACATCGATGATAAAGGATGGGGCCCCGAGGCCGGATCAATCAAGTACGGGTACCGGGTCCCCTTTGGCGGAATTCATGTCTTCATCGGCAAGATCGGCGAACCGGGCCCTGAGCCGGACATCTGCACCGACCTCGTCGAAACGGCTCAGCGTGCGAGTCTAGCCTGGTTTAAGCCTGCTATGAGCGTGCATTCGTAGGATGTATCCATGAGGTCGGATCTAAGCCGGTGTCTCAAGGCGAGATGGTCGTTTATTCCGACGGCAAATCATCCACTGGCGAAACCGAGTCCTTGTACCAGATTCATAATGGTGTGTTCGAAGGATATTCCGATGGCAACTGTATTCCAGACCTCCTTGAACCGCCCAGTCGAGTTGCTTTTTACATGGCCAGAACACAACCCACTCTGCATTCTTCATCTACAGCAGCGATGAATACCGGATCAGCAGCCACGGCAGGAGCCCCGGTGTGCCGACCGACTCAAGTCCTCTCCGGTTTGATGGATGCCTGGGCGACTTTGTTGACCACGGCAGTCACCCCGGAGACATGGGATCAGCATAATGCGGACATTGCAAAGTTGAAGGACCAGATAACACAGGCTAAGTAGGACCTGGCAACTGAGGATGCTAGGATGGATGAAGAGCGTGCCGCTTTGGATGCCCAGTCACAGCAGATACAGGCGCAGAATTATCGGCTCATGCTGGATCGGACCGCATCAGCGGATGTAATGCGAAGGAAATACCGGTCTCGTTTACCATCGGTCTACGAATGATTGAACCTCTTTCAAACACCAGGTGCCGGGCCGAGTAATCCGGCCGCTGCAAATCAGACCGATGCGCCTAGGGCAGCTCCAGATCAGCTACAGATGACAGAACCGCCCTGGCAAACAGATAACCTGCCGCAATACGTGTCCACACCATCGGGTCACTTCTCGAGCCCTCTGGATAACATGATTGCCGCAGCATCGCGCCTGGCAGCCATTCCAATGGAGGGCGATTCACTGGCAGCAATTGAAACGTGGCGGGCTAGGGACCTTCTTCAAACTGCCGTGGTGCAGCAGCAGGCTTATTCTTATAGCCGGGATAGAATTCATTCAACCCCTCGTCCAAGCCCGAGCTATAGCAGGCACATGGATGAACCGGAAGTGTCTAGCAGTGCGCGACATCGTAATGCTCAAGATGCGGTGGATCATGGCAGGGCATGAAGCGAGGCCGCTTTGGGTCGTCATCAACCCGCCCCGGTTCAGCCAGCTGCATCAGTCGACCGAGGCACCGGGCTTGCCTTCAGTTCCTGGGGAGTGTCGTGCCTTATTCCGGCTCTCCGTAATGTGCGTCTGCCCAAAGATTTCAAGGGTCCACGTAAAGTGCCTAACTACACGGCGTATCAGCCACCTGAGGCGTGGGTCGAGAGTTATGAGATGGCAATGGAAATGCTGGATGTAGATGAAGCGGCCTGTGCAAAGTACATCACGATGATGTTGGAAGGAAAGGCCCGTACTTGGTTGAAAAATTTACCAGCTAACTCCATCGAGTCATGGGATCAATTGAAGGCCCAATTTATAGCCAATTTCAAAGACACGTGCAAACAGCCCATGTCCATTGTGGATCTGGATGCTTGTGTTCAAGGGGAGAAAGAGTCAACAACTCATTGGGTACGCCGGGTTTCAGAGGTTTTGCACTCGTCTGACCGGATTAATGCTAGTCAAGAGATCATTTCGCTGGAGCGTAATTGCCGGTTCAAGTCGCTGAAGATGAAGTTGGGACGGCTCAAGCTCCACTGCAATGACATCGGAACCCTTATGGCAGCCTTGGTCAAGTATGCCGATTCTGATAATACCAAGGATCCCGATTCTGATGAGGAGAAACTGGAGAAGGGAAAGAAGAACGGCGGTGCAAAGGGACAGCATCACAACCAGGGAGGCCATGGGAATAATGGTAAGCGCAAGGCGGATAATTCAGATCTTGTGGCTAACACTAATATGCAGCGTCGTAAAGGTAAACCGCCCCAGCGCGGTGGAGGGATGAATCTAGAACGTTTGATGAACCAGCCCTGTCCCAAGCATGGGACCAAGGAGGCCCCTTCCACACATCTATGGAAAGATTGTTATATCATGAAGGAGTTCAAGAATTTCGATATTTTCCGATATGATCAGGGTCCTTGGGGCAGTTCAGGTCCATGTTTTCATGGTGGCGGCGGTTCAAGCTCTGGATTTCAGAATAATCAGAGCAACCAGCATAACCAAAGTGGTAATGGCCAACCGAATAATCAAGGGAATCAGCAACAATCAGGTTATCAAAGTCACCCCAAGCAGTTGAATGGCGGGCAGTATCATGTGTTCACTACTAGCCTGTGTAAGCGAGATCAGAAGCTTCACAAAAGGGAAGTTAATGTTGTTGAAACGGTAGTGCCACGTTACTTACGGTGGTCTGAGCAACCCATCGTGTGGAGCAGGGAGGATAATCCGCCCCGGGTTGACAATCCGGGTCAACTGGCCTTGGTAGTGGCACCTCAGGTGGGAGGTTACAAGTTTACCAAAGTCCTGATGGATGGAGGGAGCAGTATCAACATCCTGTATTATGAGACTTTTCGTCGTACGGGGTTGACAGACAAAAATCTTAAACCGTCCAACACTGTATTTCATGGTGTAGTACCAGGTAAATCGGCATATCCTGTTGGCAAGATCTCTTTGGAGGTTGTGTTTGGAGATGAGCATGATTCCATGTCTGAAAAGTTGACCTTTGAAGTGGTGAAAATCCAGAGCCCGTATCACGCACTATTTGGACGGCCGGCTTACGCAAAATTCATGGCAAGGCCCTGCTATATTTATTTACAGCTCAAAATGCCGGGCCACAAGGGAACTATCATAGTACATGGAAGTCGAAAGATTGCTTTGGATTGTGAGGAACGTGATGCGGCGTACGCTGAGTCGGTTTGTGCTATGGAGGAGCTGAAGTTTTATAAGGACAATGTTGATCCAGTAGACATGAGTCCTTTGAAAAAAACCACCACTGAGCATGACCCGACCCTGAAGTTCAAACTGGCTGATGAGACTAAACTTGTTGACTTTGTTCCTGATGATTCATCCAAACAATTTAGCATCAACACCAATCTGGATCCGAAATAGGAAAGCGCACTCATCGAGTTCATCCGTGAGAACCAGGACATCTTCGCATGGAAGCCTTCTGACATGCCAGGTGTATCGAGGGAACTCGCTGAGCACACTGTCAATATTGATCCGAAGTTTAAACCGGTCAAGCAATTTCTTCGGCGGTTTAATGAAGAAAGACGCAAGGCTATTGGTGAAGAGGTAGCCCGGCTGTTGGCTGCTGGCTTTATCATCGAAGTATTTCACCCTGAGTGGTTGGCTAATCCGGTGCTCGTTCTTAAGAAAAACGGCACTTGGCGTATGTGTGTGGACTACACAGATTTGAACAAGGCTAGTCCGGCAGATCCTTTTGCTCTCCCGCGTATTGATCATATTATTGATGCGACGGCGGGTTGTGAGCGCCTATGTTTCTTGGATGCTTATTCAGGTTATCATCAGATTAAGGTGGCAGTTAAGGACCAGTAGAAGACAACCTTCATCACTCCCTTTGGAGCCTTCTGCTATGTTTCTATGCCTTTTGGGCTCAAAAGTTCCCAGGCTACTTATCAGCGTTGTGTGCAAAATTGTCTTCACACGCAGATTGGGCGTGATGTTCATGCCTATGTGGATGACATTGTGGTAAAATCCAGGAAGAAGGAAACCTTGATAGATGATCTCAAGGAAACATTTGAGAATCTTCGGGTTTACAAAATGATGCTTAATCCAGATAAATGTGTTTTTGGTGTTCCGGCAGGCAAGCTCCTAGGCTTTCTGGTGTCCAACAGAGGAATTGAGGCTAATTCGGAAAAAATCAAAGCGATTACATCTTTGGCTAAACCGAAGTGTATCAATGATGTTCAGCGTTTGGCGGGTCGAATTGCCGCCCTTAGCCAGTTTATTAGCCGTTTGGGAGAAAAGGCGATTCCTTTGTATCAGATGTTGAAAAAGACAGACAATTTCGTCTAGAGTGATGCGGCTAATGCGGCGTTTGAGGACTTAAAGCGGCAGTTGGTTGAACCGCCTGTACTTGCCGCTCCGGTTAACAAAGAGCCCTTGTTATTGTACGTGGCTTCTAACGCCTGTGCTGTCAGAGTGAAGATCATGGTAGAGCGCAAAGAGGCTGGTACGGAATACCCGATTCAATGACTGGTTTACTACATCAGTGAAGTGCTTATTGGGTCAAAACAGCGATATCCGCATTGGCAGAAGCTGGTTTATGGGGGTTTTATGGCAAGTCGAAAGCTCAAGCAGTACTTTCAAGGCCATCCCATTACAGTGGTCAGTTCAGCTCCTTTGGGCGATATTATTCAGAACAGGGAGGCAAGTGGCTGGGTTGCAAAGTGGGCAATTGAGCTTAGCCCGCACGGATTGAAGTATATGCCTTAGACATCAGTCAAGTCACAGGCACTTGTTGACTTCATAAATGATTGGACCGAGTTACATGCACCAGAGGAGAAACCGGATAATACATATTGGACCATTCACTTTGATGGATCCAGGCAATTGGAGGGCTCGGGGGCTGGAGTTGTTCTTACTTCCCCTCGCGGTGATAAAATTTGTTATGTTCTCCGCTTAATGTTTCCTTGTACTAACAATGCAGCTGAGTACGAGGCCTTACTCCATGGTCTTCGGTGGCTAAGGAAATGAACTTAAGCCGGGTTCGCTGTTTCGGAGATTCTGATCTGGTGGCTCAGCAAGTCTCTTGTACTTGGGATTCTAAGGATCCACTAATGGTGGCTTACAGACGCGAGGTGGATATTGTGGCAGGTCACTTTAAGGGTTATCAGGTTGAGCATATTGACTGGCGCAAAAACGAGGCAGGAGATGCTTTAAGCAGGCTGGGATCTCAGCGTAAACCGGTACCACCCAATACCTTTTTAGATATCCTACATAACCCGTCTGTCAAGTTACCTACAGAGGAGGATTTAGCTGTTCCTGATCCGGAGGCCCAGTTGGTGGCCGCTTTACATACTACTCCGGATTGGACGGTTCCATATCTGGCGTATCTAAACCGGGGCGAGTTACCAGATGATGAGGTTTTCGCTAGGCAGATCATACGGCGGTCAAAGTCCATGGTTATTCACAATGGCGAGTTACACCGTTGTAGTGTTTCAGGCGTTTTTCAACATTGTATTTCCCCCGCAGAAGGCCAAGAGATTCTTCGTGAAATCCATGAAGGGGATTGTGGTCACCATGCCGGTTCAAAATCCCTGGTGGCTAAAGCTTTTCGTCATGGGTTCTATTGGTTAACAGCTCATGCTGATGTGGAGGATCTGGTAAAGCGGTGTGATGCTTGTCAGAAATTTTCCTGTCGAGTTCATGTTCCGGCTCAGGAGCTACGGATGATTCCTATCACTTGGCTGTTTGCCACTTGGGGGCTGGATACGGTGGGGCCTTTTAAGCGCTCCTAGGATAAGAAGACCCACCTGTTGGTGGCGGTTGACAAGTTCACTAAATGGGTTGAAGCGGAACCTGTCAGTAAGTGTGATGCGGCCACGGTGGTTCAATTTTTCAAAAAGATTATTTTCCATTTTGGGTTTCCTCACAGCATCATCACAGATAATGGCACAAACCTTTCTAAAGGTGAGATGGAGGAGTTCTGCCAACGAGAGCACATCCGGCTTGATGTAGCATCTGTGGCTCATCCCAGTCCAATGGTCAAGCCGAGAGGGCGAATCAAGAAATCTTGAAGGGTATTAAGCCCATGCTTATGGTTCCGTTGAAGAGGACGCCGGGTTGTTGGGTGGAAGAACTTCCCTCTGTGTTATGGAGTATCAACACCACCCCTAACCGAACCACGGGTTATACACCTTTCTTCATGGTTTACGGGGCTGAGGCTGTCCTCCCAAGTGATATTCATCATGACTCGCCCCGGGTTAAAACAGGGGCCTTTCAAGAAGGCGACCTAGTGCTTCGGCTCATCCAGGATCAGACTGATATGCACAAGTTATCCCCACCTTGGGAAGGACCCTTTGTGGTCAGCAAAAATTTGCACAACGGATCTTACTACCTCATTGGCGTTCGAGAAGACTCACGCAGTTCTGTGGAGGAGACCCGGCGGCCATGGAACATAGCTCTCCTTCGGCCTTACTACACTTGAGCCATAGGCTTTCCTTATGTACATATTATGACAATGTATATATTATGATCAATATAATAAACCGGCATCCTTGCTACAAGCAGGACCTCTACCGTTCTTCCAAAATATGTCTTGGTTACAAGGGGGCTTCTGCTCTCAAAGCGATGACTCACCTTGTCCATTAAACCAGCTATAACGCCACAATACAGCTTGGGAGCTTCACACCCAAGGGGCCAAAGAGACTCTGGATGTTGTACAACAGCTCAAACATAGGCACCCATTGAGCACAGCTCACAAAGTTACTTGGGGGCTCTTTTGTGCAAAAGCCACAAAGAGTTTGAAGGGACCCTTGTAATTGGGTATCGACCCACGGCTTGGAAGCCTGGTGTATTCACCTAAAAACCCGGGTTAACCTGCCTTCATCAAGTAAGCCACTCCTATCTAGGTAATCCTGGCATGACCCACTAAATGTTGGACAAGTCAATCTTACATAGACCCTGAACTTGTCAAAGTTAAAACGGTGATTGGTTAGTTGGAGGCCCATCTTAAAAGGCTTTGCAAAATGGTTTAACTCAGTGGTCTGGCAACCCATGAAAAGCCTCGAATTTTGGCCTGGCAGCCCTTGAAAAGCCTTGCCTACATAGTTTTTTATTAGCTTTTTCTTGCTAAGTTTTCACCTTTTTGAAGAATTTGTTTTAAACCGGTGTTCTTTAACCCGGTGTGGCTTTTCAGTCACAATGTTAACCCAGCATTTGTTAACCTGGCTTGGCTTTCAGCTATATGTTGTTAGACCATCTTATCAAACCGGTGATTATTAACCCGGCCTGGCTTTGACTATATGTCGCCAGTATGATCATCCGGCGTTTATTATAACCCGGCGTGACTTATTCATCCTATCATCATAGGGTAAAGGTCTTGACAGCTTACACTTTTGGGCTTCAACACTTATTAAGTGATTACACATCACAGGTATGGGTACTTCATATTCATTCCGCTTTGGTTTCCAACTAGGCTTTATCTTGGGCACTATGACCCTTCCAGCGGTAAACCGCCATGACAGTTTTTTTTCATGCAGACAGGGATTGCATAATATTATAAAGATATATAAGCTAGCATTAAAATCGGCATGGTGGATCAAGAAAAGTGTATCCCAGTGCACGATGGCAGCAGATCAAAGTATTTAAACTAGCTTATTACAAGGCGCTTCAAGGCCCAAAATATGAATTTGTTCTTTCCACAGATCAAAGTTCATGACAACATCAGTCAGATTGCCGGATCAGGCCTCATCACCATGTTGACGTGAAGTGGATGGATCATCTGGGGTCGGTTCAGCCTCCTCCTCATCATCCTGTGGCTGGAAGTCAGCGGTGGTCCAGTCAATCCGGGTTAAAGCCTGAAAGACAGCCTCTTCACTTATAAGTTCAACCGGATCAACATCAGGGGCATAAGTGTGCTTACGGATTGGCGGGATAAGATTCTGCACTTCTGGCATGACAGTCTCAACCCGCCTGTTGTTGGCATCATAGAACGACCGATGAACCGTCAAGTTTGCTTGTTCTGCCAATTGGCTCGCCAGAGGGCGTCGTTGTCAAATTCTGCCCCGTTCTGTTGCTCACTAGGGAAGCCCTTGGAAATATCCGCCGGATCAAGATCGGCTATCCACGCTTTGGCTCGGGTAAGTGCCAACAAAGCGCCAGCCCTGGCAGCAGATCGGTTCATCTCTTCTATCTGTGCCGGCGTTACGGAGAGCTTTGCCAGTGTATCCTTGATTAGGGTGGGGACCAGATTGTTGTATGAAGCGGCGCAGATAACTCGTTGGGCTCCGGTATATAGTTGTTCAATCAAAGTGTATGCGTCCTTCAGCTTCATCCGCATATCAGAGCCCAAATGAGCAATGCGGCTACCTGCAACGATTTAAGAATTTCATGTTAAACCGGCAAGCTACCAACATGGTCATTCAAGAAGTATTGGTCAAATCACTTACCAAACACTGCAGAGGTCATTGCGTTCACTTGGCGCTTTAACCCAGAGAGTTCCTCTACTATCGGTTTAAGATCTGATTCAGTGTCTTCTGCCCGCTTCAGCAATGCATTTTTCCCTGTCTCCCAGTTGGTACGTTCTGTTTTGAACCCTTCCTTGAGTTGCTCCATGGCTTCCAAAGCGGTTCTCAGTTCATCTTTGGCCTTGGATTCTCTGTTTGTTCGGTCTTGAGGTTCTCTTGCAGATCGGCGATTTGAGAGCCTTGGCGGTTTATATCAGCCTGTTACAGAGGAAGAGCATATAAATATTCTCAAAGTCCCAAGCATATAACGAGTTATACACTTGGCACTTGGGGGCTAATGTGGATTGCTTTTTTACTACTCATTGTTTAAAGTCCCAAGGATCAATACAAGTTTTAATCTTGGCACTTGGGGGCTAATGTGTGTTTGATCTACAACATGCGTATAGAAAGCCAATAAGACATCATATGGAATATAAAAGTCCCGGTTTGCCTTTACAAAGGTAAACCGACCCTTGGGGGCTACAATACAAGGAGTGGACAGAATAAGGATGGTGTTCTCAAAATTACCTCATAGCGCTCCTTCATCAGATTTACCAAACCGGCTTCATAATCTCGGCTGGTGTAAAGCCGGTTCAAGAATTCGGAATGAAGGTCTTGAGCAGAAAGATCAACATAGGCTGACAAATCAGTCTTCCCCTTCCCCTTGCTCATAGCAGCAAATTCGTCCTTGGGCAGTGTGCTTTGATAAAGCAACCGGATTGCCAGGGGCGGTATAGGTAGTACCAGTGACAACAACGTCATTGTCATCCTTGGCTGGGCTTGACGGATTGACCTTTTCTTTGACTGGGCTTGGCGGTTTGAAAGCAGGGCTTGGCGGATTGGCAGCAGGGCTTGGCGGATTGGCAGTTGAGCCCAGCGGATCAGCAATTGGACTTGGAGGCGTGGCATGAGGACTTGATATGTCAAGATGTGTTCCCTGATCAGTATCCGGCGGATTGGCATCAGCAACTCGATCTTGTGGAGCGGATTCATTCATGACATGATCAGTATCTTCGTCAACATTATCTGGGGTCTTCTCCGGTTCAAGATCGTCAGAAGGACCGCTGGTCTTGGCTTTCTTGCTCAATCGAGCCTTAGCACTGCAACATCAAGATAAAGATATGTATGATAAACGGATGCATGAAGAAGCAGATTAAAAAGCAATATACTTACCCAGCAACGGTCTTGAGGGGAGGCAGCTGTGTGGTTGATGAACCGCCAGACGAGTTAGAAGACGCCTGATAATTTGGATCAGACGGATTAAGTGGGTATCGAAAGAAACCCTTCAAAGGATAACGTTTTTCGGGAGAGCAAGTAACCTCTGGACGACGCTTCCAGATTGGAGTATCCGGTAAACCGGAAGAAGTGACTTGCTGGCCACTATGTCGGGTTGTGCGGCGCTCTTCAGGTTGCTGTTTCTTTAAAGAAAAATTTGGATCCAAATAAGCAAGAGGGTGAGAGCGTTTCACTTTCCGAACTGCACGGCGAAATCTTTGAACCGGCACAAGATCTGAACCGGAGGAAAGAGAGATTACCTCAACATGGTCCGCACGGCTGGCCTCCGCATCATCCTGATGATAATCATTGTTAATAAGATGAATGAAAAAGGGGCCAAGGGAGTCAAGTTCTACCTCTTGATCCGACTCTTCAGCATCTTCGGGCGGATCAGCAGCTTCACCAGTCTTCTTTTTTAATTTCTTGATAGCCTTGCTCTTAGCACGAGGAGCTCTGGCTGTTTTCTCTGAAGTTTTCTTCTTCCAAAAATTGTTGTTGGTCTGCAAAGATTAAAACAAAGGATTGTTAGCACAAGTGTTAAAGCAGAAGCGGATCAAGAAAGTACAAGGTCAAAAACTTACTACTGGCGGTTTGTTGGCGGCGTAAAAAGGAGCCAGCCCGTTTTGACTGCATACGGCGAGGGGTTCGTCTAACATCTTCTTCACTGATTCGATGACTTAATCATCAGTCACCTCTATCTCATTGAACCATTGAGGATCATTCGAGTTGCCGGTCTCAAACGTTAATCCGGAGTGGCGACTTAGAGGCAGGGTGCGCCATTGAACCCAGTAACGAACAAGATCAACGCCAGTTAATCCGTTGGCCATGAGAGCCCGGAGCTTGGCGAGTTGAGGAGCATAAGTTTGTCTCTCTCTAGCGGTTAAACGCTTAGGTAACGGGTGGCCATTGCTAAGCCGATGAGGGTGGTAACCCGGCAGGGGATTCTCTTCAGCAGGGGCTGTGTTCTGACAGTAAAACCAAGTTTGGTTCCAGTCTTTGGGATGACTATGGTGGGATGCATGTGGGAAATCAACCTCCTTCCTTTTCTGGATTGATACCTGATACGTCTCCTTCATATCTATAATTTTTTATTGTTCCATGCCAATATTTTTCACTTTCATATACTTTTTGGCAACTTTTTACATTATTTTTGGGACTAACTTATTGATCCAGTGCCCAGTGCCAGTTCCTGTCTGTTGCATGTTTTATGTTTCGCAGAATATCCATATCAAACGGAATCCAAACGGGATAAAAATGGACGGAGCTTATTTTTGGAAAATATGGAAAATTCTAGAAGAAAAATCCACGCGAGACGGTGCCCAAGATGGTCACGAGGCAGGGGGCGCGCCCTCCCCCCTGGGCGCGCGGCCTACCCTCGTGAGCCCACCGTAAGGCGGTTGATGCTCTTCTTTTGCCGCAAGAAATATAATATTCGGAAAAAAAATCACGTAAAAGATTTCAGGCCAATCGGAGTTACGGATCTCCCTATATACGCGAAACGGTGAAACAGAGCCAGAACAGAACACAGAGAACGCAGAAACAGAGAGATAGATCCAATCTCGGAGGGGCTCTCGCCCCTCCCATGCCATGGGAGCAAGTACCAGAGGGGAAACCCTCCTCCCATCTAGGGAGGAGGTCAAGGAAGAAGAAGAAGAAGGGGGGCTCTCTCGCCCTTGCTTCCGGTGGCGCCGGAACACCGCCGGGGGCCATCATCATCACCGTGATCTTCACCAACACCTTCGCCATCATCACCAACACCTCCATCACCTTCCCCCTTCTATATACAGCGGTCCACTCTCCCGCATCCCGCTGTACCCTCTACTTGAACATGGTGCTTTATGCTTCATATTATTATCCAATGATGTGTTGCCATCCTATGATGTCTGAGTAGATTTCTATTGTCCTATCGGTGATTGATGAATTGCTATGATTTGTTTGAGTTGCATATTTATTGGTGCTGTCCTATTGTGCCCTCCGTGTCGCGCAAGCATGAGGGATTCCCGGTGTAGGGTGTTGCAATACGTTCATGATTCGCTTATAGTGGGTTGCTTGAGTGACAGAAGCATAAACCCGAGTAAGGGGGTTGTGGCGTATGGGATAAAGGGGAATTGATGCTTTAATGCTATGGTTGGGTTTTACCTTAATGAATCTTTAGTAGTTGCGGATGCTTGCTAGAGTTTCAATCATAAGTGCATATGATCCAAGTAGAGAAAGTATGTTAGCTTATGCCTCTCCCTCAAATAGAATTGCAATAACGATTACTGGTCTAGTTATCGATTGCCTAGGGACAAATAACTTTCCTGTTGACAAAAGCTCTTTACTTTAACTAATTTAGTTGTGTCTTTATCTAAACAGCCCCTAGTATTTATTTACGTGTTCTTTACTTTCTTGCAAGCTTACCCAAAAACACATACAAAATACTTCTAGTTTCACACTTGTTCTAGGTAAAGCGAACGTCAAGCGTGCGTAGAGTTGTATCGGTGGTCGATAGAACTTTAGGGAATATTTATTCTACCTTTAGCTCCTCGTTGGGTTCGACACTCTTACTTATCAAAAACTGTTGCGATCCCCTATACTTGTGGGTTATCAAGACCTTTTTCTGGCGCTGTTGCCGGGGAGTCATTGCGTGGGGTGAATATTCTCGTGTGTGCTTGTTTGCTTTATCACTAAGTAATTTTTATTTGCTGTTCTTAGTTGTTCTCTATCTTTAGTTATGGGTAGGAAACGCAAAATACCAAAAAAATTAGTTGTACCTGCTGAACCAATGGTTGAAGAACCACTCAAAATCTATCACACTGCTGAAGCTGATTACTTGGATCATCTTCGATCCCTATGTGCTCGTGCTGAAACCCCAACTAGCTTAGTTGAGGGCAAATCTTTAGATGAGCATGCTTGTTATGTGCGGCACCGTATATCTGAAAAAGGGAAACTATTATGGGGTCAAGTTCAAAGTTTACAATGCTATGCTTGGAATTTATGTTCGGAATATGATTTTACTTGTTGTTCTGAAAACCCTAAAAAACACCTTCCCTACCAATGTGAGTTTATTGATAATGGCATCTTATCTTCGTATTCTAAGGGTGTTTATAGTTACTATGATGTTCAACAAATTGAAGAATTTGTTGCTTTTAAGGGTGCTCTTGAAATTGCTATTTTGATTGCAAAGTATGATACTACTCTTTACAAATCTGAAAATTTTGCCATACATGAATATTGTTATTATAATTATGCTTCTAATGCCTATGTTAAACAATTTATTAAGAAATCCTCCACTGTCCAAGAAGAGACTAATATTTTGCAGGAAGCTATGGAAGAAGAAATTGATGAAACTATGAGCTCATTGGATGAAAAAGATGAGGAGAGCGAAGAACAAGAGGAGGAAGAGCGGATTGATCACCCGTGCCCACCTTCTAATGAGAGTAACCCTCCAACTCATACATTGTTTAATTCCCCTTCGTGCTTACCGAAGGATGATTGCTATGATGACTGTTATGATCCCGTTGATTCTCTTGAAATATCCCTTTTTGATGATGCTTGCTATGCTTATGGCCAAGATGCCAATATGAATTATGCTTATGGAGATGAACTTGCTATAGTTCCTTATGTTAAACATGAACTTGTTGCTATTGCACCCACGCATGATAGTCCTATTATCTTTTTGAACTCTCCCGACTACACTATATCGGAGAAGCTTGCACTTACTAAGGATTATATTGATGGGTTGCCTTTTACCATTGCACATGATGATTTTGATGAATATGATATGCATGCGCTTTCTGCTCCTACTTGCAATTATTATGAGAGAGGAACTACATCTCCGCCTCTTTATGTTTCCAACACAATGAAATTGCAAGAAACTGCTTATACTATGCATTGGCCTTTACTATGTGTGCATGAATTGTTCTTTTATGACATGTCGATGCATAGGAAGAGAGTTAGACTTTGTTGTTGCATGATATATGTTACTTTGTGCTCACTACTAAATTACAAATCATTGCTAATTAAAATTGGCTTTGATATACCTTGGGATCTGGGTGGATTCCTTACTTGAGCACTAAATGCCTAGCTTAATGGCTTTAAAGAAAGCGCTGCCAGGGAGACAACCCGGAAGTTTTAGAGAGTCATTTATTTCTGTTGAGTGCTTTCATATAGTTTAAAAACAACAAAAATAAAGAGGGGAACCAAAAACTTTTCAAAAAGGAAAGTGAAAGTGAGAAAGACAAGCATTGTTGAAGTGGGAGCTAGCCTTGGACTTTGTTCATGCTCAAGGAAACTTTGTGAATCTTGATTACAGAAACTTTTCATCAAAAATAATTATCCCCTTGTACAATTCCGTTGTATTATAAAAATAATGTGCCAAGGTTTGCCTTTAGGATGTTTACAATGCTTGTTGGTTTGTACAGTGCAGGACAGAAACTTTGGCTGTAGTGCGCGATTATACATTTTTAACTGGAAAGTCAATTGGTTCTGATTATTTTTGCACTGTCTTTCTATACAACTTGTTTATTTTTCCTAAATTTTGTAGAATTTTTGGGGTTCCATAAGTATGGTGGATGTTCAGATTGCTACAGACTGTTCTGTTTTTGACAGATTCTGTTTTTGATGCATAGGTTGCATGTTTTGATGAAACTATCAATTTATATCAGATGATTAAGCCATGAAAAAGTTATATTACAGTAGACACAATGCAAAAAAAATATGAATTGGTTTGCAACATTACTTAGAGTGTTGATTTACTTTATTATACTAACGGATCTTACCGAGTTTTCTGTTGAAGTTTTGTGTGGATGTAGTGTCTAATCGAGGATGTTTCGATGTGAGAAGAAGGAAGAGAGGCAAGACCTCAAGCTTGGGGATGCTAGAGGCACCCCAAGTAAATATTCAAGGAGACTCAAGCGTCTAAGCTTGGGGATGCTGGGGAGGCATCCCCTCTTTCTTCAACAAGTATCGGTATGTTTTCGTATTCGTTTCGTTTATGCATTATGTGCAAGTCTTGGAGCGTCTTTTGCAATTAGGTTTTTATTTTTTTTCTTTTATGCACCATGCTGGTATGTGATAGTCCTTGGTTGATTTATAGAATAATGCTCATTGCACTTCACTTAAATCTTTTGAGTGTGGCTTTATAGAATGCTTCATGTGCTTCACTTATATCATTTGAAGTCTGGATTGCCTGTTTCTCTTCATATAGACAACCGCCATTTGTAGAATGCTCTTTTGCTTCACTTATACTTGTTAGAGCGTGGGCATATCTTTTGTAGAAAGAATTAAACTCTCTTGCTTCACTTATATCTATTTAGAGAGATGACAGGAATTGGTCATTCACATGTTAGTCATAAAATCCTACATAAACTTGTAGATCGCTGAATATGATATGTTTGATTCCTTGCAATAGTTTTGCGATATAAAGATGGTGATATTAGAGTTATGATAGTGGGTGGTTGTGGATTGTAGAGACACTTGTGTTGAGGTTTGCAAGTCCCGTAGCATGCACGTATGGTAACCGTTGTGTGACAAATTTGAAGCTTGGGGTGTTTCTTTGATTGTCTTCCTTATGAGTGGCAGTCGGGGACGAGCGATGGTCTTTTCCTACCAATCTATTCCCCTAGGGGCATGCATAGTAGTACTTTGCTTCGAGGGCTAATAAACTTTTGCAATAAGTATATGAGTTCTTTATGACTAATGTGAGTCCATGGATTATACGCACTCTCACCCTTCCATCATTGCTAGCCTCTTCGGTACCGTGCATTGCCCTTTATCACCTCGAGAGTTGGTGCAAACTTTGCCAGTGCATCCATACCCCATGACACGATACGCTCTATCACACATAAGCACCCTATATCTTCCTCAAAACAGCCACCATACCTACCTATCATGGCATTTCCATAGCCATTCCGAGATATATTGCCATGCAACTTCCATCATCATCATATTCATGACTTGAGCATTCATTGTCATATTGCTTTGCATGATCGTAAGATAGATAGCATGATATTTTCATGGCTTGTCCGTTTTTTGATGTCATTGCTACGCTAGATCATTGCACATCCCGGTACACCACCGGAGGCATTCATATAGAGTCATATCTTTGTTCCAGTATCGAGTTGTAACATCGAGTTGTAAGTAAATAAAAGTGTGATGATCATCATTATAGAGCATTGCCCCACAAAAAAAAGGCCAAAAGAAAAAAAAGAAAGGCCCAAAAAAAATAAAAAATAAAAAAAAGGGCAATGTTACTATCTCTTTTTCCACACTTGTGCTTCAAAGTAGCACCATGTTCTTCATGTAGTGAGTCTCATATCTTGTGCTTCAAAGTAGCACCATGTTCTTCATATAGATTGTCTCCTATGTTGTCACTTTCATATACTAGTGGGAATTTTCATTATAGAACTTGGCTTGTATATTCCAACGATGGGCTTCCTCAAATGCCCTAAGTCTTCATGAGCAAGCAAGTTAGATGCACACCCACTTAGTTTATTTTGTTGAGCTTTCATACACTTATAGCTCTTAGTGCATCCGTTGCATGGAAATCCCTACTCCTCACATTGATATCTATTAATGGGCATCTCCATAGCCCGTTGATACACCTAGTTGATGTGAGACTTTCTCCTTTTTTGTCTTCTCCACGTAACCTCCATCATTATATTCTATTCCACCTATAGTGCTATATGCATGGCTTGCGCTCATGTATTGCGTGAGGGTTGAAAAAGTTGAAGCGCGTTAAAAAGTATGAACCAATTGCTTGGCTCGTCATCGAGGTTGTGCATGATGGTGGCATTTTGTGTGACTAAAATGAAGCATGGCCAAACTGTATGATTTTGTAGGGATAAGCTTGCTTTTGCCTTGTTGTTTTGAAAAGACATGATTGCTTTATTGGTACGCTCAAAGTATTATTGTTTTTATGTCAAATGATAGACTATTGCTTTGAATCACTCGTGTCTTAATATTCAAGCCATGATTATACATATGATCAAGATTATGCTAGGTAGCATTCCACATCAAAAATTATTCTTCTTTATCATTTACCTACTCGAGGACGAGCAGCAATTAAGCTTGGGGATGCTGATACGTCTCCGTCGTATCTATAATTTTTGATTGTTCCATGCCAATATTATTCACTTTCATATACTTTTTGGCAACTTTTTACATTATTTTTGGGACTAGCATATTGATCCAGTGCCCAGTGCCAGTTCCTGTCTGTTGCATGTTTTATGTTTGGCAGAATATCCATATCAAACGGAATCCAAACGGCATAAAAACGGACGGAGCTTATTTTTGGAAAATATGGAAAATTCCAGAAGAAAAATCCACGCGAGACGGTGCCCGAGGTGGTCGGGCGCGCCGTCCCCCCTGGGCGCGCGGTCTACCCTCGTGAGCCCACCGTAAGGCGGTTGATGCTCTTCTTTTGCCGCAAGAAAGATAATATTCGGAAAAACATCACGGAAAAGGTTTCAGGCCAATCGGAGTTATGGATCTCCATATATACGCGAAACAGTGAAACAGAGCGAGAACAGAACGCAGAGAACGCAGAAACAGAGAGATAGATCCAATCTCGGAGGGGCTCTCGCCCCTCCCATGCCATGGGAGCCAAGGACCAGAGGGGAAACCCTCCTCCCATCTAGGGAGGAGGTCAAGTAAGAAGAAGAAGAAAGGGGGCTCTCTCCCCCTTGCTTCCGGTGGCGCCGGAACACCGCCGGGGGCCATCATCATCACCGCGATCTTCACCAACACCTCCACCGTCTTCACCAACACCTCCATCACCTTCCCCCTTCTATATACAGCGGCCACTCTCCCGCATCCCGTTGTACCCTCTACTTGAACATGGTGCTTTATGCTTCATATTATTATCCAATGATGTGTTGCCATCCTATGATGTCTGAGTAGATTTCTATTGTCCTATCGGTGATTGATGAATTGCTATGATTGGTTTGAGTTGCATATTTTATTGGTGTTGTCCTATTGTGCCCTCCGTGTCGCGCAAGCGTGAGGGATTCCCGTTGTAGGGTGTTGCAATACGTTCATGATTCACTTATAGTGGGTTGCTTGAGTGACAGAAGCATAAACCCGAGTAAGGGGGTTGTGGCGTATGGGATAAAGGGGACTTGATGCTTTAATGCTATGGATGGGTTTTACCTTAATGAATCTTTAGTAGTTGCGGATGCTTGCTAGAGTTCCAATCATAAGTGCATATGATCCAAGTAGAGAAAGTATGTTAGCTTATGCCTCTCCCTCAAATAGAATTGCAATAACGATTACCGATCTAGTTATTGATTGCCTAGGGACAAATAACTATCCTGTTGACAAAAGCTCTTTACTTTTACTAATTTAGTTGTGCCTTTATCTAAACAGCCCCTAGTCTTTATTTACATGTTCTTTACTTTCTTGCAAGCTTACCCAAAAACACCTACAAAATACTTCT
The DNA here is from genome assembly GCF_002162155.2 of Triticum dicoccoides. Classification (NCBI taxonomy): domain Eukaryota; kingdom Viridiplantae; phylum Streptophyta; class Magnoliopsida; order Poales; family Poaceae; genus Triticum; species Triticum dicoccoides. Next base: position 145,038,497 of record NC_041385.1, read on the forward strand.
AGTTTCATACTTGTTCTAGGTAAAGCGAACGTCAAGCGTGCGTAGAGTTGTATCGGTGGTCGATAGAACTTTAGGGAATATTTATTCTACCTTTAGCTCCTCGTTGGGTTCGACACTCTTACTTATCGAAAACTGTTGCGATCCCCTATACTTGTGGGTTATCAACACCCTGCCAAGTTCTGTGTTAGGGCCATCCGAAAACTCGGTACAACGGTTCAAGTGGAAGAAGTCCCGGAACAGCTCGACAGATAGTTCTTCTTGAAGGTAAACTTCGCAAAACACTTGAAAGTTGCATATATTTGATACAGAATTTGGGCCAATGTTTTGCGGATGGAGTTGAAGTCTTGCAAGGACATCCCGAATTTTTTTTGATCTGGGAGGACTGAAGCCCCGGTCTAAGTGCTGCATAAAAACAATAACTTCGCCATCCTGAGGCTCAGGAGGGCACTCAGGGCCAGGAACACGCCAGTGAAGAACGTTCTTCGAGGCTAAAGTGCCAGTTGTGACGTAGCCATGGATCTGAGTTTCTGTAATCCGGGACGGAACCCAGTTATAGGTGGCGAATTGCTTGGTCATCTTGGATAGTAACTGTAAAGGTAAAAGGAAGCCGGTTTACGATTGACGGTTCAAGGATCATTTGTTGATGTTAATCCGGAAGATTCTATCAAAGCACATGTGTGGGGTAAACCGGAAACTGCTATTCAAATCAAAGATGGCGGTTTAAGCGAGGGCTAATGATAAGTGCCGGATTACTGACTGCTAAAGGTTTAAACTGCCCTTTGGTGGAGGAGACAGATGAAAATATGCTAAGTGTTGACAGAAACAGGTTTCACACAATGACCAAATTTATTTGGATCTACCACGCTTCAGTAAAGCAAAATTACTACGACTTATAAATGGTGTTAAAGCAGAACAAGGAAGGTTGTGTACTCTACAGAAGAAAGGGAAGATCTGCTAGTGTTAAAAATGGATGTGGAGTAACTACCGCACGAGATCTACACTGCTATTGGATCAAAACTACCGCGGCAGAAGGAAAGACGAAGAACTGAGGAGGAAGAATGAAGAACTGTACAAATGAACTCACGAACCCTAAACACAGATCTAAAGATGAAGGAAAGAGGAAACTTACCACTGCAGATTTAGTGCGGAGGGGTGCGGCGAGTTTCTGGTCCGTTTTAGGTTGATGCAGCGGCCTTTGTCGATGCAGTTCTCAAGGGTCGCGGGCGGCGGCGGAGCTTCAGAGCTTGGGCGTCGCAAGGAAGAAGAAGGCACAGAAGGGAAAAAATAGAAAAGGACCCTCGGGCTTTATTTATAGAGGAAAGGATAAATGGCAGGTGCGAGAATCGAGGAGCCTAAAGTGGCGGAGTGGGCGCGCCTGTCGCCCTGATTTTCGGGACGACCATTAATGAGGGGAAGCTTTTTAATCTTTTTATACAGAGATGATGTCATGATGGACCGTTGCTGTGTCCAGAAGATGACGTCACTGCGGTTTAACAAAATTTACAGGAGAAGACAATATGGCGATTTACGAGAATACAAGGAAATGTTCACAAGATTTCTTTGAAGTATTGAAGATTGACATGAACAAGTTCAAATCAATCTGGGCCTAATGTTGGGGATATAACTATTGAGTGTAAACCGGCCAGGAGGGCCCGGTTCACCCTCAACTATGCTGAAGCCCATGAAGACCCAGAAGATGGCACTTTACTAATAAATCTTGGTGGCCCGAAGCCCAAAGGTGGATTAGGGCCCATAGTGGTAAACCGCCATGACTATGTAAACTTGTAATATAAGTTAGGAAAGGAGAGACCGAGCCGGACACTTTGTATGAGTCGGCTTCGGGGCTCTGTAGACCGGCCGGGCGTCAATCTGTGTATATAAAGTGACGACCCGACGGTGGTTCAGGGACAATAAACAACAACTCGAGACTCAGGCAAGCATATCTGCTCCCTGGTCATCGAAACCCAATCAGTCCCATCACAACTAGACGTAGGCTTTTACCTTCATCGAAGGGGCGGAACTAGTATAAAACTCCCGTGTCCCTTGTCCAGTTTGACCCCTTCAAGCTAACCCGTTGTGATGGCTCCGCGACTACGTCCTTTCATGAGGACATCTGACGTGTTAATCCCACGACACCGTGCGACACCTAACTCTTTACATAGTACTCCCTCCGTTCCTAAATACTAGATGAGTCCCCGCGCGTTGCCGCGGAATAGCCGTATATCTCTCTGCGTAAAATTATCGATTTCATAGAACTAAAAAAATCTATAACCGCATGACAAATGTGGTAGCCAAACTAAAAAAACTCCCATCATCATTTAGATCATCCCACGTAAGGAAAAAAGATCAGCCAACTCCTACTACATAATGGGATTATATTTTTCTTTTTGACATGTTAATGGGACTTAAAAGCTCACTTACATGCATGCTACCGGTGCATGCTTGCATGCAGACATGTTGATGTGATTTCAAACCCACTCACATGCATGCCACGGTATTTCTGCATGCTTGCATGTGGCTTAGTGTGGAGCCTCTCAACGTCTAGATCATATGGCTATTATGGACTGATTTAGTTCATCTAACGGCTACATTAATTTTGATGATGCGGCTCAAGGAGAGGATAGAGAATTCCTAGTAGTGGGGGCTAGCTATTACTAGTAGATAAGTCTTTGTAGAGATTCCACTAGGTAAACTACATATGGAACAAAATGAATGAATCTACACTTAAAATGCATCTATATACATCCGCATGTGGTTCATGGTGAAATCTCTACAAAGACTTATATTTTTGATCGGAGGAAGTACTAGTACAGTATGTACTGTAATTTATCAGCGAGATAAATTTGTACAATGCTATGAAGCTTCCAGCTTCTGTTACATGTATCTTGCGTCCAAGGTTGCCCATTGCAACATTTCATCAAATACAAAGGAGACTAACATGCATGCTATTGCATCTCAATGACTGACAGATCGTAGCAAATATGTAATCCCTTCGTTCCAAAATAAGTGTCTCAACTTTATGCAAACTTTAGTACAAAGTTGTACTACTACTAAAGTTGACACTTATTTTGGAACAGAGGCATCTAAAGAAAAAAACGATCCATGCAGCCCCTAGCCCTTGAACCGTGAACCCTAACCATGCTTCAATTTGCTGGCAACGTTCGAGCTTCCTAAGAAATGAAGTTTGCAACCCTTTGACCATCGGATCATTTTGTGCAGTTTCACCAAAATCAAGATGAGCATCCCTGTGGCAAAGAAACTGAAGAAGCGCGATTAGAATAAGATTACTGGGACTGGTTGATGAGACATAAACTCATCACAAATACAATACGTAGAAGCCAATAGAGGTATGTGCGGGGCAAAGAAGTAGAGAAATATCCACATGGAGTGATGTGGGTAGCTGGAGCAGTGGTACAAGCCTGTTGTAAAGGGAGTTGTACCTGAGGGATGTCGGGACGTAGCTCAACCTTGAGGAGGGCGGCGGGAGGCGGCAATTGCCCACGTTGCGGCAGTGAGCAAGGGATGAAGGCAACCTCACCGACTTTGTGAGAGATAACGGCGGGGACCCCTGATCGGGACGTGCCGATAGTGGGTTTTCGCCGTCGGCAACGGCGACCGCATCTACACTAAGCATCCACCCCTTCCCCCGGCGGATGTGATCCGCCGGGATGTTAGAGATGTGGCCACAATCGTTTTGTGTGAGAGAGTGTGAAGAGAGCAACCCCAGCAAGCAACCGTGTAAGCTGGCCCGTCCTGACTATGTATATAGTGGAGCGGTTTCCTTTTCTCTTCATATGAACCTATCATATTATGTAAGTGCCACTAAAGAAAAAAAACTTTATTTATAAATGACGCGGCACCTACTAATCGTTCTCCTATAACCTTGTGCTTGGCATCTCCAAAATATTAACCTTGCGATTGGCTCTTCGCCTCTTCGGGAAGTCGAGCAATAATGGTAGTGCAGTATATATCGTTCTGGCTATATGAGACCGAATGAATTGCTGCACGTACACCATGTGGGCGAGGGTCAAGGGGCGAGGGAGAGTGCTACATACGGAGCAAAATGAGTGAATCTACACTCTAAAATACGTCTATATACATCAGTGTTTGGAGTATGTACTAGTAGTTCATATTGAAATCTACTAAAGGACATATATATTCCAAACAATATGATATAATCTCTATAACCAAGATAGTAGGGATGAGGAGTAAACGGAGGGAGTAGTAAATTTTTCTCCTCGTCCTGCGAGCCGCCGCGCGCATGGGCGAGGGAGCGGGCGTAAGGCGGACAATACCAAGCAAGCTTCACCTCATCCTGGGAGCCACCGTGCCCGTGGGCGGGGGAGATGGCGTACTAAGCAAGATTCTCCTCATTCTGCGAGTTGACGAGACACGTCAAAAGTACTCTAGTGTATAGAGCCTTGCCTCTAAGGTAGGCCCCACATGGTTTGCCTCTTTTTTTAACATAACGTGTCAAGTCGCAATTTGTTTGTTCACCCGTGGTAGACGATCCTCCCTCCACCAAGTGGACAACCAGTACACGTGCTAAATTACCACGTGGGCTGCCTTTTTGTACAGAAATGAGCTCCACCGTGTACCCGCGCGGGTGTGGTTGGGAAAGAGACGGGAGTACGTGCGTCGTGCATGCACCTCTTCTCTTCGTGCACGTCCCCCACCTACGTGGTTGTGTGTGAGAGATACAAACCGTGTTCGTGAGTGTTTGTTGTTTTGGGGTGGGGAGGTGAGGGTGATTTCGTGAATGTATTTGTGGGAATATGTGTCGGTGACATCTCAAACAAAATTTTGCATGCAATGTGTGTGAAATGGAGGCCTATCCATATCATATATAGAGGGTCGGGCAATCCACGAGAAGAGAGGGAGGGGTCATAGATATCGATAGAGTCGAAGAGAGGATCAAGTGGGTGGGTGCGAGATCGATGAAGAGAGCGATCGAAATTGTGTGTGTGTGTGCAAGTCAAAGATATAGGGCGACTGACCTACTGGAGTGTCAGAGGGCACATGTCAAGTTTGTGTGTGGCAGGGAGGCATGACTAGAGCGCTCGATGTATCG
>NC_041385.1:145043748-145070550 GCF_002162155.2 Triticum dicoccoides
GCAGAGGCCTAACTATAGAGGTAGAACGACTCGTATATGTGTTGAGAAGGAGAGACCCAGCTATGTCTTGAGGGAGATTGGTCAACATCCATGCATAACTGAAGGACATGAAATATGATGGGACAGAGAGAGAGAGAGAGAGGAGAGAGAGAGAGAGAGGGAGAGGGGTAGAGTGATGGATGGGTGATGGAGTTGCTTCTCGAAGATGGTGCGAGAGGCCTACTAGACAAACTGAGGGTGGAACTGCAATGTTATCAATAAGAGTGGGGATGTGTTTCTGTGTGTGCCTGTGCGTGATAGATCTATCAGGACGCATCCATGGATGATGAAGGGGAACCATGTGTTTGGTAAGCAAACCTAACTAGATCGGTAGATCAATTGTTGTTTGTCGGAGGAAGGGAGAGACATAACTAATGAGGTAGATCGATCGACGTGTGGGTAAAAACGAGTTATAAGGACCTAGCTAGCTATATTTATAGTGGAAGATCGGTCGGTGTACGTCCATTTGTTAGAGGCAAATAAGGCCCAACAAGACGGATAGACGGAGAGAATGGAGCTAGGAGGTGGTGCGAGAGGCCCATCTACTAGCTAGATAGGGGGAGGAGTGTGCGGTTGTGAGAACGATGAAAAGAGGGGCGAGAGTTTACATGTGTGTGGGACCGTATGAGAGACACGAGGCAAGGACACATAAAGGAGGGTATTGAAGGTGCGTGTGTATGTTGTAGGCAATCATCTCTGGAGAGGTTTATCGATCGGTGTGTGTCGGAAAGGAGTTGTGGAGACTCTGGTTGAACGACCTAAAGAAAAAAAATGAATGTGCCTGGTGGATAGAATGTCGAGGGAGGGGGAGGGCGAGGAGGGCGTGTGCTTGCACGAGAGAAAGTTAGTGGTAGCTACAAAGGTTAGAGGATTGTGTGGGTGTAAAAGACTAACAAAATCATAATTTGATATGAAAGCAGATTCATATATTTGAATAGGAGATCATAGTGTTTTAAACATATGCATGCATGAATATAGCGGTGATACACGTGCTGTGCACATGTTATACCATAATGTGATAATGCATGGCGTTTGCAACTCACAGCTAAATGTCGAACAATCTAAACCTTACTATACATCAAACAATCTCACATTTTATTTGAATTTGTGATAATGTGTGGAGTTTGCAGCTACAACTAAATATCGAACAATCTAAACAATACTATATATCGAACATTCTCACATTTTATTTGAATTTGTGGTAATGTGTGGTGTTTGCAACTCACATCTAAATACTTGTAGGTGTAGGGGGCGGGGCACCATACATAATGTGATAAACACGTTATACATATGAGACATGGTTTAGATTATGAAGATCTAGCTAGAGCTAGAAATGTAACGTGATTTGAAATCAACATAAAGTGGATTCAGAAAATCGAGTTCGAGTTCATATAGTACACATAGTTCATATGTAACTCGAGACTAATCATGTGGTGTGTTGTGAAGATAATACACAAACGATGGTTTAACTTGACAATAATGATGATTGTAGATCTTATTAAAACAGAGAAACGAATTCAAATGCTTTCACTTCACAACAACCATTACTGTAGATCTTATTCAAATAGAAAAACGAATTCAAATTTAGTTCATATTGAAGCGGTAGTATATACGTTTGGAGTGCACTCAAACGTTCATTTGAGTAGTAGGTTTCATGCATTATACACATAGTGAAATATTTTAATTGAACATAACATGAATTCCAAGTTTTGAATGACATTTGTAGTGTGAATTTATTTGGTACAATACATGTTGGGCTTGTCCGGAAATTTAAACCCACGCCTTGTTAGCCCGAAATATTTAAGATATATCTTTGTCTTGTTGTGCTCCGACAACTCCCTCCATCTCAACACACGCCTTGCTATTCCGAAATTACAACGCGCGCCAAAACTCCCACCTCCTGTGAAATCCCGACATGCGAAATGCCCGTGGTACCCCTGACTGAAAGAACCGCCTCAAATCGATGGGGGTACTTTCATAACTTACCCCACATTTCGGACAAGTGCGTCCCTAAGCCATGGTTTCTGCCATCCCATCCGCCCACCCATTCATACACCGAGGCCGCAAAAACCCGCGGTGAAGCCCCACACCCTGCTCCGTCCGCCACCCAGCCGGAGCCTCTTCCCCGACGACGTCATCCACAGCAACACCTCGACGTCCCTCATCCACCGTACCGGATGAGGATCCGTCGTCGATCTCGTCATCCCACCGGTTCAGCCACCCGTCCTACACCTCCAAGGAGCTGCCCCGATGTTCCCCTCATCTTTCATGCCACCTCCATTCCCACACCACCGTGTTCACCTGCACCACCGAAGAGCATCATCATCACCATTTCCTCGGATGAAGTTGCGGCCTAATCGGAGCCACCAAAGAGGTTGTGCACTAATCGCCGCATTTTCTTCTTGATTCGATTTCACGGTGCTGCCGACGCTCGGTCCCGAGCCGACATGGCGCGTCTCCATCCATGGCGGCGTCGCCGGCCACTTCCTCCACGGCGTCGCTCCCTCGGCGGCTACGTCCGCATCAGTAGGAGCTGCTGCTGCTTTAGCTCTCGCTCGTGCTGCTGCTCTGCTCTTGCTCTCGGTCCCCTGTCTGGTTTGCTCTTGCTATTGCTCTTGCTCGCACTACTGCTCTTGCTCTTGCTCTTGCTTGCGATGCTGCTCTGATTTAGCTACACTTCAGTCGACTGAATCGACTTTTCGGTCAGTTGATTTTCAGGGGGTGGGAGGGCTCGCCGGGGTGAAGGAAGAACCAACCGTAGCGGGGAGGGGGGCTCGTTGGGAGGTACCACATAATCTATCTTAGGGTTTAGGGTGGGGGTGGTGGTCGCTGGTGGTGGCGTGGCGGTGGCGTGGGGATCGTCGGAGAAAAAGCTCGGCACGGGGGGCCTAGAGGGATGGCCGGGGCGGCGGCGGACTGGCGGTGGGGAGTGTTTTCGGCGCGGGCAGGGCAGCGCACCACCAGCTGCGGGCGGGGGGGGTGTTGTTTGGGCGGTGGTGGCTGGCGGCTTAGGGGCGTGGAGGTTGAAGATGAACTACAGGCCCTTGATTTCGTATCCAACGGCTGCAAAATTGATTGACCAGAGATGAAAAAGTCAGTCGACCGACGTGTAGCCTCACCTTGCTAGTGCGTTCAGTTTTGACAGCAAAATTCAGTTTTGACGGCAAAATTCAGTTTCGACAATTAAGTTCAGTTTCGACAGTTAAGTTCAGTTTCGACAGTTAAATTCAGTTTCGACAGTTAAGTTCAGAGATGAGCGGCTGATGTATTTTACATCTAGCACTTTGTGGGTATGTATTTACTTCATGTACTGGATATGCTATTAGAATTCCTCTCAGGTTAACGTTGTCTCTCTCGTCCTGCTTCAGCCTCGGCGTCGTACAACTCACCGGAGCTGCTCCAACGACGAAACCCTCCATCACAGCGGAGCAGTACCTCGGGCTCCATCTCCAGACGCCTAAGATCTTCTTCCCCTCCTTCGACAGCCATGTTAGCCGGAGCATCCTCACCGGCCAACCCAACCACGCTGAGATCGACATGGCTTCGCCAAAGAGGTTGTACACTTGTTGCATCTCTTTTTTACTCTACATGTTATATATATTGTCCACTAAGCACACGTAGTAACGGGAAATACGATTATTTTATCCTACTATATGACAAGCAGTGAGGTACCAGGAAACTTAGCTATCCATGATGGACTCTCTTGAACGCCATCATTATTTATCTCTGTGCGTTTGAGCTATGCATTTGTCGATGGCCCAGGGAGTTGAGCTAGTAGGGAAGTGGCCTGGGTCCAAAGTAATAGAAGTAGCACAAAAACATTTTTTTAGTGTAGGCTTTTCCTTGCTCAAGCCTGCCTACTAGAATTGCCAGTGCTTGAAAGGAAAAGTGAATGAAAAACATAGGAATTGGAAAGTTTCCTATGGTACTACTATTCATGAATTTGGTTCAAAGGAATGGAGCAAAGGAAAAATGTAGGATTTGTTCCTTTAGTGTCTCCTTGAAAGAAAAAACGTAGGAATTTTAATTTTCACTTGTCCTACTTTTCAAATTCCTATTCATGAGCACAAGACTAAGAGATAGTAGCATAATAGCATTATAACCGTACATTTTCTTGTGGTTTGACTTAATCTCACCATGCTTCTTTGCATCCTGTGATCTTCCAGTTGTTGTGAATCAAACACCCAGATTGGCAGAAATCCTGTGTTTTTAAATTCTCTATTTTGCACGTGCATTCCTATCCTATTCATGTCTATTTCCTATCCCTGCATTGTTGGAATCCTCCAATTCAAACGAGCCCTTACAGAATTACTTCTCTTACAGATAGTTGTCAAAGAAAACCTTGCGTGGTTTGTCCCGCTCCTGCTGCGCCGTCGTCCACCCCAGCTCAGCTGCTCCATTGACAGAAGGGTCCAGCACAGCAGGGATCCGGCCTCCAGACTGCCTTTCGCCACCTCAGATCTTCTTCCCCACCACCGGCAGCCATGAAAACTACATTACCATCATCAACCGAGCAGATGACCTCGAGGACTACACGGGTCCACAAGAGAGTCGCACTCTTTCGTGTCTGCTTACGTTATGCATCGCTTAATATTACATGCTACTTTATCGTCCTGTTCACCGATTAGACTCTGAGTCAGCTCCAAACTAATGGTCAAACTTGAGGTTTTAAATGGTTGTGGGGTACATATCGGGGCCGCAATCAATATTATCTATCTACTATCTAGTTAATCTCCGGTGTCTACTATGAGTTTCATGTTGGGTGGGAAACAAATAGTAAAGAAGCCATTATCTGTATTTTTTAACTGAAGCCATGATATTATTGGTTTTGGGTCTATCCACAGGTTGCTACCATCACTCTGGATTTCTGCATGCACTCCTTACATAATCTCAGTATGTTTTATTCCTATGCATGACAGTTATTGTAAACAATGGAGCTGAACATGTAGAGCAAAAGAGACGAGCCTTGCGTGGCAATAAAATTTCATGCAGACGTCGCTCCATGGTAGGCGCAAAGGCAGCCCCCCCTCCACGCATTTCGGATTGTAATCGAGAGGAAGATATCTGTTCTAAGGGGGATTTAGAAGGAGAAGGCAACTCCTATTTACCCCCCGAGGTCTTCGCTCTAACTTGGCATGCTGATGTTGGTTATATCATGCATATGGTGCCTTGCATTGCTTACTTTATACATCAAATATGTCATCTGCTTAGTTTAGACATCCTTTGTGTGAATGTCATCTGTTTAGTTTATTCATCGTTTATGTGAATTATGCAACGCAATCTTGTTTAGCCAGGCATCATATATGTGAATTTTGCAATGCCATCCTGCTTAGCCAGTCATCTTATATGTAAATTATATCAGGCCATCCTATTTTTCTCGTTACATATTACACTTGTCAACAATGTTAGTACATTCAACTGCTCTTCATGTGCATCAGCCATTTGACACGGTGATGGAAAATTCTGGAGTGAAAACAAGGTCTTCAGAGTAGACTATGCTATTCGATGAAGCGCATATCTCGCTGGTTACGGATAGCTCCTCAGAGGAGGATTCAGAGACAGATGACCAGTCCTATTCCCCCCCCCCCCGAGGTGTATGCTCTAACTTGGCAGGGTTATGTTGCTCATATCGTGCGTATGGTGTCTCGCATTGCTATGTCATTTGATTAGTTTAGACATGCTTTGTGTGAATGCCACCTTTTCAGTGTCTAATTACCATATATGTGAATTATGCATTGCCATCTTGTTGCAAGACATTATATATGTGAATTATGCAATGCTATCTTGTTGCAAAGGCATTATATATGTGAATTATGTAATGCCATGCTGTTTAGCCAATCATCATGTATGTGAATTATATCATGCTATGATTTTTTTGTATTACATGTTCCATTTGTCGACAATGTTTGTATATTCAACTACTCTTCCTGTGCATCAGCCATTTGAAGCAGTGATGTAAGTATCTGGAGTGAAAACAAGGTATTCAGAGTAGACAATGCTACCTACTGAAGTAGACATCTTGCTGGTTACAGAGAGCTCCTCAGATGAGGATTCAGAGACTGATGACCAGTCCTATTTCCCCCCTAATGTCTATGCTCAAACTTGGCAGGGTTATATTGCCCATGTCATGCATGTTGTCTTACATTGCTTAGTTTTTACATCATATATGGATTGCCATCTGCTTACTTGCTTACTATATAAATCATATATTTGCATTATATCATGCATTCATGTTTACATAGTACATACACATCATCTATCTGAATTATGGCTGGCAACCCATTTAATAAAGACATCATATAGTTATATCATCTCATCCTGTTTAGTGTTTATAATCATCATATTTTGAATTATGGCATTCTATCCGTGAATGTATGTGAATTATGGCATGCCAACCTATTTAATAAACACATTATATAGTTATATCATGTCATCCTGTTTACATAGTCATCATATTTTGAACTATGTCTTTCCATCTTTTTTAGTTAGCCATCATAATGTGAAATTGTGTCATGCTATCCTGTTTGGTTAGACAACATAAATATGAATTATTTCATGCCCTCTTTTATTCCCCACTATCCATTGCACCTGTCTATCATACAATGTCTATACCTTCAATTACTTTTCTTGTTTATCAACCATTTGAATTGGAGAGGGTGATGGCAGTATCTAAGGGAGTAACAACATGGTCTTCAGAAAAGATAGTGCTACTAGTTGATGCAGATAGAACCACGGCTGTACTTGCCCAAGGACCAGATCCACCACACATAACCCAGACTCTCGCAGATTGTACCCCTACCCAGTTGGACAGAGAACTAGCTACACCCCTTCTAACCCCAACCCCGGCAGATAGTAACCCAGTTCCAGTTGACACAACACCGTCTCCACCACAGAGCACCCAAACACGAGCAGTTAGTAAGGGAACTGCAGTTCCCAAAGCACGAGGACCACCACTCCGAATCCAAACTCAACGCTTAAAGGAGAAGAAGATTTGTTCTCAGGTCAGGTTCTGTAGCTATGGTTCATACTCCTTTGCTCTTGCATTACTGTATTTACTCATACCAACTATTTTCAAATTTGAAGGATGGATTGAAACTCCAATGGTGCAACAGGTATGTTTTAAACCTATTTCGTTAATTGGTTTGCTGTTGTAACCCGCTCTATGTTGATTTCAGTTTCAATTGAATAAACAATTATGTTCTCATGTCATGCACATTACAAGTGTTGTTATTGCTCTATAGTTTCCCACACTTATATTCTGTCTATTCTGCTTTGTCTTGAACAAATATTATTTGAACTGTGTCTCTATCTTGATTTGGCAACAAAAACTAGAATGATATAGACCATAAAGTGACCATGGTACATAGATATATGTTTGTTTCATGTTGTTATCCTGTCCACTTTACTACTGAACTCATTTACCAAAATGAGTTTCATATACAACATGGTAAACCTGTGATGTGTTTGGTTGTTTCTCTTTTAGAATGCGGACAAAATATTGGAGAACAGTACCACGTTATGCAATGGTAAAGGAAGTAATGCAGATAAGGTTCAAGATAGTGAGACATCCCTGTTGGTCTCCAAGAAAGCTGATAAAAACTATCTTGACGACAGTGAGAGAACCCAAAAGTCCTGTCTTGATGTAGTGTTCGAGTTACTGGCCACTACTGCTGGCACAAGCTCTTTGAACTCGTTGCCTAAATCAGTTCGTCTTCCTGAGTCTCAACTTCAAGTTGAAAGACATCGATCAGATGTGCTGCGACAGGAAGCCGAAGGACTGAGGAAGTCCCTGCAGAATTCAGATGCATATTTCCTGGTACAACAGCAAGCGCTGGAGGATTTAAGCGCCAAACAAGAGAAAGTTAATAAGCTTGCTAAGCATCTTGCCAGCATTATGGTACCCAGGATATTGTTTCTTGAGATCTTCTAAAGTGGTTTCAGTTCTGGATTTGTTTTGCTGTGGCGTTTATTTGCGTTGGTCGCCAACTTTAACAACCAGTGTATATGATATGCTCCTTTGTTCCCTATATTTGCACTGGTGGCGAACTTTGATGCCTAGTGGATGTAATATGTGTAACTAGCGGGGTTACCCACGCATTTGCGCGGCTAGACTTGTCATATATTTTTACATCCATTAGATTCTTTTTACTAATCTCATTCCTTTGATTCTTCTCTGAATTAGTATTTCTATATAAACAAATATGGCCAAAATATCTCTTCAAAATGTATGATTAACGTTTGGAAGACATATTTTCATCATTTGTACCAAATTGTTGCTAAAGATTTGTATGCGTGATGAGAACACCAAAATGCCGATTGTCTTTGTCCAGCCATGTCAAACCATATGATGTTGTACTGATCTTTAGCTTTCACTTTCCACATCTTTTCACCACTTGAAATTTATAATGTTCATCCAATAAAATTTTGATTTCCCTCATTTAAATTTAGACATTGAAGGCATGTAGCCATACCCTTTTATATGTTTCATCATCGTCATAGGATTTGTACCATTCACACTCACATCCTTTTAATAATTTTTGGTATTGTTTAGTCCGCTAATATTTGCCCCTATGGCCAAATTTAATTGAATGTATTCTTGATGTTGCATTAGCAATCTCCATTTAATAGTATTGTTTACAAACAAATACATGTGATAAAAAATCAACATCGACATATCATTAAAATACTGAAAAGCATTGTAGTTGAAATGTGTGTCTTGAGGAAACATATCAAGCTATGTCTAAAGTCTTTCTCTCAAAGGTGTAATTATTGCTAATGAAATAGATTACTAATTAATGGTAGTGAGTTTTGTGAATGACGTCCTACCTCATCAAATCATTTTTCAATAATTAACTGCCTAAGCCGCATGTCTTCTTGCTTTCTATGTGTGGCAACTATATGTGCTGCAATTTTGATTTCCTCGCAGTACAATACTATGCTCGCTCTCACTTGCTCTGTGAAAATATCGTCATATTATAATGGTTTTTGTGATTATTTCCTTCCCCGTGTTTTTCCACCTCAACTTTTGTTTAAAGCAATTAACATCAAATGATTAATTAATTGAATTCATATTTATTATTCGGCTGTACATGTTATATTTATATTAAGTTTGTTAGCTGTAAAAATAAAATGAAAACTTCTTTATGCTTTTTTCCGAAACTGACAAAAAATTCAAGGGTTTTCGTTTGACCAACCAATAACAGATGTACATAAAGCTTCTATTTTCCACATTTTCTTATCCCTTAAAATTTATATTTCCACCTGATGACATCTAGCCGTACCTTTTTATATATTACATCATCTACCTAGGATTTCTATCATTCACTCACATCTTATAGTTATATTTTGTATTATGTTGTTCGCTAGTATTTGCACTGATGTAACAGGTATTATTATTTCGAACAATCTTACTCAAAATCTTGATAATATATGCGCATATTAATAGATAGATTTGAATTTTAATTTTGACGATCACTTGCACGACTCCAATATGTTTGAGTTCTTGATGTATATGAGATTTTTCATTGGATTGGTGTTTGGTTTCGATGTACTGCCTATCAAAATCAGTAGCGCTAAAATACCTTTTTTTTCTAACTCAGGTAACTCCTAGCGCTCATGCATGTTGCTCTGTCAGAAGAGCTAGACGTTAATCTAAAAAAAGAGGAGCTACACGTCGTACATATTGTCTATATGTTTACGGATTCGCGTGATTGTTTTCTTCAGAAAATACCTGCCATAAATTTCTCTTTTCTTATTCTAGAAAGAAAAACTATTTTTTAGATGTGAACGTGATCACTACTTGTTGTGTCCAAGTTGGACACTGTTTACATCAGGTTGACGTGACATATACGATTTGGCCGGAAGCTAATTGATTAGCCGCCCTCATGTCTAGCGCTATCACATATATGTGTGTAACTCTTTTTTTTTTACTTTAACGTAGATGCATGTCATACTTTTCACTACGTGGGTTATTAAATCTAGTCCATTCAAAAATCATAACTCTAAAGTGATAAATCTTTACCGTTCGTTTTCTATCGTTTTAAGTATATAATAGATAGCCGTGATAGCCTGGCGTTAGTTGCTTGCTTATTTATTTTCTTGTTGTCTTGTTTATTTGTTTGCTTGTAGTCATTGCAGTTCTTTTTCTGCGGTTTGCTAGTGGCTGCAATAACCTATTTTTTAAAACTAGGCCACAATAACCATGGGCTAATATTTACTGTAGTGACACTGGGCCTCCTACGGGCCATAGAAACAGTGGGCCTTCTACGGGCCGTAGAAACAATGGGCCTTCTACGGGCCATAGAAACAATGGGCCTTCTACAGGCCGTATCATCAATGGGCCTTATACAGGCCGTATGATCGATCGGCCAAACATGGGCCAATAACAGACCGCATTATGGCCGTAAACGGGCTAGAGTTGGAATTGTCCGTTCATGGGACGACCATAATGGGCCATCGTTAATAGGCCGTATTTGATGACGCTATGAAAACGGCCCAACGTATTAACGGATCACAAACGGACCGACTGTAACCACGGGCTGAATTTGGCCCACAAGTAGAAAATGATAGTAATGGGCCATAAGTAAATGAATGGTGGAAATGATCCCAAGAATAAATGGGCTCTGAGAAGGCCGAAAGATAACATTGGCTGGAAACGGCCCAACAGAATAACGGGCCGTTAATGGGTATAAAGTGATACACTGTTCATTACGGGCCAGTTTCACCACGGGCCGTTAATGAGTGTAAAGTGATACACTGTTTATTACGGGCTAGTTCACCATGGGTCGTTAATGGGCCAAGAGTTACAAAGGGCCTCATATGGGCCGAAAGACGTCATGGGCCATACATGCGCCAAAAGTGAAAACGGGCTGGAAACATATTGGATAGCCAAGATGTCGCTAATGGGCCTAATTCGGATAGGGCGTAACGGGCCTTGGGTTGGCGGGCTGTAAATGGGCTATATGCGAATAGGTTGTTAACAGGCTTTCCATGGGCCGGCCCGCCACCTTTTGACCAAGTCAAACGGGCCGACCTTTTCACAGGAATGGGCCTCTGTTGGGCCGTGCCACGTGTCGACGTATCATAGGCGCCTTTTGTCCAATGAGTGGATGACATCTATCCCAACGATGAGCCGACACATGTTTCCTCCAGCCAATGATGATTTTCCATGTGGAAAATCCCCATTTGTCAAGGCTGTTAACGGGTTATTGGATCCAAAACCCGACCCGACAGCTTAACGGTGTTCCGTTACGGTGGATGCCACGTGTCGGTCATCCTTGACGAAAGCACTTCTGTGATACGCGATTTATCTTCATGGAAGTGGACACTTCCATGATGATAATTTTGGTAATGTCACGGAACACTTCTACGACAGCACAGGTATGAGTATATTGATTTTGTCATAAAATCGTCATGGATGTACATGCATGACAAAAAATGCGACCTACTGTGACAAACACGTATCATCACGGAAGTGTATTTTTTTGTAGTGCATGATATGGCCATCATCATCTTGTGCCTTTGATCTCCATCCCAAAAGCACCATCATGATCTCCATCGTCACCGGCTTGACACCTTGATCTCCATCATAGCATCATTGTCGTCTTGCCAACTATTGCTTTCACGACTATCGCTACCGCTTAGTGATAAAGTAAAGCAATTACATGGCGATTGCATTTCATACAATAAAGCGACAACCATAAGGCTCCTACCACTTGCTGATAACTTTTACAAAACATGATCATCTCATACAACAATTTATATCTCATCACGTCTTGACCATATCACATCACAACATGCCCTGCAAAAACAAGTTAGATGTCCTCTACTTTGTTGTTGCAAGTTTTACGTGGCTGCTATGGGCTTCTAGCAAGAACCGTTCTTACCTACGTATCAAAACCACAATGATTTTTCGTCAAGTGTGCTGTTTTAACCTTCAACAAAGACCAGCCGTAGTCAAACTCGATTCAACTAAAGTTGGAGAAACAGTCACCCGCCAGCCACCTGTGTGCGAAGCACGTCGGTAGAACCAGTCTCATGAACGCGGTCATGTAATGTCGGTCCGGGCCGCTTCATCCAACAATATCGCCGATCAAAGTAAGATGTTGGTGGTAAGCAGCATGACTATTATCGCCCACAACTCATTGTCTTCTACTCGTGCATATAACATCTACGCATAGACCTTGCTCGGATGGCACTGTTGGGGAACGCAGTATTTCAAACTTTTTACCTACGATCACGCAAGATCTATCTAGGATGCATAGCAACGAGCGGGGAGAGTGTGTCCACGTACCCTCGTAGACCGAAAGCGGAAGCGTTTAGTAACGCGGTTGATGTACTCAAACGTCTTTCCGATCCAACCGATCCAAGCACCGAACGTACGGCACCTCCGTGTTCAGCACACGTTCAGCTCGATGACGTCCCTCGAGGGAGAGTTCCGTCAGCACGATGGCATGGTGACGGTGATGATGAAGTTACCGGCACAGGGCTTCGCGTAAGCACTACGATGATATGACCAAGGTGTGTAACTGTGGAGGGGGGCACCACACACAACTAAGAGAAGACTTGGTGTGTCTTTGGGGTGCCCCCTGCCCACGTATATAAATGAGGGAGGGAATGAGTCCGGCCCCCTAGGGATGTGCCAAGAGTATGGAGTCCTACTAGAAATTCCAAGTCCTAGTAGGAATCCATTTCCTATTCGGAATACGAGAGAAGGAAAGAGGGAAAGAGAGAGAGAGAGAGTAGGAAAAGGCAAGGGGGTGCCGCCCCCTTCCCCTAGTCCAATTCGGACCCATGGGGGGGCACCTTCCCGACCTGCCTCCTCTTTTCCGTATGGCCCAATAAGGCCCATTACTTCTCCCAGTGAATTCCGATAACTCCACGGTACTCTGAAAAACACTCGAATCACTCGGAACATTTCCGATGTCCGAATATAGCCTTCCAATATATGAATCATTACCTCTCAACCATTTCGAGACTCCTCGTCATGTCCGTGATCTCATCCGGGACTCCGAACAAACTTCGGTCAGCAAATCACATAACTCATAATACAAACCGTCATTGAACGTTAAGCGTGCGGACCCTACGGGTTCAAGAAATATGTATACATGACCGAGACACATCTCCGGTCAATAAACAATAGCGGAACATAGATACTCATATTGCTTCCTACATATTCTACAAAGATCTTTATCGGTCAAACCGCATAACAACATACGTTATTCCCTTTGTCATCGGTATGTTACTTGCCGAGATTTGATCGTCGGTATCATCATACCTAGTTCAATCTCGTTACCGACAAGTCTCTTTACTCGTTCTGTAATGCATCATCCCACAACTAACTCATTAGTCACATTGCTTGCAAGGATTATTGTGATGTGCATTAATGAGAGGGCCCAGAGATACCTCTTCGATACTCGGAGTGAGAAATCCTAATCTTGATCTATGCCAACCCAACAAATACGTTCGGTGACACATGTAGAGCATATTTATAATCACCCAGTTACGTTATGATGTTTGATAGCACACAAGGTGTTCCTCCGGTACTCGAGAGTTGCATAATCTCATAGTCAAAGGAAAATGTATAAGTCATGAAGAAAGCAATAGCAATAAAACTGAACGATCAATATGCTAAGCGCTAATGGATGGGTCTTGTCCATCACATAATTCTCTAATGATGTGATCCCGTTCATAAAATGACAACACATGTCTATGGTTAGGAAACATAACCATCTTTGGTTAACGAGCTAGTCAAGTAGAGGCATACTAGGGACACTCTGTTTGTCTATGTATTCACACATGTACTAAATTTCCGGTTAATACAATTCTAGAATGAATAATAAACATTTAATTATCATGATACAAGGAAATATAAATAACAACTTTATTATTGCCTCTAGGGCATATTTCCTTCACTATCATGTTGAGGTTGGGGTTCAGCTCACAGTTTGTCAGATTGATTATGAAGTGTGTAATACGTCTCCAACGTATCTATAATTTATGAAATATTCATGCCGTTATATTATCATTCTTGGATGTTTTACAATCATTTTACAACAACTTTGTATCATTTTTTGGGACTAACCTATTGACCCAGTGCCCAGTGCAAGTTGTTGTTCTTTGCTTGTTTTTTACATCGTAGGAAATCAATATCAAACGGAGTGCAAACACCACGAAACTTTTTGGAGATTGTTTACGGACCTGAACACCCGGGATGGGCCAGAGAAGCACCTGGGGTGCACCGAGGGGGCACAACCCACGAGTGCGCGCCTTGTGCCCCCCTTGGGGCACCTCCAGGTGCTTCTCTGGCCCATCCCGGGTGTTCAGGTCCAGGCGCGCCCAGGTGGGTTGTGCCCACCTCGGTGGCCTCCCGCACCCCCTCTTTACCATATAAATTCACAAATACCCCAAAAACCCTCGGGGTTAACCTAGATCAGAAGTTCCACCGCTGCAAGGCTCTGTAGCCGCCGAAAACCAATCTAGACCCTTCCCGGCACCCTTTCAGAGGGGGAATCATCTCCGGTGGCCATCTTCATCATCCCGGTGGCCACCACAATGAGGAGGGATTAGTCCACCCTCGGGGCTGAGGGTTTGTACCAGTAGCTATGTGTTTAATCTCTCTCTCATGTTCTTGAGATGTCACGGACTTGATGTATCGCGGGCTTTGTTAATATAGTCGGATCATATGGTGTTTTCCCCTCTCTATCTTGTTGTGATGAATTCACTTTTTCCCTTTGAGATTTCCTTCTTATCGGATTGAATACTTTTATGGATTTGAGAACACTTTATATATGTCTTGCAATTGAATACTCATGGTGACAATGGGGTATCGTATTGATTCACTTGATATATGTTTTAGCACCCAACTCGCGGATTCCCGAGGTGACATTGGGGTAATCTATGCATAGGGGTTGATGCACATTCTTGTCTTTGTTTCTCCGGTAGAAATCTTGGGGCACTCTTTGAAGTTCTTTGTGTTGGATTGAATATTATGAATCTGAATTTGCTTTGGTGTTATTTTAGTACGAACTCTAGGATAGATCAAACGGAAAGAATAGCTTTGTGTTATTTTAGTACGAACTCTTGAATAGATCGAATAGAAAGAATAGCTTTGAGATGGTTTCGTACCCTAAAAACAATTTATTCTTATGTTCTCCGCTAGATAGGAACTTTGGAGTGATTCTTCATCGCACTTTGAGGGGTGGTTATATGATCCAATTATATTAGCATTGTTGAGAGATTGCACTAGCGAAAATACGAACCCTGGGCCTCATTTTCAAGCATTGCAATACTATTTTTGTGCCCATTTACTCTTTGCTACCTTGCTGTTTTTATTTATTCAGATTATAAAAATATATTTCTACCATCCATATTACACTTTTATCACCATCTCTTCGCCGAACTAGTGCACCTATACAATTTGCCATTGTATTGGGTGTGTTGGGGACAAAAGAGATTTCTTGTATTTGGTTGCAGGGTCGTTTGAGAGAGACCATCTTCATCCTGCACCTCTCACGGATTGATAAACCTTGGGTCATCCACTTGAGGGAAAATTGCTACTGTCCTACAAAACTTTGCCCTTGGAGGCCCAACACGTGTCTACAAGAATAAAGTTGCATAGTAGACATCAGTGTGTCACTTTTGTCAGACTTACTGTTCGTGTGAATGGGGAATTATTGCCATATTTTACACCCTCGAGAGGTTTTCGTCAAGGGGACCCCGTTTCACCGTATTTGTTCCTTCTGTGTGCAGAGGGGTTCACTTCTTTGTTGAATTTTTATGGAGGTGTCAATATTGATAGAGGCATTCGAGTTAGCTATCTATTGCCCTGGGTAAACCACCTACTCTTTGCGGACGATAGTCTCATTTTTATGCATGCAAAGGCATCCAGTGCACTCAGGTTAGTGTGTTAACAGAGACAAGAGCTCAGTCTACTTCAGTCCTAACACGGCCGAACCGGTGCGCCAGATGTTGAAGGCAGTTTTGAGCATCTCGGTTGAAGCTTTCAATGAACGCTATCGGGGCTACCAACTGTCGTTGGTCATATCATTAGTAGAACATTTGAATATCTCAGCAAGAGAATTAGAAGCAAACTACAAGGAGGAACGGAACGACTCATTTCATGTGCCGGTAGAGAGGTCAGCTAGAAGGCCGTGGCCCAAGCAATACCAACACACTCCATGAGTTGCTTCAAGCTTACTAAGAAGGTCTGCAAAGGCTTTTCTTCAATAATGGCTAGATATTGGTGGAGTAGCTCAATCGAGTGCAGATCGCTACACTGGATTGATTGGCCCTCACTTGCTAAACCCAAGGTTGCTGGAGGATGGGTTTTCTTAACCTGGAACTGTTTAATATAGCGTTACTCGGGAAGCATGGCTGGAATCTAATTATGAAACTGGAGTCTCTCTGTGCTCGCGTTCTCAAGGGAAAGTATTTCCCGCAAAGTGACTTCAGGGCGGCAACTGTCCCAAAGTGCGCCTCGGCCACCCGGCGAGCGATCTGTGCGGGAAAACAAGCACTAGGAGACGGCCTAGTAAAGCAAATTGGAGATGCCACTTCAGTGTCCATTTGGCATGATAGTTGGGTCCCGGGGCTAATCTCCTTGCGGCCGACTACTCACATCGGTAACCATAATATTACTGGTGTGTCTGAGTTGATCGACGGAGACCGAGGTCTATGGAATGTTGATATGGTGAGACACCATTTCATCGCTCTCGAAGCTGATGTTATTCTCAATATCACGTTGAGGGTTGGAGGAGGAGATGATTCTTGGGCATGGACAGCAGAAAAGTCGGGTATCTACACTGTGAAATCAGTGTACCGTTCTCTCATGACTTTGAACGAGCATTCTGCTCTAAAGGAAGGGATGGTCACGGAATCTTCAGAGAAACAAAAACAGTTGTGGACAAGACTTTGGAAGCTAAAAGTTGTGCCAAAGGTGCGAGTGTTTTGGTGGCGAGTGCTAAGGGGAATTCTTCCTACTGAGTGCACTTTAAAACATAGACACATAGCTGATTTGGCACGGTGCAAAGTCTGCTCTGATGCAGACGAGAACATGTATCATGCATTGATTAAATGCACTCATGTTAAGCTCTTCTGGAAGGAGGCGCGGGAAGCTTTATCTGCCAAGCTTCTAGAGCTCCATACAAAAACTTGATCAAGGGATATTTTGTGTGACCATAGGTTTGATGATGTGGATCAAGCAACAATTATCACTGTCATGTGAGCGATTTGGATGTCCAGGAATAATATTACGCATGATAAGGAAAGGTTGGCTCCTTTTTTCTCTATGAAGATGATCAGAGAAGCCTTGCCACTGCTAGAACTACCCCAACAGCATGCAAGGATCCTACTGGGCCATGCTTGGAGACCACCTGAAGATGACTGTATAATGATTAATACCGATGCTGGGATTTCAATGGAGGCAAGGATGTTTGGACTGGGAGGTGTCGTCAGATCTTCTAATGCTTTCTTGAGTGCTTGGTGTAAACCTTTCCAGGGCACTATGGATCCACTTGTTGTAGAGGCTTTTGCTCTCCGTGAGGGTGTGGTGTTTTCTCAGCTACGTGGCTTTGTGCGGGTGGAGATGGAGACCGACAGGTTGGAGGTCGTCAATCTTTGGAACTCGCACCGTTCTTCACGCTCATTTATAGCGCCTCTGTTACTGGATATTGAGGGATTAGCTGCTTCTTTTTCCTTTTTTACTATTCGTCATGTAAAGAGACATGCCAATATCCCCGCCCATCTGTGTGCAAAACATGCTTGCACGTCGAAGGTGACGGAGTGTTGGATGAACAATCCTCTAGGCTTACTAATCACCAGTCTCATGGCTGATAGTGCTGGAAGACTTTCATTTGAACAAAGCCCTCATTTCCCTGCAAAAAAGAAGCTCGTATAAAATAATGGCACAAATCGCGAGATGTCAATCGATGCTAAGGATAATGGGCCGCATTTGTGCTCGCGACCAATTTCCCTACGTGCTGATGTAATCCTACTGATGTAATTCTATAGCCCATCACTCTAGAGGTCATCATCGTGCTGATGTAATCCTAGTCCTACTCATCGTCCTCCCTACAAAGCTCGTCCTGCATCGAAATTGAACAAACCAAAATCAGTGTCATATGGACTACGGGAAACACACATCATAGGGTGGCATCAAGCAAGACATATAGCACCAAATGTGGATAAAAAATCCCTCTCATCTATAAAGCCATCCGCAGTACATTCTCTTCTCCTTTCTCACTTAACATGTTATATGCATCTCCACAAATTCAGTGTCAACTCCCCTTCGGGAGTGAGCTCGTCCTTCAGGCCCTGACCAGATGCCACCGCCAGTATTAGATGAACGCGCTTGAACCATTTCCTGTCAAATATCAATATTTAGTTTTTGCAATGTTCAGTCAAAGCAATTGAAGCAATGCATGCTGATTAGTCTAAAGTATTTACTTTTTTAGAACGTTTTGGCCACACCCTAGTGATACGTCTCCAACATATCTATCATTTTTGGTTGTTCCATGCTATTATATTACCCGTTCTGGATGTTTATGGGATTTACTTTACACTTTTATATCATTTTTGGGACTAACCTACTAACCAAAGGCCCAGCCCGAATTGTTGTTTTTTTTGCCTATTTCAGTGTTTCGAAGAAAAGGAATATCAAACGGAGTCCAAACGGGATGAAACCTTCGGGAGCGATCTTTTTGGAACAAACGCAACCCAAGAGACTTGGAGTGGACGTCAAGCAACAAACGAGGCGGCCACGAGGGTGCCCGGCGTGCCCTAAGGGGGTGGGCGCGCCCCCCACCCTCGTGGGCCCCTCGTGGCTCAACCGACCTACATCCTTCGCCTATATATACTCCCGTCCCTTGAAAACATCGAGGAGCACCACGAAAACCTATTTCCAGCGACGCAACCTTCTATATTCGCGAGATCCCATCTTGGAGCCTTCGTCGGCGCTCCGCCAGAGGGGGAATTGACCATGGAGGGCCTCTACATCATCTCCAAGGCCTCCCCGATGAGTTATGAGTAGTTTACCATAGACCTTCGGGTCCATAGTTATTAGCTAGATGGCTTCTTCTCTCTCTTTGAATCTCAATACCAAGTTTTCCTCGGTCTTCTTGGAGATCTATTCTATGTAACTCTTTTTGCGGTGTGTTTGCCGAGATCCGATGAATTGTGGGTTTATGATCAAGTTTATCTATGAGAAATAATTGAATCTTCTCTCAATTCTTTCATGTGCGACTGGTTATCTTTGCAAGTCTCTTCGAATTATCAGTTTGGTTTGGCCTACTAGATTGATCTTTCTTACAATAGGAGAAGTGCTTAGCTTTGGGTTCAATCTTGCGGTGTCCTTTCCCAGTGACAGCAGGGGCAGCAAGGCACGTATTGTATTGTTGGCATCGAGGATAAAAAGATGGGTTTTATATCATATTGCTTGAGTTTATCCCTCTACATCATGTCATCTTTCTTAATGTGTTACTCTGTTCTTCTGAACTTAATATTCTAGATGCAGGCAGGAGTCGGTCGATGTGTGGAGTAATAGTAGTAGATGCATAGTAATTTTGATCTACTTGTTGTGGATGTGATGCCTATATACATGATCATGCCTAGATAATCTCATAACTATGCGTTTTTCTATCAATTGCTCGACAGTAATTTGTTCACCCACCATAATACTTATGCTATCTTGAGAGAAGCCACTAGTGAAATCTATGGCCCCCGGGTCTATCTTTTATCATATAAGTTTTCCATCTATCTTTTATTTGCATCTTTTACTTTCCAATCTATATCATAAAAATACCAAAAATATTCATCTTATCTTATTATCTCTAGTAAATCTCACTTTCGCAAGTTTCCGTGAAGGGATTGATGTCGGTGTCAAAACCGGCGGATCTCGAGTAGGGGGTCCCGATCTGTGCGTCAAGGCTGATGGTAACAGGAAGCAAGGGACACAGATGTTTACCCAGGTTCGGGCCCTCTCGATGGAGGTAAAACCCTACATCCTGCTTGATTAATATTGATGATATGGGTAGTACAAGAGTAGATCTACCACGAGATCGTAGAGGCTAAACCCTAAGAGCTAGCCTATGATGGTATGATTGTAATTCTGATCGGCCTTCTAAGGACCAACCTCTCCGTTTTATATAGACACCGGAGAGGGCTAGGGTTTACATGGAGTCGGTTACAAGGAAGGAAATATAATATCCGGATCACCAAGCTTGCCTTCCACGCAAAGGAGAGTCCCATCCGGATACGGACCGAAGTCTTGAGTCTTGTATCTTCACGCTTCAATAGTCCGGACGTTGTACACAGTCCGGCTGTCAGGATACCCCCTAATCCAGGACTCCCTCAGTAGCCCCTGAACCAGGCTTCAATGACGATGAGTTCGGCGCGCAGTCTTGTCTTCGGCATTGCAAGGCGGGTCCCTCCTCCGAATACTCCAAAGTGGTTATCGAACACGTAGACCATGTCCGGGTCTGCAAGATGATTTTCACATGGTATAGATCTGATTTGCTGGCAATCTTCGTGCGCTGTGCCCTTGCCTCGTGGCTTGGTCCAATACGAACCGATGTTTTTGACCCCCCAACGACTCGCGTTACGAGGCGGTTTTATTGGCACGTCCCGTCGAGGCAGAGATCGTGTCCCTTTTATTACGGGATTTTCCATCAATATGAGCGTGCGTGACCCCACGACGGCTGTTGGTATAACCTCGTGTGTTTTTAGATAAGCCTCAAACGGTCACACCGGGGACTCTTGATATTCACCTTCTTTATAAAGGGGTCGAGACCTACGCCTCTTTTTCACCTTCATCGCGCCTTCTCACACCTCGAGTTCTAACACCCAAAACCCAAGCTCCACCCCTCCGGAATCCTCCAATATGTCCGGATCTGACCCTCAAGGCCAGTGGGTGGCCTCCTCGATTGAAGAGAAGGACATTGGATGGCTTAGGGAGGTTGGATACCTGACCGCAGATATCCAGCACACGCTTCCTACTCCAGGGCAGGTCATCCCTACGCCGGAGCCCAATAACTGTGTTGTTTTCGTCCCACACTTCCTCCGCGGTTTGGGTTTCACCCTCGATCCCTTCGTGAGGGGGCACATGTTCTATTATGGGTTGGATTTTCACGATCTGGCTCCAGACGCTATCCTCCATATCTCGTCGTTCATTATTGTGTGCGAGGCTTTTCTCCACATCACCCCGCACTTCGGCTTATGGCTCAAGACCTTTAATGTGAAGCCGAAGATGATCGGGGGGTGACATGTAGAGTGTGGAGGTGCCGTAATAAACAGAAACACCGACGCCCCATGGCCGGAGGGTTCTTTCCCAGAAGTATCTGATGTATGGCAGCGGAGGTGGTTTTATGCTACGGCCCCAAGGGGCACAAGTTGGATAGCCGCCCCTGAGTTCCGCTCGGGCCCTCCGTCATAGTTGGCGTCCTGGACAGACGTAGGATGGAATTGGGGGCCGCAAGTGATGTACCAGTACTGATGAACCGCATCCGGGAGCTTCTTGAGAGGGACATCAACCTAGTCAGCATAATGCAAGTGATGTTAATCTGGCGGATGTTGCCGTGCCAACGCCGGCCTCTCCGGATGTGGGAGTTCAATCCAGAGGGTCCGCGGACTGTCAAGAAATTCTTCGGCTTGAAGCCCGAAGAGATGTGCAAATTATTCTTTGGACAGAAAGTAGTATGTCCAGACACCACCGAGGATGCGGGCCTAAGCTGTAATCGTCTAGATACCCAAGTAAGTAGCATTGATACCGGATGCCCTGTTTTGTATTTATCATGACTGTTCGTTCTGACAATCATCTGCGTCTAGGAATGGCTCAGCAAGGCGGAGAGAATTAGGTGTCCGGCACCGCTTCCCGAAGGCTCGCCCGTCCCCACTATGGCCAAGATGCTCGACCGGGTACTCAGTAGAATGCCCTCGGGTAAAGACAAGGGAAGGGATGAAGAATCTGAACCCCACAAGCTACGCATCCGAACAGGGGGAATTGTTACCT
The DNA here is from genome assembly GCF_002162155.2 of Triticum dicoccoides. Classification (NCBI taxonomy): domain Eukaryota; kingdom Viridiplantae; phylum Streptophyta; class Magnoliopsida; order Poales; family Poaceae; genus Triticum; species Triticum dicoccoides. Next base: position 145,065,791 of record NC_041385.1, read on the forward strand.
CCCCCAGGGAGGATAGTCGGGGAGGAGAGGCTAAGACCTCCTCCCCGCGCGGGAAGAAGAGGGCCGCTCCAAAGATTTGGAGGCGGAGATGCCCAAATTAGGGAAAAAGACATCCCTAGGGGGCCTTGCCCCGACGGGTACCCTCACCGCACCATGCCCTCCAACGGGCCAGCCCTCCACCGAGCTGTAAGTCAATCTACGATCCGAAGGTACTATGTTTCTCCTCGGTCGGTAACCACGATTCAAATTTTTGCAGTCCGGCCAGCAGCTCCTCTCAACAGGGTTCATCTTCGGGGGACCTTCCTCCGGAGATGATGGAGAGCGAGACCCCACCCCCTTCTCCCACTCATGAAGCGGGCGACACCGAGGTGTCGTCACGGAGAAGTCCGGATCTGCCGAAGCCGGGAGTCAATCCGTCAGTCACCCTGCACCCGGAGAATTTGGCTACAACGCGGGGCGATGGAAAGAGTCCGGCGCTGTTTGATGTCCGGCCGGACGTACTGACGGGCTTGCTGGAGCGAGTTGCGCTCTCGGAGGAGCACCGTTCATTAATGAGCACGGTGCTCAAGAAGATTTCATCAGCTACGAGCGGTTTGAATGAAGCATTCACGAGCCTGCTCAGAGGCTTTGAGGTACGTAATGAAGAATGCACTATTTCTTTGGCAGTGAGGCACGCGGTAGGTGTGCTCCGTATAGATAGTAGCCCCTGAGACTCTGGTTGACTGCCCTAGGCAGCAAACGGAGGGTCATAAACCAATGATTTATGTTGTAAATATGTGCAGTTACCTGTGGGTCCGGCCACTGGCCCGTCCATTGAAGTTGCCGAACTGACGAGGCAAATTGGGTCGGTTAATGCCGATATCACTCTGATGAATGAGCGGCTAGATAAATCACAAGGTATGTGTCCTGTCTTTCCATTGCATAGGAAAATATTAAGGTGGCACATAGTAATGAAATATGTTCGGACTGCAGATGGTGCTGCTGCCGTGGAGGCCCTGAGGGAGGAACTTGCTCTAGCCAAGGAACAGGCTCGGGGAAGCAATGCGGCTGCCCTAAAGGTGGCCGAGGAATTGAGAGCCGAACAGGCAGCTCATCACCGAAGCGAGGAAAAGATAGCTGAAATGGCTATCGAGTTAAAAAATGCCTCTGACCGGTATGAGCTCCTGAAAAAGGAGTATGAGGATAAATCGGCTGACCTGAGCAAGGCACTTAATGCCCCCAAGAAAATACGGACCGAGCTCAGAGGTGCGCGAGAGGAGCTTCAACAGGCCGGTAAAATCGCGGCTGGGGGCTCCTATTTGCTGCGGACGAAGTTCTTCAATCCGAAGTACGCTCCCCTGGATGGACGCTGGAGTTCGGCGGACGCCTACGTGGACCTGGCGAAGAGTACGGCTGATGTTGTGGAGTTCTTCAAAGATCAGGGTGAGAAGGAGGTGGAGAAGCTTTTCTGGTCGCAGTTCAATGCTCCCACTCGCCCGCTGCCGTTAAGTGATAAGATGGCTGCTGTAGCGGAGCTTCACAGGCTGTCTGGTCTTGCGATGCAGTCTGTAATAGACCATCTTTGGCCGAAGGGGCCTAAGCCGGATAGTTACTTTGGTTTGGTGCAACAGTTCCTTGGGCCGTGCCTCGGATCGATGCCATGAGGAGGTCAGCATGCAAAGAGGGTGCGCGGATGGCCCTTTCCCGCGTTAAAGCGTATTGGACGGATATGCATGCCACTATGATAGCGTCTCAGGATCCAGTGGGGGGCCAATATCCGGCCGGGCACTACTTGGCGCAGGTCACAGAGGGTGCCCGCCTGATAGAGGCGCAGTGCCAGAAGAATCTCCTATTCGAGTGATGATTCAAATCATTGTAAAAACAATGTTTATTTTGAATAGAAGGTTATATTTATAATGTTTGTCTGAAAATATGATTGTGTCCCCTGTGCGGCTGCTTATATATATTACAGACGGTCTATTCTGATAATATTAGCAGAATAACTATTCTGCACACCACTTCGGCACTGCACGCTCAATAGAAGCGCACTGCATCATTTTGACGACGAGCACTGCAATAGAGACTAGTGAACTTCGTGTCGAAAAAAACTGCACGCGGTGTTTTTTCGGTACTGTTTTCGCTCTAACTTTTTAACCGTTTATCGGAATGAGGCGTGTAATATACCATTGAAAAGCTATGGATTAAGCGCAACTTCGACATGTTGAACACTTTTCGAGATCCCACACGGTTTAAGAGCAGTTTTGAAAATAGTGCAGTGGATGACGAGTGGCAGCGAGCGTTTTTTCTAAACCGCTTGTCGGAATGAAGCAAATGATACGCAGTTGGATAGATATCATCAAGGCGCATCTTTTTCATATATAAATCTTTCTCTAATTTGTTACGGTTTAAGAGCAGTTTCAAATTTACTAAATCGCGGAACTCTGTTTTTCTAAGTTTTTGAAATTTTCGGTACTGTTTTTACTCCAGTTTTTGAACCGTTTATCGAAACGAGGCGTGTGATACGCCGTTGGAGAGATACGGACAAGGCGCAACTTTCATATGTTGAAATGGTTTTGAGATTCCTTACGGTTTTTAGTTAATTTTGAAAATCGTGCGGCTGACTTCGAGAGGCAGCGGCTCTTTTTTCATGAAATTTTTACGAATGGCTGGTCAGAATAATTCAAATCATACGCCGTTGGAAAGATATCAACGAGACGCAACTTTTTCATGTAGAACACTCTCTCTAATTCTTTACGATTTAAGAGCAATTTCGATTTTACCGAAAAGCGGACACTCTGTTCTTCGCGAGACCAAAACCGTCGTATGTACTGCATCGGACAGAAGAACACATTGCTTCAGACAAAATACCGCACTGCATCAGATGGGCAAGTGCACTACATGGTTTGTTTTTGTTTAGACGTATTTTTTCTCGGGCGAGGAAAGAAGAACGCACTGCTTCAGATGAAATATCGCACTTCATTAGATGGGCAAGTGCATTGCATGATTTCTTTTTGTGAGATGTAAATTTTCTCAAACAAGGTAGCAAACCGCACCGCTTTAGACTAAAAACCGCATTTCATCAGACCGACAAGTGCACTGCATGACTTATTTTTTGTGGCACGTACAATTTTCCCAAACGAGATGGAGTGCACTTCATGTCTAGCGTTGGTGAACCCAATACTATGAAAAGTGAACCTCTAGAGTACCATAAACGGGCCGCGACACTACCAAAAGTGAACCGCATGACTTTTTGTTCACCTTTTTCATACTTAATATTTTTAACAAGGGTAGACCGAACGAGTGGACCGTATGGATTGAGTGAATGAACCGCACTGCATCAAGAAGTGAACCACATTATTTTTGGCGCCCTTCACATTTTGTAGTAAATGAATCACAATGCAATGTGGACCAAATCAAAAACAACATATAACATGCACTGCTTCAAATCCAAAACCGCACTGCAATGTCGACCAAGTAACTACACGCAGGTTTGACTGTACGTGTGTTTTGTTCTTGAGCCCGAGTGAGCTTCGAGAGAGTTCAAACAGAACTCCCACACACATAAAAAGTGTATTGCAGTTTTTTTTGCCATCATTCTTTTTAGTTATCTACATTTTTCTCTTCTGGACGACATGGTGGAGCCTAATGAACTGTACAAGTCCTTGGCGAACGGAGTTAAGCTTGCCAAAACTAAAGTGAGCATTTTTCTCTTTTGTTCTTAGTTTTCTCTCATTTCGTTGTTCTGCTCTCTCACACAAAAGAAACTAAGTGTCTGTTTGGTTCCCTACACTACATTTCTCAAACAAAAAGGAACCGCACTGCAGCACCCTAGGCAATCGATCCCAGACAAACTGCACCTGTCTCCCGGCAGCCCTCGTGTAGTCCCTGGCGCCTACTTTTTTCACCATGGGAGCTCAATCGAGCTTTTTCCTGCTCAAATCAGTATGCCGTTGCCGCCAACTGTGGAAACAAACAAGTGAATTGCGAGGTGTCGTGAGACAAACTTAAAACAAAAACAACCTTTTTTATTCAGAGATGCACTTCCTCGAAACTACAGGCGAATAGAAGGAGAGAAGCTGCACTCCACGCCAGGGAGAGCTGCACTGCACACCAGGGAGAGCTCCACTGCACGCTGGTGGCACTTCATGCCAGGCAGGGCCGCGAAACTGCATGCCATCGTACGGCATACTGCTAGCCATCGCTGGCCAAACTGCACGCGAGCCGCTATGGATGGACATGCTGGATCTTGCCAGAGGGAGTTTGCGGGGAGAGGAGGAAGAAGGAAAGGAGAGAGGGGAGGGCGGCTCCCGCTGCGGTCATGTTGAGGTCGTGTCGCGCGGCCGCGGAGTGCACAGATGTGGTTGCCGGACTGCACGGAAGGCCGCCGGGGGGACGTGATGAGCCTGCTGCGCGCACCGCATCCCACCTTGGCCGCCGTTCTGTAACCACAGCCGTGTGCCGGTGCAAGAAGACGAAGGGAGCTCGTCGGAGAGGCTTCTGCATCGGCGGGTTGGAGCAGAGGAGGAACGTCGTCCTGGTGCCAGCGCTGCAGGAGACGGGGTTCACCCGTGGCGGCGGATCGATCCAGATCATGGATGGGTGGCGGATCCGGACGTGGGGGTGGAATCCACCCGCGGCGAATCCCGAGGGCACCGGAGACGCAGGCAGGGGCAGCGCCAGGCCGGAGTAGGGGAGGAGGCGGCGCGAGGGTACGCGGCGGCGCGGTGGCGCGAGGGGTGTGGTGGGGCGACGGCGGACGTCCGCAATTTCTGGTGGGTGGG
>NC_041385.1:145070844-145141057 GCF_002162155.2 Triticum dicoccoides
AGGGGGTGGATCGAGATTTGAGAGGAAGACGGGCCACTGGGGGATCCGCGGCGCGCGGAGCCCGTTGGCGCGGCAGTTGGCTGGCCCGGGGCACGGCGCGGCTGGGGACGAGGTCAGTTGTGACGGGGTGGGCGGAGGAGCTGCTTTGTGAATCGAGGCATGGGGTGTTGACCGTGAGGAAGGTGGAGGGGATCGGGGGAGGGGATCGGGGGAGGAAGGTGGAGAAGAGAGAGTGGTGGGTGTGGTTGATTTTTAGTCTGTGTGCGCTGAGGTGCGCCGGGTGTTAGCAGAATAAGGTTCCAGTGTGCAGAATAAGGTCTTATGGGGTGTTATCATAATAGACCCACCCTATATATATATAGGGTGGGTCTATTATGATAACACCCTTAAGAGTCTTATTCTGCACACCACTTTTCCTTATTCTGCTAACAGTAACGAGCTGACCCGTAACTACAAACTAACCCCGCAAAAGGAAAAGACCGAGCTGCACGGGGGCAAAATGAGAACTACCCCGCTCACTCTCCCCCATGACCTCCATCAAACTCTCTGCTCCCCCTCCCAGACAACCACTTCCCCCACGCCCCCCACTTCCCTCCCCACCTTCTCTGAACCGGCGACCCCTACTCTCCCCACATTCTCCGGCGGCGCCGCCCACCACCTCCTCTGGTCGCGTCCCGTGAAACCACCTTCTATGCCGGCCGCCACCCTCTTATTTCTCCCGCGCCATCAGCGGTCATGGCGGGATCCGGCCGCCCTCGGCCCCCGGCGCGGCCTCAGCCACCGGATTGGGCCGCCACGACCATTGGTGCGGCCACAAACCACGGATCTGTCCGCCGCCGACCCTCATCATGGAAGCCGTCCGCTCGCGTAGCCCGGCGCCTGATCCAACAAGGTCCACACTGGTGCCTCTGCCCTGTGCCGCCGGGGCCCGAGTCGTCCTCTCCCTCTCCGACAGGGAGGCCCCTTCAAGAGACTCCCCCGCTTGCCACCGGGAGGAGGCTGATCAGGAGGCATGTGCTAGCGGCCCCCTTGATGCCCGTGGTGGATCCGACGAGTCAACCCACCTCCTCGTCTTCCTCGCTGCGGATCCGACGAGCTCTATCACCATGCGGTGACCTCCTCCGCGGGACCGACCTCATCCCCCGGGCTCCTCCCGCCGGCGTCCACCGCAGCACCGACCTCCTCCACGTCCCCCTGCTGCAGTTCACTTGATACTAAATCAGCCCCTCCTCCACTTGGAGCCCAGACGCCCCGGGTTTGTAGTGCGCGGGGCACGCGATGCGGTTTAGCGCGCCTGGCTATGCACTTGATGGCTCCGACGACATTGTGCAGTACGGAAGGGCGTCGCGTGGAGTTTTGGCTGTGCTCCGCTGTGCAGATGGGAACGCAAATCCAGGGCGCTTCTGCAGTTTGGGATGTGCTCCGATGTGTAGATGGAACAAGTAGAGGAGGAGCCACGCGTGCTAGATGTTGATGGTGGTGGTGGGAACTCGCGTGGATCTCATCGGCGAACGGCGGCCACACGTGCACGGCGGCGGTGAGCAAAGGAAGAGGACTGGAGGCAGGGAGGAAGAAGGTCCTCTCGCGGGTCTGCAGCCAACGTCCATCCTGGCGAGGATCCGCTCTCCTCCCACCAGCATGCGGCCCGTCGCCACGGGCTTCCCTGTGCATCCCTCGCGGCAGTCCTCCTCTCTTCTCGCCATTACTGCGAGCAGTGGTGTGCAGTCCTCGGCGTCGGAAGAACGGAGGCCTACTCCGGCGGCATGGGATGCAATACTTTGGCACGCGATGTGCTGTCCACAGTGTGAGCCAGTTCAGTCCGTCGGTGCTGCGTGTGTAGTGCCCTTTGGGTGTGTAGTGATGCCATTGCAGTGCCGATGACTCAATTTTGCTGTTGATTTTGGTGAATTTAGTGCAGTTTGATTAACTCCCAGTGCGGTTCGTCGGACGTTTGTGTGTGGCTCGCACTAACCAGCACGGTGATGAAGACTACCCTGGGTCAATGCTATTCTGCCTCCTCTGTTGCGTGCAGTTTGTCGCCTGCTGCACCGTCAGAGATTGCCTCGCAGTCCATATTTCAAGCCTGTGCAGCTTACAGACTACCTATGTGCGGTGCGGCTATGTGTGCTTGACTGCTTGCACATCTGTGTCTCTCTTATTTCTCTGACGCCCGTCCACTTTGTTGGTGTGTAGGTGGTACAAAGGCCAGCGAGAAAAGCTCCAACGATGGACATAAATGCAACGGCCAGAGCCACCTCGCAGTGACTTGAATCAATTTAGAAAACAAGCTGCGGTCAACTGTTTTGTCTTCTTTTAAAAAAATCTAAGTGCACTGTAGTCATTGTCTTGCGGTTCAGTTGACAAGAAACCGTAACACATCAGCATGCGGTTTGGTGTTTTTTCTGCAGTTCACTACTCTCATTCGTGTCACTTTGGACTCTGTTTCTTTTTTGCTTTTTTGGATGGGAATCTTCAGTGCACTGAAGTTTCCTATCCGTTGTTCTTGCGGTCAGTTTACCAGTTTTTGCAGGAGATGGGGGACAACAAAAAGAGAGAAAAATGAATGTGACTCCGGGATGCCTCTGCTCCGACAGTATAATGCGGATGAATGTGGAATCAGCTACAGTACACTACATTCGACCAAATGGTCCAGATGCGTTTATAAGAAGTTAAAAAAATTAATGGAGTTCACTAAACTCGCCATGTAGTCTTGATGCATTTATAAAAAAAAGTTAGAATAAGACGAAAATCATGAAATTCAAATTAACGGGGACAAAATATATTTTTTTGGATTTTGGATGTGCAGTGCAACCAGATCTTGCGAGCAATGCGTTGCACGCCCCCGTGTGGTTCAGCCACGGCCATTGCCAACAAATAAACTCATGAAGTACGCTTGACCGTCGGATGCAATGTGGTTTTTCGTCTGAAGCAATGCGGTTTTCTATCTGATGTAGTTCACTCATCGATTTTGATGTCGTAAAAAACAAAGTCTGCGTGTTTTGATACTTTAAAACTGCTCTTAAACCATGAAGACTCAAAATGAAGCTCGCTTCTATATTAGATGTAGTTCATTCGTTCAGCCCATGTGGTCCACTCGCTTGGTCAACGCGCGTAAAAAATTAATAAGTACAAAAAAAGACAAAAAAACTCATGAGGTTCACTTTTGGTAGTGTTGCGATTCACTTTCAAAAGTGTTGCGGTCCACTCTCGTTAAAAAAAAGTTGAAAAAAGACAACAAAAACTTGTGCGAGAATGTTTATGTCCGACAAAAAGAAATCATGAAGTTCACTTGACTCCCTGCTGTAGTGCGGTTTCCGTTTGAAGCAGTGCGTTCTTCTATCCGATGAAAGGTCCACTCGCTTGGTCAACGCGCGTAAAAAATTAAAAGTACGGAAAAAAGACAATAAAAAATCATGAGGTTCACTTTTGGTAGTGTTACGGTTCACTTTCGGAAGTGTTGTGGTCCACTCTCGTTCGGAAAAAAGTTGAAAAAAAGACAACAAAAACTTGTGCGAGAAAGTTTATGTTCGACAAAAAGAAATCATGAAGTTCACTTGCCTGCCTGTTGCAGTGCGGTTTTCAGTTTGAAGCAGTGCGTTCTTCTGTCCGACGACGATTTTGGTGTCACGAAAAAACAGAGTGTCCGCTTTTTTCTAATTTTAAAACTGCTCTTAAACCGTAAGGAATTAGAGAGTGTGTTCTACATGAAAAAGTTGCGTCTTGACGATATCTTTCCAACGACATATAATTTGAATCATTTCGATAACCGGTTTGTAAAAATTAAAAAAAACAGCCGCTGTCACTCGTCCTCCGCCGCACGATTTTCAAAATTAACTTAAAACCATAAGGAATCTCAAAACTATTCCTACATATGAAAGTTGCGCCTTGTCCATAGATTTCCAAAGACATATCATACGCCTCGTTTAGACAAACGGTTCAAAAACTAGACCGAAAACAGTACCGAAAATTTGAATTTTTTTTGAAAAACAAAATTCCGCGATTTAGTAAATTTGAAACTGCTCTTAAACCGTAACGAATTAGAGAAAGATTTATATATGGAAAAGATGTGCCTCGACGATATCTATCCAATGGTGTATCGTTTTCTTCACTCCGACAAGCGGTTTAGAAAACAACGCGAAAAAACGCTCGCTGTCACTCGTCATCCGCCGCACCATTTTCAAAACTGCTCTTAACCCGTGTGGAATCTCGAAAAGTGTTCAACATGTCGAAGTTGCGCCTAATCCATAGCTTTTCAACGGTATATTACACGCCTCATTCTGATAAATGGTTAAAAAACTAGAGCGAAAACAGTACCAAAAAAATGCCGCATGCAGTTTTTTTCGAGACGAAGTTCACTCGTGTGAGTATTGCAGCACACTTGGTTCAAACAATGACGTGCACCTACGTTGAGTGTGCAGTGCGGAAGTGGTGTGCAGAATAGTTATTCTGCTAATATTAGCAGAATAGACCGTCTGTATACATATATATATATATATACACACACATATATATATGTGTATATATATATATGTATATATATATATGTATATATGTGTGTGTGTGTGTGTGTGTGTGTGTGTGTGTGTGTGTGTATATAGCAGTCGTTGGCTTCAGCCCCAACGCATACAATGCGGGGGTGTTCGCAAAAAAATGTGCCTAATCACTCTTTATCCAACGTCTTGGTCCGGCAAGGAGGTGATCGCACGTCGAACTAGGCAACCGGACTATATAGCTGTAACACTTTTGCTTAGCCATGGGATTCTAACGTTGGGGCTACTATGTAGACCCTCGTACCTTCGCGTGTGTCTGAATACTGGCGCGTATGTATCTGGACGGGAAATGGCCCTTCGTTAATGCGGAGGAATCCTAGAGATTCCGGTGAGTCGTCGAGTGGTTGAGCAGTCTCTCGCTGTATCATGACAGTCAGTTTTCGGCTTTCTCTACTGAGGTGCTCATCCGAAATAACCAGGGCACAATCACAATAGTTCTCCTTTGGCCACCTTAGCCGATAATAACGGAACGTAAGGCGACAAACACAGGAGCTGGGCAAACCCAATATTTGACCAAAGACATGATTCGGAGCTGATGCATATAAGGCCAAACTCGTGACGTCGAACACTCCGGAAGGTATTCGGACTTTATAACCGATGATGGGCTCAAGAATGCCCATTCATTATAAACCCTGTATTTCCAGGTACGTGCGTTAATCTGTCATGGCGAAATGCCAAAAACGGCAGTATCCTCTGTGGGTATGGAACCCATGGGATGGTTAAACAACAAGAGGCAATAGAAAAGGTTTACATAGGGGCTTAATCTAAAAAGAAACATGTTGAATGGGGCCCTGCTGCACGGTTGCGCCTTTGTCTCTATTGTGCCGCATCCTGGAAGGGTATCGCGCGAACGTTGTCTGTGGAAAAGGGAAACTCATAGAAGAGTGCAACGTAAGTATGCGATGTATAGTAAAAAAATGAAAGATGCTGGCCTGCCAATAAGGTTGAGCCAAGTGTGGGGCTTTATTATTAGCCCCTGGTGTGCCCTATAGGATTACATATACAGTGCCCTGGTTTGATATGGGCTGCCGGACTCGTCTAACCGTGCCCGTGGTCTTAACGACCCGTCATATTTCTGTTAGAGGCCGCTTATAGTCCGGCCGCTAGGGCCGTCGCGTATTCCTCTACGCGCGAAGAGCGCTCTGCTATTCCGCTAACGGTGATGACACCGCGTGGACCGGGCATCTTAAGTGTAAGGTAGCCATAGTGCGGCAATGCGTTGAAGCGGGCGAAGGCCGTTCTTCCAAGCAATGCTTGATAGCTGCTTTGGAAGGGTGCGATGATGAAGACTAGTTCTTTGCTTCTGGAGTTGCCTGAAGAGCCGAATGTTACCTCCAGTATGACGGAGCCCCTGTTGTAGGCTTCAACGCCTGGTATCATCCCTTTAAAGGTGGTGTTAATCTTGCTGATTCTGGATGAGTCTATCCCCATCCCGCGGACAGTGTCCTCATATGTCGCCGCCGCCGCCGTCCATGAGGACATGAGTGAGATGGTATCCGTCGATTATTGGGTCAAGCACCAAGGCGTTTGATCCTTCGCGCCGAATACTAGTTCGGCCGTCCAGGCGATCGAAAGTGATCGAACAAGACATCCAGTAGTTAGGTGTGGGTACGATGGGCTCTATATCGCGCGCGTCTTTATGGGCGCATTCGTGCCTTTCCAAGGATGTGCGAGTCGTGTGGATCATGTTCACTGTTTTAACCTCTGGCGGGAATTTTTTCTGTCCCCCAGTGTTTGGCTGGCGAGGTTCATCCTCGTCTTCACTTGGTGTTTCCCTTTCCTTGTGTTCGGCGTTTAGTTTGCCGGCCTGCATGAAGACCCGGCACTCTCTGTGTGTGTGGTTCGCAGGTTTGTTGGGCGTGCCATGAATTTGGCATAGTCTGTCCAGAACTTTGTTCAGACCGGACGGTCCTTCTTTACTACCTATAGATTGCTTATTTTGCTGGTTAGGTCAAGAGCCCCTGAATCTGGCATTAAACATTGTGTTGTCCGGGCTCTCTTCCTTGTTTTGGCGCTTGTTTTTATTACGTCGTGGCTTCCCGTTGCCATCCCTTATTTCAGATGTGCTGGGGTCGCTGGTGCCTTTACGGGCTAGCCAGCTATCTTCACCCGCGCAAAAGCGGGTCATAAGGATTGTTAGGGCTGCCATTGTCCTAGGCTTTTCTTGGCCGAGGTGTCTGGTGAGCCACTCGTCACGGATGCTATGTTTGAATGCCTCTAGGGCTTCGGCATCCGGACAATCAACAATTTGATTCTTCTTAGTGAGGAATATGTTCCAAAGCTTGCGGGCAGACTCTCCGGGTTGTTGGATTATGTGACTTAAATCGTCAGCATCCAGAGGCCGGACATAAGTCCCTTGGGAATTGGCCCTGAAAGCGTCCTCTAGTTCCTCCCAGCTCCCAATTGAATTTTTGGGGAGGCTTTTCAACCAGTGCCGAGCTGGTCCCTTCAGTTTGAGGGGAAGGTATTTGATGATGTGGAGGTCATCCCCACAAGCCATGTGTATGTGCAGGATAAAGTCCTCGATTCAGACTCCTGGGTCTGTAGTTCCGTTGTATGCCTCTATGTTCACAGGTTTAAAGCCCTGCGGGAATTCATGGTCTAGTACTTCATCAGTAAAGCACAGGGGTGAGCAGCCCCTCTGTATCTGGACGCGTTGTGGCATGCTGTCGGCTGTTGTTGTGTTCGGTATTTATTCCGAACTGGTGTTTGGTTGTCATAACTGTTTTGACGACCGCAGTCCCCCGCCTGGGTGTGTCCTTTAGATCTATAGATGGACCTAGCTGTGCCAGCTTTCTTATCCAGGTGCTCTCGTAGATCGTGGGCGTCTTTGGTAGTTGGTTTATTGCGGTTGTGAAGTGGTACGTCTGGTCTCCTGGTCGTGTTACTCTTTGGTGGAATGGCCTCATCGTCGAATTCTAATAGTAGCTTACGTTTTGGGTAGCTCTTTGTGTGGCGATCGTCGCCATATCTTTCTTCAGTGTCCAGCACTTTGTTCCATCTGCGATTGAGCGTTTCCTCTGTGGCTTTAAGCCGTTGCTTCTGCCTCTTCAAACTTCTCGCTGTGGCCATAAGCTTTCTGTGGAGGTTCTCTCATTCCATGCGTTCTTCCGGAATGACGAATGCGTCATCGTACGGACTGTCTTCTTGTCCTGGGCCGGTTTGATGAACTCGTCCCTCTGGATCATTGTCTTTGGGCGTCTGCTCCAAACTATGCTCGGTGTGACCTGGTTCGCCTTGCTCCATCGCTGGTTCCGTTTGGTCGTTGTTGCCTTTGGGGTTGACCGGAGTATCCATTCTTCTGGCGCTCTTGCTGATATTGTTACTGTTGCCGGATTTGGAACGGCGTCTACGCCGTCGCTTTGGTTTTTGCCCAGGGGTGTTATCTTCCGGATTGTCACCGTCGCCTTGCTTGGGCGTATCCACCATGTATATGTCGTGTGATGATGCGGGAATCCGGTACCCCATAGATTTTGAGTCTTCTCCTGCATCGTCGTCCATACCGTCGATGCCCTCGGAGTCGAAGTCAAGCACGTCGGTTAAATCATCAACCGTGGCTATCAAGTGGGTGGTGGGTGGGTAATGAATTTCTTCGTCGCCTGCTTCCCACTCGAGCCGGACATAGTTCGGCCCGGAATTCTCTGTCAAAGAGAGAATTTTAAATGAGTTTAGTATGTCGCCAAAGGGCAAATGCTGAAAGATGTCCGCCGCGGTGAACTCCATCACCGGAGCCCAACCCGGATCGGCGGGCTCGGGGACGCGCGGACTGGAACCTACATCTGGATATGAATCCGGGGGTCCGGAGTCACAGGCTCCCTCAGAGGTGAGACCTGTGTTCGGCTCCATCGCCAACGAGGGTATGGCCTGCGGGACGGGGTCCAGCCCTCCATCCTTAGGCAACGCAACCTGCCTCAGATTTAGATCCGAGGCTTCTGCCGGGGTGATATCCCGAGCAACTTCTGACAGCAAGTCTAAGCCGTGCTCATCGTGACTGTTCGGCGCTTCTGGCACTGGCCCGAATCCGTCAAAGATCAAGTCCCCGCGAATATCCGCTGTGTAGTTCAAGTTTCCGAACTTGACCTAGTGGCCGGGGGCATAGCTATCGATCTGCTCCAGGTGGCCAAGCGAATTGGCTCGTAGTGCGAAGCCGCCGAACACGAAGATCTGTCCGGGGAGGAAAGTCTCACCCTGGACAGTGTCGCTGATGATGATTGAAGGAGCCATCAAGCCTGACAGCGATGACACAGAGGAACTCTCAATGAAAGCACCAATGTCGGTGTCAAAACCAGCGGATCTCGGGTAGGGGGTCCCGATCTGTGCGTCAAGGCTAATGGTAACAGGAAGCAAGGGACATAGATGTTTACCCAGGTTCGGGCCCTCTCGATGGACGTAAAACCCTACTTCCTGCTTGATTAATATTGATGATATGGGTAGTACAAGAGTAGATCTACCACGAGATCGTAGAGGCTAAACCCTAAGAGCTAGCCTATGATGGTATGATTGTAATTCTGATCGGCCTTCTAAGGACCAACCTCTCCGGTTTATATAGACACCGGAGAGGGCTAGGGTTTACATGGAGTCGGTTACAAGGAAGGAAATATAATATCCGGATCGCCAAGCTTGCCTTCCACGCAAAGGAGAGTCCCATCCGGACACGGGCCGAAGTCTTGAGTCTTGTATCTTCACGCTTCAATAGTCCGGACGTCGTACACAGTCCGGCTGTCCGGATAACCCCTAATCCAGGACTCCCACAATTGACAACCCTTTTATCGCGTTGGTTGCGAGGTTCTTTTGTTTGTGTAGGTGCGTGGGACTTTTGAGGAGCCTCCTACTGGATTGATACCTTGGTTCTCAAAAACTTAGGGAAATACTTACGCTACTTTGCTGCATCACCCTTTCCTCTTCAAGGGAAAACCAATGCAGTGCTCAAGGGGTAGCAAGAAGGATTTCTAGCGCCATTGCCGGGGAGGTCTTCGCTCAAGTCAAGACATACCAAGTACCCATCACAAACTCATCTCCCTCGCATTACATTATTTGCCATTTGCCTCTCGTTTTCCTCTCCCCCACTTCACCCTTGCCGTTTTATTCGCCCTTCTTCCGTTTGATCTTGTGTTACCATGTGCCTTCTTTTTGCTTGCATCTTCGCTTGCTAAAATTTTATGGATCCTCATCCACTTGCTAATCTCTTTATGAGAGCCAATTATGATGAACCTGTTGCTAGTGAGTTGAGTGCACTAGATTATCTTTATGAGGTTTTGCTTGAAATTCGTGAATTTGAAAATTGTGATGAAGTACTTTATGGAGCAATTCATGATAGATCTTTGAATAAAAAGCATGATTGCAATGATTTTGTTATAAATGATGTAAATTGTGCTAATAATATGCAAAACCCTAAGCTTGGGGATGCTAGTTCTGCTATGTCCTCTACTTGTTGCAATGATCATGATTGGGGTGATTCTTCATATGATCTTGAAAATTTATTTAAACCCCATGATGAATATGAGATTGATAATAATGTTGAAAGTGGGTTTGGAAGAGTGTCAACTTTAGATCCCACATATTTGGAGAATGTTCAATCTTATGAAATTTTTGATAAAAGTGGGTTTGGAGAGGTCATGACTTTAGTTAATGTTAATCCCATTATTTTGGAAGAGTGTCAACTTTGCATGCATGTGGATTGTGTTGAGAATATGTTATGTGATAGCTATTTTGTTGAATTTTCTTATGATCCTACATGTAATTATTATGAGAGAGGAAAATATCGTTGGAGAAATTTTCATGTTACTAAATTACCTCCCGTTATGTTGAGATTGCTATTGTTTCTTTCCGCTTCCTTGCATATGCTAGTTTTTGCTTGCTATGCTAATTTGTTTGCCTATAAGATGCCTATGCATAGGAATTATGTTAGACTTAGATGTATTTGCTACGTGTTTCTTCATGCTCTCTTAGTGCTTCAATTCTTGTCTTTCATGTGAGCATCATTGAAATCTCAATGCCTAGCTAGGGGCGTTAAACGATAGGCAACCCAATTTTATTTTTGTTCCTTGCTTTTTGCTTCTGTTTAGTAATAAATAATTCATCTAGCTTCTGTTTAGATGTGGTTTTATGTTTTAATTAGTGTTTGTGCCAAGTAGAACCTATAGGACAACCTACAATGATAGTTAATTTGATTCTGCTGAGAAACAGAAACTTTTGCACGCACGAGAATAATTTTAATAAATCACCAAAACGTGATTTTTAGTTGATTCTTTTTGAAGTAGATCAATAGACAAATTTCCCAGGACTTCCTATTTTTTTAGGATTTTTAGAGTTCCAGAAGTATTCGAAAGTTACAGATTGCTACAGAATGTTCTGTTTTTGACATATTCTGTTTTTCATGTGTTGTTTGCTTATTTTGATGAATCTATGGCTAGTATTGGGGGGTATGAAACTACTAGGGAAAAACCTAGCAGCTGCGAGGGTTTTAGGCCTATCAATAGCGCGGGCAGGAGTGCTACTGGTACGCGCTACAGCTAAAGGTTAGCAGTAGCGTGTGTTGCACGCTACTGCTAAATCGACATAGTAGTAGCGCTTCCCCAGAGGAGCGCTACTGGTAATTAGTAGTAGCGCTTCTCCCTGCCTGCGCTACTACTATTATTTCGTATTTTATTTCTTTTTTATTTCATGTTGTATTCATACACCTTTACACAAGTTTTCATACAACAAGATTTTAGAGATTTTTTTAGATCATAATGAGTTATTACATCACGGGGTGAAAAAATCGTGGACTAGTTTCAAGTGGATGTTCATCCACTTGAAACTAATCCGCGGTTCTTTCACCCAATGATATAATAAATATCATCATCATAATCATCATATCATTAAAAACTTATCATCATAATACATCATTGTCATATAACACCTCCTCAAGATCATCTTTTTCATCAATGACATCACATAGCAAATTGGTCACTAGTCGTAATCACAAGTACTCATCATCATCAACTCTAACACATTGTACCACATAATAAACATATTGTACCTCATAGGACCTACTACATTCTCTTAGGACCTACTACATTCTCTAAGGTAAAATAGCAAAAAACAAGATAGCCCCTGACTCTCCATCATGGAGAATGGAGATTATCCTGTCTTCAATTCTTGCCTTTTGCTTAATGTTACTTCCAAGAATCTCCTTGCTAATGTCCAAACATTTTTTCCATTCTTTGATGAGCATGTGTTTACCGGTTTTAGAAATCCGATATGCAAAGGTGAGCTCCCTAGATTGACCTGGCAGTATGTCCAGAACTGTAAGGTGGCCATTCAGATACATCAGATGAGGCAAACAATCCATCGGGAGTTTTTGTTGAAAAACATAGTAATAACTTCGTAGTTAGCAATGATGTACTAGTTTTAGAAGTATGCAAAAGAGGCACGGATGTCATAATAGTAAAAAATCTTACCAGGGTATCTCCATAGAAGTTACCGTGGTTCAACACGTGCACTAGTGGCACGTATTCACCATAATTTTGAGGAGTTCGATAATAGGTATTGTAATTCTCAAGATAAGTACAAAATGCGATCAGATGACTTTTCTCCTTATAAGTTAATTTGGAGCCATCAGTGTAGTGGGTTTTGTCTACCATCTTCCGCACATTCTTTGAAGAATCAAAATAAGTTGTCAATGGAAATAAGTTGTCAACTATTTTGAAATAAACAATATAAATTAGTTAATAACTATGTTTGAGAAACTCACATTGCGATAGAATCGGAAGTGTATCAACAAGGACCCAAATGTCCATATTGTCTTGCTCGATGTCAGGATCACCAAGATCCATGGTGACAATCATACACTCATAAAAAACATACATTTTGCAAAGTGCTTCCCAATTTTGGCAACCAAAATGGGTTACGCTCTGAGAATTGTACAGATTTACTTCAAAATCTATATCATGATGGGTCCTTAGGTGTATTTTCTTTGTTTCAAAATTTTCATGGTCTTCAAAACCCATCCTCTTCAAGACATAATGTCTTGCATGGCATGGGACAAGCTAGTCGAATTGTAAAAGATGAAAATTAGACGTTGAAATAGTTGAAGTCATGCTTAATTACGAACAAAACACTTGTCATTGTTGCGTACCGTTTCAACATCGAAGGTCTCCTCGAGCTTAATGCTGAAGCGCCGATCTTCGTCCAGCTCAAGGAACGTGTCGCACGGAGCTCGATCGTCGTGGCACCAGCTGCACTCCCCCGGGAGACTATCGTCGTCCAAGTACAATTAGACTTGTACTATTAAACTTGTACAATTAAATATATGTATTAAAAACCTAAATTAGATCATTATTTTTCGAGAAAATCCAGGCCACTCAATATTCCCTACATATTCTAGCACAAGTCATGGCAGAATTCAGGTAAAAATCCGGCATGGCCTTTGCTAAAAAAGGACATATCGAGCGCCTGAAATTTGCCGGAACGGAAATTAATCAGCACTCCAGCAAAACATAGGCCACTCGGAGGTGTAACCTGAACATGAACGGCCACTTGGGCAACCACATATCCTATTTGAGCAACACAAGATATACGTGGAGATTTAGATGGTCTCACCTCGAGGTCGGAGGGGGTCGGTGGCGGGGACGACGGCGGGGATGATGGAGTGGCTCCTTGATTTCTGCAAAAGCAAAAACCCTATAAGTTATGACTAATACATCCCGAATAATTGCTTAAACTAAAAAAATAACAAATGACATGTTCAACTAGTTTTATTAATTCAACTAGTTCTTACTAAATATAAATCTTATATTTACTAATTGGAGGCACCATACGAGCCTCCACGTTAATCCTAGAAAAACAAACTAATTAACCGTCGGATCAGTAATTCAGAAATCTTTAGCCATTGGATGTGCGTAAACAGAGTCCTGAACGACCACGTCTCATTTTTGTAGAAAAAAATAGTGTTCCTTTCTCATAGAAAAAAATAGCGTACCTCCTGAACGACCACGTCTCTGTTTTGCAGAAAAAAAATAGCGCTCCTTCTCCCATAGGAAAAAATAACGTACCTTTTCCCCACGTATAAAAAGTGTCCTCAGCTTACAAAAAAAAAGTGCCCAACTCCCACGCTCCCACGTCTAAGTTTTATTAAAATAAGAGAAGAATATACCAAACAAAGACATGTACAAATACCAAGACATTAGGCACGTAAAAAAAACTCCTCCAGCCCACGTTAAAAGAGTTCACAGAGGGACCTCAAGCCACACGGTTTAAAAAGAAACTCTAGGCCTAATTTTCAAAAGGAAAGGGGTAGATCTATTAGAAGATGTTGCCTGAATAAAAAATATCATGTACTACAAAATAGTCCCCAACATCCTCATCTATGTTCTATAGAAAGAAAATGAGTGTTTCTCAAATAAAAGAAAATGATCGTGCATTTTCCCTACACGTACGAGAATGAGTCCCCCAGCTAAAAATAAAAAAAAAGTCTCCAAGACGCACGACTAAAAACAATGTGCCAAACAAATAGGCATACAAATATGAAGATCTTAAGCACATGAATAAAAAGTCGCCGGGTCGACATCTCAATCCCCAGAAAATTCATGCACGTACAAAATAGATGGACCTCAAGCCTCATGGTCAAAAGGAAGTTTACGACTGATTTTGAAAAAAAGGTAGAGGTCGGATATGTTGTCGGCACCATAAAAGTATACTTAGAGCCGTACTCAAGGATCATATACTGGCCAGTCTGTGGCGCAACTTACATGGACGACAAAGTCTGAGTCCTTGGGCAGTAACTTGCATGTCTTCGACTATTGATCCCCTAATCTCTACTTATGCTTGGTCCCTCTGCTGCTCTCTTTGACATGAGTTTTCCCCCAAACTCTACCTGATAAAAGTGGGGAATAGCTTGCATGTAAATGGAACGAAATTAACTGATTTTACGTGCCTCGGATTTATGGATCTCTGAAAATCGATGCTTCTTTGGTGACACAAGTAGATGTATCTTGATCCAAGATGTATTTACGTGTTTCCACAAGGTTTCCAACACCTTAAGGATGGCACCCAATAAATCTGTGTGTCTTTGGTGACATTTCTTATGAATATTCTTTATGCTAAGAAAACAAAATTTTGCATGTTTTCAATACTAATATTAGAGATTATAATTCCCTGTAATTTAAAAAATAATTTTTTATTAAATGGCATCGGTACTTCTATTGTTGTGTGTCTCCCTAATTAACTAGCCCGTGCTGCAGCACGGGTTGATGACTAGTTTACTATAAATAGAAAAAAAACTAGTTCTTTCTAAAAATAAAGTAGTTCAACTAGTTATATTAATTATCTTACTAAAAATACATTAGTTCTATTAATTCAACTAGTTCAACTAGTTTATTAATTTACTTACTAAACTAGTTCAACTTAAACTAAACTAGTTCAACTAGTTTATTAATTAAACATCTACTATTAACCATACTGCCCTAGTTAACTAGTACCATCACTACTACTAATTAACATCTACTACTACTAAAAATCATTATCTATGAACCCTAAATTGGCATCTACTACTACTAAACAACATCTAGTACTAACTAAGAAGAGAGAAAGGGGGTGGGGGAGGGGTGGGGGGCTTACAGAGGGGAGAGACGGTGGCGGGGAGGTGCTCGGCGATGGAGAGGTAGGGGCGGCGAGGGCAGGCTCGGGATCGAAGGCGGTGGTTCTGGGCGGGCTCGGGCGGCGGCGGTAAGGTCGTGGGCGACGACGGTGAGGTCGAGAGCGGCGGCGGGCGGCGGCGGTGAGGTTGAGGGCGGCCTCTGGCGGCGACAGTGAGGGCAGGCTCGGGTGGCTGCGACAGAGGAGTACGGGAACAGGGGTTAATGGAGGACTTAGCAAAATTTTGAGCCCGTGCGGGTGGTTAAGTCAGAAGTAGTAGTAGCGCGTTCCAGAGAGCGCGCTACTGCTACTTTAGCTACAATGCGTTCTTGTATACACGCTACTGCTACTCCTTTCTCTTTTTCCCCCTTTTCATTTATTTTTCTTCATATTTTATTTTTTTCCTTTCACCTTATTCTAATTCTTTCATTTTCAATTACCTTTCTATTTTCTTTCCATTTAATTTTATATCCTTTAACAGTAGGGAGTTTTGGAATAAAACGCGCTGCTACAAAGGAAGTAGTTGTAGCGCGGTTCAGTATGGATTGCTACTACTATGTGTAGCCTATCGTCTAAGCCGTGGGAATTTTAGTAGTAACGTGTTTATAACAAGGCGCGCTACTGCTAGAACTTTATTTGTAGCGCGGTTTGTCCAGGCGCGTGATGACCCACAAGTATAGGGGATCTATCGTAGTCCTTTCGATAAGTAAGAGTGTCGAACCCAACGAGGAGTAGAAGGAAATGATAAGCGGTTTTCAGTAAGGTTTTCTCTGCAAGCACTGAAATAGTAGGTGATAGATAGTTTTGTGATAAGGTAAATAGTAACGAGCAAAAGTAAATAAAGTAAATAAAGTGCAGCAAGGTGGTCCAATCCTTTATGTAGTAAAGGATAAGCCTGGACAAATTCTAATAATGAAGAAGGAGCTCCCGAGGACACATTGGGAATTATCGTCAAGCTAGTTTTCATCACGTTCATAAGATTCGCGTTCGGTACTTTGATAATTTGATATGTGGGTGGATCGGCACTTGGGTACTTCCCTAACATGGACAAGCATCCCACTTATGATTAACCCCTATTGCAAGCATCCGCAACTACAAAAAGGAGTATTAAGGTAAACCTAACCACAACATTAAACATATGGGTCCATATCAACCCCTGACGAAGCAACGCATAAACTAGGGTTTAAGCTTCTGTCACTCTAGAAACCCATCATCTATTTATTACTTCCCTATGCCTTCCTCTAGGCCCAAATAATGGTGAAGTGTCATGTAGTCGATGTTCACATAACACCACTAGAGGAAAGACAACATACATCTCATCAAAATATCGAACGAATACCAAATTTACATGACTACAATAGCAAGACTTCACCCATGTCCTCAGGAACAAATGTAACTACTCACAAAGCATATTCATGTTCATAATCAGAGGAGTAATAATATGAATAAAGGATCTGAACATATGATCTTCCACCAAGTAAACCAAATAGCATCAACTACAAGGAGTAATCAACACTACTAGCAACCCACAGGTACTAATTTGTGGTTTTGATACAAGATTGGATACAAGAGATGAACTAGGGTTTTGAGATGAGATGGTGCTGGTGAAGATGTTGATGGAGATTGACCCCCTCCCGATGAGAGGATCGTTGGTGATGATTTCCCCCTCCCGGAGGGAAGTGTCCCCGGCAGGACAGCTCCGCCAGAGCCCTATATTGATTCCACCAAGGTTCCGCCTCGTGGCGGCGGAGTTTCGTCCCGTAAGCTTGCCCACGATTTTTTCCAAGGGAAAACCCTTCATATAGCAGAAGATGGATGCCAGAGGGGGGGCGCCCCCTATCTCCTGGACAGGGTGTGGGCCCCTGTCCTATTTCTTTTGTCCAAAAATTCTTATTAAATCTAAAAAGTTGTTTCGTGGAGTCTCAGGTCTTTTGGAGTTGTGCAGAATAGGTTTGCAATGTTTGCTCCTTTTCCAGCCAGAATTCCAGCTGCCGGCATCCTCCCTCTTCATGGTAAACATTGTAAAATAAGAGAGAATAGCCATAAGTATTGAGATATAATGTGTAATAACAGCCCATAATGCAATAAATATTTATATAAAAGCATGATGCAAAATGGACGTATCAACTTCCCCAAGCTTAGACCTCGCTTGTCCTCAAGCGGAAGCCGAAATCGAAAAATATGACCACATGTTTAGAGATAGAGGTGTCGATAAAAATAAAATGCGGACATGAGAGCATCATGATGATTCTAATAACAACAACATATATGGATTTTGTCATATGATTTCCTATGTTCAAGTAATAAGCAATTCACAGTGTCAAGTATGGTTCAAAAACTTCATTGGGAACTAACAAACTATAATCTCAGTCAATGAAGCAATTGCAATTTATCGTGACATCAGAAAGAGTCAATAATAGAGCTTTTCAGCAAGCTCACATACTCAACTATCTCGTAGTCCCCTATAATTGTTAACACTCACGCAATACTTGTGGTTATAGAGTTTCAGCCGGACACTGAGAAAGATAGGGGCTTATTGTGTTGCCTCCCAACATATTCACCTTTAGGTGATGTCAACAACAATAGCCTATGCCAACTTACATCCAATTGGATATATGTATCATGATCTTTCAAACACGAGGAGCTTGCCAAAGGATAAAAATAAAAAGGGAGAGGTGAAGTTCACCTTGACTCAAGCATTAAAGTAAAACATAAAGTAAAAGATGGGCCCTTCGCAGAGGGAATCAGAGGTTGTCATGTGCGTTTAGGGTTGATGCATGAAATCTTAATGCAAAAGAGCGTCACTTTATATTGCCCCTTGTATGTGGACCTTTATTATGCAGTCTGTTGCTTTTATTACTTCCACAACAAGTTCGTACAAAGTTTATTTTCTCTGCACTAATAATTCATACATATTTAGAGAGCAATTTTTATTGCTTGCACCGATGACAACTTACTTGAGGGATCTTACTCAATCCATAGGTAGGTATGGTGGACTCTCATGGCAAAACTGGGTTTAAGGATATTTGGAAGCACAAGTAGTATCTCTACTTGGTGCAAGAAATTTGGCTAGCATGAGGGGGAAAGGCAAGCTCAACATGTTTGGAAGGTCAATGACAATATATTTTAACTGAGATGTCGGAAAACATAAACCATTACGTTGTCTTCCTTGTCCAACGTCAACTCTTTTAGCATGTAATACTTAATGAGTGCTTCACAATCATAAAAGATGTCCAAGATAATATATTTATATGTGAACCCCTCTTTCCTTATCACTTCCTATTAATTGCAACGATGACCAAGGCTATGTTCATCAACTCTCAACAATTTTTATGCCTCATACTTTCTATGTGTGAAGTTATCACTATCCATAAGATCAATATGAACTCTTTTGTTCTTTCTACTTTCTCAAGATCATAGCAACATAGCAAATCCCTTGACTCAACACTAATCTTTATTATAGATAGCACACGGACTCGATTACATAAAGAGATCACAAAGCAAAACTCAAAACTACTTGATATCAAAACTTTGAACTAATAGATCAAGATACTACTAAAGGATCGAACTAAATAAAGCGGTAAAGATAGGAGTGTGATGGTGATACGATACCGGGGCACCTCCCCCAAGCTTGGTAGTTGCCAAGGGAAGTGCCCATCCCCATGTAATTATTTCTCCTTCTTCACGGTTGGTGTTATGATCTTCTTGGCGATTATGCCCTTCAGGATATGGTTCTCCTCCTCGAGCTTATTGACTTGTTGTTTGAGGTCCATATTTTCTTTACGGAGCTTGCTCGTGACAGACAAAGCTCCTTTTACCCAAGGATGCTGCATAGCTTATGGAGAACAAGTGAAACTCTTTTTCATATTTTCATAAGAAAGAAATCTGGAGTTGAAAGGAGTGACTGAAGTAGGGACAGCCAGGCTAGGTAGTTCCCCCATAGTGAATTCTTCTAGGAGGCGAGAGGTAACTTCTTGATCTTCCTCCATGGCATCTATCCTTTTCAAATCAGGCTCCATCTCATCCTCCGTTGATGGTCCAAAGTGATAGGCATCGCTATTTGCTCCTGGACCTGGCGTTGGGTGAGGCACCCGGCTCTCGCCAACTGATTCCTGAGAAGACATCTTGCTTAATTCTGCAACAGGAACAGCTCGAAACAAAAACAGAGGATATTTGCGTGATACAGTGGTCAAAACCTTCGGGAGTATACATAATGAATTTTTACCGACCAAAATATGTAACATACAAGAAAACGGAGTCCGGGAGGCACACGAGGTGCCCACGAGACAGGGGGGCGCGCCCTACAGGGGGCGCGCCCTCCTCTCTCGTGGGAGTCTCATGTCCCTTTCGGACTACTTCTTTCTTCCCAAAATCCTTAAATAATCCAAAACTGATAAAAATTGCCATTAGAGTTGTTTTGGAGTCGGTTTACTTACCGTACCACGTACCTATGCCTTTTCGGAGTCTGGAACGTTCTGGAAAGTATCGCTTATGTATTCCTCAGGGGTTATGGTTTCAGTAATATTAGTTTCAACATTGATGGGATTACCTGAAATATAATGTTTAATTCTTTGACCGTTTACCACCCTCAGATTTGTGCCTTCGAAGTTGTTGATTTTTATAGCACCAGAACGATAGACCTCCTCGATAACGTAGGGACCTTTCCATTTTTAGAGAAGCTTTCCTGCAAAAAATCTTAAACGGGAGTTGATAAATAACACATAATCTCCTTCGTTAAACTCACGCTTTTGTATCCTCTTATCATACCAGCGTTTGACTTTTTCTTTGAAAAGCTTAGCATTCTCATATGCTTGGGTTCTCCATTCATCAAGTGAGCTAATATCAAATAACCTTTTCTCACCGGCAAGTTTGAAGTCATAATTAAGCTCTTTAATAGCCCAATATGCTTTATGTTCAAGTTCCAGAGGTAAATGACATGCTTTTCCATAAACCATCTTATATGGAGACATACCCATAGGAATTTTGTATGCAGTTCTATAGGCCCATAATGCATCATCAAGTTTTTTGGACCAATTCTTTCTAGATCTATTCACAGTCTTTTGCAAAATTAATTTGAGCTCTCTATTGCTCAACTCTACTTGACCACTAGATTGCGGGTAATAAGGAGATGCAATTCTATGATTGACATCATACTTAGCAAGCATCTTACGGAAAGCACCATGAATAAAGTATGAACCACCATCAGTCATAAGAAATCTAGGGACTCCAAACCTCGGAAAAATAACTTCTTTAAGCATTTAATAGAAGTGTTATGATCAGCACTACTAGTTGGAATAGCTTCTAACCACTTAGTAATGTAATCAACAGCAACTAAAATATGTGTATAACCATTGGAGGCAGGAAAAGGTCCCATATAATCAAAGCCCCAAACATCAAACGGTTCAATAACAAGGGAATAATTCATAGGCATTTCTTGACATCTACTGATGTTACCTATTCTTTGACATTCATCACAAGATAAGACAAACTTACGAGCATCTTTTAAAAGAGTAGGCCAATAAAACCAGATTGTAATACCTGGTGTGCAGTTCTATCTCCAGCATGGTGTCCTCCATAGGATTCAGAGTGACGATTGCGCAGGATTTGTTCCTGTTCATTCTCAGGCACACAACGTCTAATAATACCATCTACTCCTTCTTTATAAAGGTGTGGATCATCCCAGAAGTAATGTCTTAAATCATAAAAGAACTTTTTCTTTTGCTGCTATGTGAAACTAGGTGGTATATATTTAGCAACAATGTAATTAGCATAATCAGCATACCAAGGAGAAGCACGAGAAGCATTGACGACCGCTAATCGTTCATCAGGAAAACTATCATTAATAGGCAGTGGGTCATCAAGAACATTCTCTAACCTAGACAAGTTGTCTGCAATGGGGTTCTTAGCTCCCTTTCTATCAATAATATGCAAGTCAAATTCTTGGAGCAAGAGAACCCATCTAATGAGTCTAGGCTTAGCATCTTTCTTTTCCATAAGATATTTAATAGCAGCATGATCAGTGTGGATAGTAACTTTGGAATCAACAATATAAGGTCTAAACTTATCACATGCAAACACAACTGCTAAGAATTCTTTTTCAGCGGTAGCATAATTTATCTGAGCAGTATCAAGAGTCTTGCTAGCATAATGGATAACATTCAATTTCTTATCGACTCTTTGCCCTAAAACTGCACCTACAGCATAATCACTAGCATCGCACATAATCTCAAAAGGTAAATTCCAATCAGGTGGTTGAACAATAGGTGCAGTGATCAAAGCTTTCTTGAGTGTTTCAAAAGCTTCTACACAATCATCATCAAATACAAAAGGAATATCTGTTTGCAATAAATTAGTCAGAGGCCTAGAGATTTTAGAGAAGTCCTTAATGAACCTCCTACAAAAACCGGCATGACCAAGGAAACTTCTTATACCTTTTATGTCCTTGGGACATGGCAACTTTTCAATAGCATCAACTTTGGCTTTATCAACTTCAATGCCTCTCTCGGAGATCTTGTGCCCCAAGACAATGCCTTCATTAACCATAAAGTGACACTTTTCCTGATTCAGGACGAGACTAGTGTCTTCGCATCTCTGCAAAACTCGATCAAGGTTGCTCAAACAATCATAAAAAGAGGATCCATAGACGGAGAAGTCATCCATGAATACCTCACAAATCTTTTCACAAAAATCAGAAAATATAGCCATCATGCATCTTTGAAACGTAGCAGGTGCATTACATAAACCAAAAGGCATACGTCTATAAGCAAAAGTACCAAAAGGGCAAGTAAAAGTAGTTTTAGATTGCTCCCCCGCTGATACAGGTATCTGAGAGAAGCCAGAATAACCATCTAGAAACCAAAAATGTGTGTGTTTGGATAGCCTTTCTAGCATTTGATCAATAAAAGGTAAAGGGTAATGATCTTTCTTAGTAGCTTTATTTAACTTACGGAAATCAATTACCATCCTATAGCCTGTAATAATTCTTTGAAGGATCAATTCATCTTTATCATTAGGAACAACGGTAATACCTCCCATTTTAGGGACACAATGGACAGGGCTTACCCATTCACTATCAGCAACGGGATAAATAATACCTGCCTCAAGGAGTTTTAGTATCTCCTTTCTTACCACTTCCTTCATTTTGGGATTTAATTGTCTTTGAGGATCTCTAACTGGTTTGGCATCTTTCTCCACTGAAATTTTGTGTTGACATAATGTGGGACTAATGCCCTTAAGATCATCCAGGGTATATCCAATAGCAGCTCGGTGATTCTTCAGAGTTTTCAATAACCTTTCTTCTTCTTTCTCTGAAAGGTTAGCACTAATAATAATAGGATATATTTCTTTTTCATCAAGATAAGCATACTTAAGATTATCAGGTAATGGTTTGAGTTCAAACACGGGATCACCCTTGGGTGGAGGAGGATCCCCAAGAATTTCAACGGGAAGGTTATGTTTCAGCAAAGGTTCCTCTTTAAGGAACACTTCATCTATTTCTTCCCTTTCCTTCATAAACATATCGTTTTCATGGTCTAACAAATATTGTTCTAACGGATCAGTTGGAGGAACAACAATGGAAGCAAGACCAATAATTTCATCCTTACGAGGTTGTCTACTAAACTTGGCAAAATTAAACTCATGAGACATACCGTCTATGCCAACAGTGACAACCTTCATCTTACAATCAATCTTAGCACTAGCAATATTCAAGAAGGGTCTACCAAAATAATGGGACAAAAATCATCTTGTGGGGAACCAAGAACAAGAAAATCAGCAGGGTATTTAATCTTCCCACACAAGACTTCAACATCTCTAACAATCCCAATAGGTTTAATGGTGTCCCTATTGGCAAGCTTAATAGTAACATCAATGTCTTCTAATTCAACAGGTGTAATATCGTGCATAATTTCTTAATAAAGATCATAAGGTATCGCATTAGCACTAGCACCCATATCACATAAACCATGATAACAATGATCTCCTATTTTAACAGAAATAACAGGCGTGCCTACAACAGGTCTACGTGTCTTAGTATCGGGTCTCGCAATATTAGCAGTTTCACCCAAGAAAGAGATAACATGCCCATCTAAATCCTCATCCAAAAGATCTTTAATCATAGCAATACCAGGTTCAAAATTAATTTGCTCAGGAGGTGTATAAATCCTAGTATTACTATTATGAACAACATTCGAAGCTTTAACATGATCTTTTATCCTAACAGGAAAAGGAGGTTTTTCAACATAAGCAGTAGGAATAATAGGATCACTATATGTAATAATCTTCTCTTCGACTGTAATAGGTGCAACTACTTTCACTTCAACAGGAGGATTATATTTAAACCACTTCTCTTTAGGGAGATCGACGTGAGTAGCAAAAGTTTCACAAAAAGTAGCTAATATCTCAGAGTCAAGTCCATACTTAGAGCTAAATCCACGGAAAGCATCGGTATCCATAAAATATTTAACAAAATCAAACTTAGGTGTCATACCTGACTCCTTACCATCGTCAGAAGCCCAATCTTCAGAGTTGCATTTAATTCTTTCCAATAAGTCCCATTTGAAATCAATAGTCTTCAGCATATAGGAACCAACACAGGAAGTATCGAGCAAGTTGCGATTATCAAGAGAAAACCGAGCATAAAAGTTCTGAATAATCATTTCCCGAGAGAGCTCATGATTGGGGCATGAATACAACATTGACTTAAGCCTCCCCCAATCTTGAGCGATGCTTTCTCCTTCGCGAGGCCAGAAATTATATATGTAATTACGATCACGATGAACAAGATGCATAGGATAGAACTTCTGGTGAAATTCCAACTTCAATCGCTTATAATTCCAATATCTCGTATCATCACATAGCCTATACCATGTCATTGCATCTCCCTTCAAAGATAAAGGGAAGACCTTCCTTTTGACAACATCATTGGGAATACCTGCAATCTTAAATTATCCACAAACTTCATCCACAAAGATAAGGTGTAAGTCGGGATGCAATGTTCCATCTCCTGCAAAAGAATTAGCTAGTAGTTTTTCTATCATACCCGAAGGAATCTCAAAGTGAATATTTTCATAAGGTTCAGTAGGTCGAGGAGCATCTCTTTGCTCTTCTGGTTGGGGTGAAGATACCCCAAACAAGCCCCTCAAAGGATTAGTTTCCATAGTGACAAGTAACAGAAAATTTCAGCACACTATATAAATGTTTCCTTACCAAGTTCCACTCACCAAGAGCGCTACGCTCCCTGGCAACGGCTCCAGAAAAGAGTCTTGATGACCCACAAGTATAGGGGATCTATAATAGTCCTTTCGATAAGTAAGAGTGTCGAACCCAACGAGGAGCAAAAGGAAATGATAAGCGGTTTTCAGTAAGGTTTTCTCTGCAAGCACTGAAATAGTAGGTGATAGATAGTTTTGTGATAAGATAAATAGTAACAAGCAAAAGTAAATAAAGTAAATAAAGTGTAGGAAGGTGGTCCAATCCTTTATGTAGTAAAGGATAAGCCTAGACAAATTCTAATAATGAAGAAGGAGCTCCCGAGGACACATTGGGAATAATCGTCAAGCTAGTTTTCATCACGTTCATAAGATTCGCGTTCGGTACTTTGATAATTTGATATGTGGGTGGACCGGCACTTGGGTACTGCCCTAACATGGACAAGCATCCCACTTATGATTAACCCCTATCGCAAGCATCTGCAACTACAAAAAGGAGTATTAAGGTAAACCTAACCATAGCATTAAACATATGGGTCCATATCAACCCCTAACGAAGCAACGCATAAACTAGGGTTTAAGCTTCTATCACTCTAGCAACCCATCATCTATTTATTACTTCCCTATGCCTTCCTATAGGCCCAAATAATGGTGAAGTGTCATGTAGTCGACGTTCACATAACACCACTAGAGGAAAGACAACATACATCTCATCAAAATATCGAACGAATACCAAATTCACATGACTACTAACAGCAAGACTTCACCCATGTCCTCGGGAACAAACGTAACTACTCACAAAGCATATTCATTCTCATAATCAGAGGAGTAATAATATGCATAAAGGACCTGAACATATGATCTTCCACCAAGTAAACCAAATAGCATCAACTACAAGGAGTAATCAACACTACTAGCAACCCACACATACCAATTTGTGGTTTTGATACAAGATTGGATACAAGAGATGAACTAGGGTTTTGAGATGAGATGGTGCTGGTGAAGATGTTGATGGAGATTGACCCCGTCCCGATGAGAGGATCGTTGGTGATGATGTTGGTGATGATTTCCCCCTGCCGGAGGGAAGTGTCCCCAGCAGGACAGCTCCGCCAGAGCCCTAGATTGATTCCGCCTCGTGGCGGCGGAGTTTCGTCCCGTAAGCTTGCCCACAATTTTTACCAGGGGAAAACCCTTCATATAGTAGAAGATGCACGCCAGAGGCCCACAAGGGGGCCCAGGAGATAGGGGCCACGCCCTAGGGGGGCGTCCCCTGTCTCCTGGACAGGGTGTGGCCCCCTGGCCTATTTATTTTGTCCAAAAATTCTTATTAAATCTAAAAAGTTGCTTCGTGGAGTCTCAGGTCTTTTGGAGTTGTGCATAATAGGTTTCCAATGTTTGCTCCTTTTCCAGCCAAAATTCCAGCTGCCGTCGTCCTCCCTCTTCATGGTAAACCTTGTAAAATAATAGAGAATAGCCATAAGTATTGAGATATAATGTGTAATAATAGCCCATAATGCAATAAAAATTGATATAAAAGCATGATGCAAAATGGACATATCAGCGCGCTACTGCTACTTAGCACCGGCGTGCTTTTTTGACCCACGCTACTGCTAAAGTTCTGTGTATAAGGTATTCCCTAGTAGTGTACAATAGGTTTAACACCAATATAAATAAATAATGAGTTCATTAGAGTACCTTAAGTGGTGGTTTTTATTTCTTGCACTAACGGAGCTTATGAGATTTCCTGTTGAGTTTTGTGTTGTGAAGTTTTCAAGTTTTGGGTAAAGAGTTGATGGACTATAGAATAAGGAGTGGCAAGAGCCTAAGCTTGGGGATGCCCATGGCACCCCAAGATAATCCAAGGATAACCAAAAGCCTAAGATTGGGGATTCCCCGGAAGGCATCCCCTCTTTCGTCTTCGTCTATCGGTAACTTTACTTGGAGCCATATTTTTATTCACCACATGATATGTGTTTTGCTTGAAGCGTCTTGTATGATAAGAGTCTTTGCTTTTTAGTTTACCACAATCATCCTTGTTGTACACACCTTTTGGGATATACACACTTGATTTGAAATTTATCAGAATACTCTATGTGCTTCACTTATATCTTTTGAGCTAGATAATTTTTGCTCTAGTGCTTCACTTATATCTTTTAGAGCACGGCGGTGGTTTAATTTTGTAGAAATTGTTGATCTCTCATGCTTCACTTATATTATTTTGAGAGTCTTTTAGAACAGCATGGTATTTGCTATGGGTATAAAATTGGTCCTAGAATGATGGGCATCCAAGTTGGGTATAATAAAAACTATCATAGAAAGTGAATTGTATGCTATGATCAATTTGATGCTTGATAATTGTTTTGAGATATGAGGATGGTGATATTAGAGTCATGCTAGTGGAGTAATTATGAATTTAAGGAATACTTGTGTTGAAGTTTGTGATTCCCGTAGCATGCACGTATAGTGAACCGCTTTGTGATGAAGTTGGAGCATAACTTATTTATTGATTGTCTTCCTTATGAGTGGTGGTCGGGGACGAGCGATGGTCTTCTCCTACCAATCTGTCCCCCTAGGAGCATGCGTGTAGTACTTTGTTTTCAATGACTTGTAGATTTTTGCAATAAGTATATGAGTTCTTTATGACTAATGTTGAGTCCATGGATTATACGCACTCTCACCCTTCCACCATTGCTAGCCTCTCTTGTGCCGCGCAACTTTGACTGGTACGATACACCCACCATATACCTTCCTCAAAACAGTCACCATACCTACCTATTATGGCATTTCCATAGCCATTCCAAGATATATTTCCATGCAACTTCCACTGTTCCGTTTATTATGACACCCATCATCATTGTCATATTGCTCTTTGCATGATCATGTAGTTGACATCGTAATTGTGGCAAAGCCACCTTCATAATTCTTTCATACATGTCACTCTTGATTCATTGCATATCCCGGTACACCGCCGGAGGCATTCATATAGAGTCATATTTTGTTCTAAGTATCGAGTTGTAATCTTGAGTTGTAAGTAAATAAAATTGTGATGATCTTCATTATTAGAGCATTGTCCCAAGTGAGGAAAGGATGATGGAGACTATGATTCCCCCACAAGTCAGGATGAGACTTCGGACTTTATGAAAAAAAGGCCAAAAGAAAAGAGGAAGTCCAAAGAAAAAAAAGAAGAAAAAAAAGAAAGAAAAAATGATAGAAAAAGAGAGAAGGGACAATGCTACTATCCTTTTACCACACTTGTGCTTCAAAGTAGCACCATGATCTTCATGAGAGAGAGTCTCCTATGTTGTCACTTTCATATACTAGTGGGAATTTTTCATTATAGAACTTGGCTTGTATATTCCAATGATGGGCTTCTCAAAATGCCCTAGGTCTTCGTGAGCAAGCAAGTTGGATGCACACCCACTTAGTTTCTTTTGTTGAGCTTTCATACATTTATAGCTCTAGTGCATCCGTTGCATGGCAATCCCTACTCACTCACATTGATATCTATTAATGGGCATCTCATAGCCCGTTGATACGCCTAGTTGATGTGAGACTATCTTCTCCTTTTTGTCTTCTCCACAATCACCATTCTATTCCGCATATAGTGCTATGTCCATGCTCACGCTCATGTATTACGTGAAAAGTTGAAAAGGTTTGAGAATACTAAAGTATGAAACGATTGCTTGGCTTGTCATCGGGGTTGTGCATGATTAAATACTTTGTGTGATGAAGATAGAGCATAGACGGACTATATGATTTTGTAGGGATAGCTTTCTTTAGCCATGTTATTTTGAGAAGACATGATTGCTTTGTTAGTATGCTTGACGTATCATTGTTTTTATGTCAATATGAACTTTTATTTTGAATCATTTGTATGTGAACATTCATGCCACAATAAATAAAATTACATTGAGAATTATGCTAGGTAGCATTCCACATCAAAAATTCTGTTTTTATCATTTACCTACTCGAGGACGAGTAGGAATTAAGCTTGGGGATGCTTGATATGTCTCCAACATATCTATAACTTTTGATTGTTCCATGCTATTATATTACCCGTTTTAAATGTTTATGGGCTTTACTTTACACTTTTATATCATTTTTGGGACTAACCTACTAACCGAAGGCCCAGCCCGAATTGCTGTTTTTTGCCTATTTCAGTGTTTCGAAGAAAAGGAATATCAAACGGAGTCCAAACGGGATGAAACCTTCGGGAGCGATCTTTTTGGAACAAACGCAACCCAAGAGACTTGGAGTGGACGTCAAGCAACAAACGAGGCGGCCACGAGGGTCCCCGGCGCGCCCTAAGGGGGTGGGCGTGCCCCCCACCCTCGTGGGCCCCTCGTGGCTCAACCGACCTACATCCTTCGCCCATATATACTCCCGTCCCTTGAAAACATCAAGGAGCACCACGAAAACCTAATTCCACCGACGCAACCTTCTGTATCAGCGAGATCCCATCTTGGAGCCTTCGCAGGCGCTCCGCCGGAGGGGGAGTCGACCATGGAGGGCCTCTACATCATCTCCAAGCCCTCTCTGATGAGTTGTGAGTAGTTTACCATAGACCTTCGGGTCCATAGTTATTAGCTAGATGGCTTCTTCTCTCTCTTTGAATCTCAATACCAAGTTCTCCTCGATCTTCTTTGAGATCCATTCGATGTAACTCTTTTTGCGGTGTGTTTGTCGAGATCTAATGAATTGAGTGTTTATGATCAAGTTTATCTATGAGAAATAATTGAATCTTCTCTTAATTCTTTTATGTGTGATTGGTTATCTCTGCAAGTGTCTTCGAATTATCAGTTTGGTTTGGCCTACTAGATTGATCTTTCTTGCAATAGGAGAAGTGCTTAGCTTGGGTTCAATCTTGCGATGTCCTTTCTTAGTGACAGCAGGGGCAGCAAGGCACGTATTGTATTGTTGCCATCGAGGATAAAAAGATGGGGTTTATATCATATTTCATGAGTTTATCCCTCTACATCATGTCATCTTTCTTAATGCGTTACTCTGTTCTTATGAACTTAATACTCTAGATGCAGGTAGGAGTCGGTCGATGTGTGGAGTAATAGTAGTAGATGCAGAATCGTTTCGATCTACTTGTTGCGGACGTGATGCCTATATACATGATCATGCCTAGATAATCTCATAACTATGCGCTTTTCTATCAATTGCTCGACAGTAATTTGTTCACCCACCATAATACTTATGCTATCTTGAGAGAAGCCACTAGCGAAACCTATGGCCCCTGGGTCTATCTTTTATCATATAAGTTTTCCATCTATCTTTTATTGGCATCTTTTACTTTCCAATCTATATCATAAAAATACCAAAAATATTTATCTTATCTTATTATCTCTATCAGATCTCACTTTTGCAAGTTTCCGTGAAGGGATGGACAACCCCTTTATCGCGTTGGTTGCGAGGTTCTTGTTTGTTTGTGTAGGTGCGTGGGACTTTTGAGGAGCCTCCTACTGGATTGATACCTTGGTTCTCAAAAACTGAGGGAAATACTTATGCTACTTTGCTGCATCACCCTTTCCTCTTCAAGGGAAAACCAACGCAGTGCTCAAGGGGTAACACCTAGCATGTTCTCATAGAACTTCAGAATGTCATGATCAGATGGCTGAACATGGTGCAGACTAACTAAAGGGTGCAGATGAAACACTCACTCCTTGCCAAAGTCTCCGGACCTTCACTTGCAGCTACCGACACACACGCATGTCATTTCCTTGCCCAGTGAATCAAATACCAGAGATTATGAGATTATGCAACTCCTGGATACCGGAGGAATACCTTGTCTGCTATCAAACATCACAACATAACTGGGTGATCATAAAGATGCTCTACAGGTATCTCCAAAGGTGTTTGCTGAGTTGGCATAGATCGAGATTAGGATTTGTCACTCCGAGTGTCGGAGAGGTATCTCTGGGTCCTCTCGGTAATACACTTCACAAGAAGCCTCGCAAGCAAAGTGACCAATGAGTTATTTGAAAGATGATGTATTACAGAACGAGTAAAGAGACTTGCCGGTAACGATATTGAACTAGGTATGAAGATACCGACGATCGGATCTCGGACAAGTAACATACCGATGGACAAAGGGAATTATGTATGTTGTAATAAGGTTCGACTGATAAAGATCTTAGTAGAATATGTAGGAACCAATATGGGCATCCAGGTTCCGCTATTGGTTATTGACCGTATAGGTGTCTCGATCATGTCTACATAGTTCTCGATCTTTTAGGGTCCGCACGCTTAACGTTCGTTGACGATATGATGTTATATGAGTTATATGATTTGGTGGCCGAATGTTGTTCGGAGTCCCGGACGAGATCATGGACATGACGAGGAGTCTCGAAATGGTCGAGAGGTAAAGATTGATATATAGTACGATGGTATTCGGACACCGGAATGGTTTCGAAGTGCACCGGGTAGTCATCGGATCACCGGAAGGGGCTCCGGGAGGCCCCGGTAGGAATATGGGCCTAATGGGCCAAGGAGAGGCACACATCAGCCCACAGAGGGGCTGGCGCACCCTCTCCCTGGCCGCGGGCCCTAGAAGAAGGAAAGGAGGGGGAACCACCTCCTCCTGCCTTTCCCTCCTTGTGGGAGAAAGGAAAGGGGGGTGACGGTGTCCTGGACTAGGGGTACTCACCACGTCATCTCCCGATTAGTTAGATTGGGCCGAGGACCCCCATGGCCGTATATTCATGGGCCAGTTCGGACAGATCATGCCGCATACAAGGAAGACTCCACAAGACTTGGCGCCCAAGACAAGGACTCTCCTAAACCCTAGGCCTCCGGTGACTTATATAAACCAAGACCAGGCTAGTCAATGGACAATCTCATATTCATTACTACAATCTCGTGGTAGATACATGTATTCTGTACTACACCCATATGAATACAATCAAAAGCAGCATGTAGGGTATTATCTCATCAAGAGAGCCCGAAGCTGGGTAAAACCCCGTGTCCATGTTACCATCGCTCCAAGACGCCTAGCTTAGGACCCCTACTACGAGATATACCGGATATTGAACCGGCATTGCTACTTTCATTGAGAGCCTGCTGGGCGATCGTCATAGATCGATGGGATGATCAGGTGATATTTTTTCAGTTAAATCTATGTTGTATATGTTTTCTCTTTTGCAAAATCCATGTTATTGCGTTGCACTACGTTGTTCGCAGCCAGATCTTGCCAGAATTATTATTTTTGGCGGCGGCGGCCGTATCCATTGCCTGATGATACCTCGGATCCAAACTGCCTCGCGGGCTGTTAAGGTCCTGGAAAAAAGTAGGAGATCGCTAGCGTGCCGCCCGCGCGGAGCAGCGCACGTGGCCGGAGGACAAGAGTCCAGATCGGTAGCAGCACAGGGAGATTCCATCCCTCTTTCTCTATCATTTAATTATTAAGCAGGCCATCTGTACTTCTCTGATTTGGTCTTTTATGCACTGCTCGGCTCACGTGCTATTACTATTGGATTGCTCCTCAAACGTATATCCATAGTTCATCTAAGTGCGCTAATCATTTTACAGTTTGGAGGTTTGATTAATAGTGCAGCTTTGCCTTGAAATTACTGTTCACCTTCGAAGAAGCTGTGCCGCCAGACCATGTTTTCGTCATCCCGGTTTATCCGACTACGGTCGACAGATGCTTCATGCATGACATGGCATGTCATTTGAATTCGGTTCTGTCGTTTCCACGCTACTGATTCGACCTCGTCGCCCAGGCCACATCTTTTTAATAAATTACTTTATGTATTTTATTTACACAAGAATAAAATGTTATTACTAGTACTATTTCTTGCTGAAAAGTATATAGACCTAGAGTACTACTAACCTAATTGACTACTAGTTTTGCAGCACAGTACCCTGGATTTGGTAAGTGGGTTCTAGTAATGTAAAGTACTACTACTCCATGTAGAGGCCGAGTCCAATGTTTTCTTGGTACTGGTTGATACTAATCTCGTAAAGACCTTTTTCCTTTTATTCGCTTGGGCCTGCTACGGTCTTCGTCGTCAAACATGTTTTGTTTCTCCTAGCTATTGGTTTAGCACGTAAATTATTATACACAGAATATTTTTTGTTGGCTTGTACTGCATCATTTTGGTAGAGAAATTCTATCGACGTTTGTACCTGGCACCAGTCCGGCCAGCCTCTCCCTGTCACCTGAGGAGGCCGACCTTCACCGACATCGCCGTACCACGATGCCAATGCGCCATCAAGCTAGCTTCAGCGCTCAGGCCATATTTACCAAACATTTTTCGCATAAATTAATTATGCACCTTTTTTTCATTACTATTTTTTGGTTTGCACTATTTTACCTGTGCAGGCAATTGACTTCGATCGGGCCGCACTATCCCCTTGACATGGTGCCCCCGTCGCCCACCTCCATCGACTGAATTGTGTTGTTGCCTTGGAGAGCCGCCCTGTGTTGGCAACCCCACGTCGCCGCTTCATCAACCTACTCGGT
Source organism: Triticum dicoccoides (assembly GCF_002162155.2). Taxonomy (NCBI): domain Eukaryota; kingdom Viridiplantae; phylum Streptophyta; class Magnoliopsida; order Poales; family Poaceae; genus Triticum; species Triticum dicoccoides. The sequence continues at coordinate 145,103,691 of NC_041385.1, forward strand.
CGGAGACTCCGGCATCACCCCGCCGACCTGCTTCGTCACCTCGGCTAAACTGGGAGCTTCACCTCTCCACAGCTATCGTGCTGTGTCGCCACTTCGGAGTGCCGAGCTCTCCGCTCGGCCACCTCGGGACCAGCCTGGGGGCTGGAACTTCGTCCCGCATCAAGCTCGGACCGCCTCATCAATTCCAAACACATTAACCAGCTAAGTCGATTTCATGCTGAAAGACTTTCAGTTTTAATTTTTGTTCGGTTCGACCAAGAATCATACCTTTTTTTAGCAAAAAGTTGTTTGTGAAAAACTTCCTTGTCCAAACTTTGTTTGTGACACGCAAATTCAAATACCCCGTTTACTTGGGGGCTTCCCTTATAAAGCCTTATGAAGCCTCTCCTCTTGCAAATGATTATACTTGCACGGCTTCGTTCCTTGTTCGTGTATTACACCATAATATGCACCATGTTGACTTAAGCGATTTGCAAGCTGGGTTGCCTTGCTCCTGTGTTTACCCCTACGTTCCCAATTGTTCAGCTAGGGAGTAAAGGGAGCACCTCTGCGATTGTCACAATCGGGTCATCCGAGCCGGACCTCAGACTGGGTGAAGCCGAAAGCTAGCGCTCTTACTGTTTTCAATAATGGTCGGCACACAACGGAACTCATGAGTACAAAAAATCTATTGCACAAGTCTCACAGTAATAATGAGTAACCGAAGAAAGGTATCGGTGGGGGTACTATTTTCTTCGAAGATGCTTCTTACACTTCATGGGTAATATAGCATAAGTTCCCTGAGCGCGCTTTCTCTGTTACAGCCTTATGACCTGATTACCTGGTTATCGGAAACACCGTCGATATTCTCGACAGGTGGAGTACATAACACTTTTCGGTCCTTGACCGAAGAGGGAGAAGCCGACGGTCGGTTAAGACGTGTATAAAGTTCAGGTGAACACAGATATGATACAAGTACTTCGGTACATACAATCATTATACATAAAATTCTTTTACCCAAGTCACTCGGGGGCTCTTAAATTTATGTGAGCTGTTCTATAATAAGTGTTCTTCTTCCTAGTCGTTGCAAAGTATTTTTTCTATCACTCCTTTCTTCGACGCGAGTGTGAAGTCAATAGCCGGGGAGCCTAATTTCCCTCTCAAAGCCGCTAAAGTTTGCTAAACTGGCCTAACGAGAAGTACTCCGCCTTTGGGATAGGAGGTTGAAGCCGTAGGCTGACCCGCTTGAAGTCTTGAGATAGGATGTGTCATGTTAAATCACGACAGAAGCACAATTTCTTTTTCTAAGACCAATTTTTTGATAGGCACCGAACAATTGATCTAGTTCGGACGTCGAGCTTTTACTGATGTTTTTTGGTTTTCCAATCCTATGGCACTTTTCAACTATTTGTGTGTTTTCCGTATAAGTCTCGCAGTGCAACGCCGGACACCTTTAGAGATTCGGCAAAAACTCTCGGATATTGCTATATATGCATCAGTTTCGAATTGTGTCTTCGATCAATAGTTGGGTTGCCCGGCTCCTGTGCTTGCCTCCTATGTTCCGCTTTGTTTGGCGAGGTGTGCAAAGGGAGAACCACTGCGATTGTGCTTCCAGCTCGCATGGTTAAGCGCCACAGAGGAGAAAGCCGAAAATTGACTATCACAATAAGCGTAAACTGGTCAGCAGTCCGATGACTGTATTAAATGACGGGTCGTTCATAACATTGGCCGAAGTGTTTACGGCTTGACCTCGGCTGTCCTCAAACACTAAGTGGGGGGCTACTTGCTGGCCTCCCAACTTTAAGCTCTTATGACTAAGTGAAATTAATAAAGCCCGCATATCTAATTGCCTCATTTCTGCCAACACAACCGCCTTTGGGCACCACGACGTTGGCTAAGGGTTGTTTTGTTATTTCGGAAACACCCTGCATAGCATCTACAAGGGGGTAGAAGTCGATGATGGGCCACTTTCAGATTATAAACGGTCGCAAGGGAAGTAAAAATTTGGGTTCATTTAGACCATAGAGAGTTTGGAAGCTTTCCCCGAACTAAATCCTCAGCATTTTCCTCCCACATTGATCGGAACTGAGGTTTCATGATCATGCTTAGCATGACAACCCAAAGAAAGGAACCGATAGCGGGACTATTTTCTTTGGACGATGTTTCTTATGTTAAATAATAATATAACATGTCTCTCTGCGTACCTTTGTTTATAAAACCGTATAGCCGGATTGCCTTGTTTGCCGTAAATCTTTGCCCTCATAAAGGCTTCATAAAGTAGGACAAACACCCCTTGACTGCTGGCCAAGGAGGTTGAAGCCGATGGTCGGTCAACAAAGTTTTGTACAATGTGGATCCGAGCATTAATGATGTAAAGTACCTGGATACATAGAGTCATTACACATAATTTGTGATTTTACTATGGATATCGATCCTTAATTCGACCTCCCATGCCCGCATTAAGGCTCGGGGGCTACTAAGCTTCGGGCTTATTATTTACAAATGTTAAAAGGGCACATCGATCCCCTGATGTGGTGTTGCCACCCGACCAGTGTCTCGGGGGCTACTGCATTGCCAATCCAATGCAGAAAATTTAAAGCGCAATATAGTTTTAGAGGAGATTATTATCCTCAGGTTGGTCGGCCGCACCCAACCTGAGTCTCGAGGACTTTGCACACCGTGTTTCTATTCCTAAGTATGCTGCCGACCTGGGAATTGATCCTCGGGCTGATTTTATGAATCGATCTGGGTCTCAGGGGCTACTAGGGTCAGCGGTCTGATTTTTTCCTTCAGGTGCATCCCGGATATTAGGCCAACACGCACCTTGAGGGCTACTGGCTATACATCTCGGTAGAGATTACATTGCATAATTCGGAATTAAATTCATAAAAATTGGCCCATGGTGCTCGACTACAATAGACACCCAAAGCAGTCCGGCATAAAGCTCGGACGCTAGTGGCTGGCTCCGTAGAGGGCATTTCCGGCATTAAGCTCGGCTAAACTCCTCCAACTTTTTCGAACCAAGGTGATCTATGACACCTTGGACATAGTCCGATGTTGGAGCTCGGATGCAGTTCAACGTTGGAGCTCGGCTGTAACAATACTCCTCAGATACAGTCCGGCGGTGGAGCTCGGATACATTTCGACGGTGGAGCTCGGATACATTCTGGCGTTGGAGCTCGGAAGCGGTCCGGCGTTGGTGCTCGGCTGCAAAAGATACCTCGAATGTAGTCTGGCGTTGGAGCTCGGACGCAAGAGGACACTGCCACCCAGGAGAAGCTCCAAACCCAAGGTGTGGCATAAAAATAACAAGGCATTGATAAAGGCCGAAAACTTAAAGGGGCTACTCGGGTACCCGACGTATAGACTCTTCGGATGCACTTGGGCGATCCTCAAGATCGAAGATGAGAAGATTTGTTGAACCAGTTTTCAAGACCAACAACTGAAGATGAAGAACAGTTCGGAAGAATCGAGGAGCGTCCCCAACTTGAAGACCGGTTCAGGGGGCTCTTGACGGTGTCCTGGACTAGGGGGTACTCACCATGACGTCTCCCGATCAGTTAGATTGGGCCAAGGACCCCCATGGCCATATACTCATGGGCCAGTTCGGACAGATCCTGCCGCATACAAGGAAGACTCCACAAGACTTGGCGCCCAAGACAAGGACTCTCCTAAACCCTAGGCCTCCGGTGACTTATATAAACCGAGGCCAGGCTAGTCAATGGACAATCTCATATTCATTACTACAATCTCGTGGTAGATACATGTATTCTATACTACACCCATATGAATACAGTCAAAAGCAGCATGTAGGGTATTATCTCATCAAGAGAGCCCGAAGCTGGGTAAAACCCCGTGTCCATGTTACCATCGCTCCAGGACGCCTAGCTTAGGACCCCTACTACGAGATACGCCGGATATTGAACCGACAGGGGGCGCCACCTCCTCCTTCCTTAATTCCCCCTTGTGCTAAAAGAAGGAAAGGGATGCCGTCCTAGGGCAGGACCCCAAGTAGGATTCAGACCTACTTGGGGCGCCCCTTGGCCTCTTCCCTCTCCCTCCCACCTATATATATGTTGGAGGGGGCGCCTAGCACACCCAGAACAATTGCTTAGCCATATGTGGTGCCCCCTCCACCGTTTAAGCCCTGCGGAGATAGCTTCACCATCATTTTCACCATGCCGTCGTGCTGCCGGAACTCATACACTACCTCGCCATCTTGCTGGATCAAGAAGGCGGATGACGTCACCGAGCTGAACGTGTGCTGAATGCGGAGGTGTCGTACGTTCGGTACTCGATCGGTTGGAGCTCGAAGAAGTTCGACTACATCAAATGTGTTATTGAACGCTTCCACTTACGGTCTACGAGGGTATGTAGACACACTCTCCCCTCTCGTTGCTATGCATCTCCATGGATAGATCTTGCGTGTGTGTAGAAATTCTTTTGTTTTCCATGCAACGTTTCCCTACAATTAACGTGTTAGCCAAGAAAAGATGTGAATAGTGCAAATGGGAAAGCACTGAGGGGAGGTGCTTACCACAAAGTTCATCATTGGAGCTGAAGGGACTCAGATGCCTGTCCTGACTAATTTGTTTTACTGGTGCTGGGTTAGCTCATCAAAGACGGTGGGATCTTCCAAAATCTCCTCATTATACCTCGGCTTGCATATCTCCACACGGGTACTTGCAAGAAACCATGTCGGGTAGTTGTTGAACGCGATCGGGAATTGCTCACGAAGCTGGGATCGTTTTCCAGCCTCCTTTGGTTCATAGAGTAGGAAAATCATGGGAATAGGAGAGTCATAGGAAATGAGATGACATGTATCTCAAATCCTATGAGTAGGAATAGGAAAGGAGATGCCCTTTGATTCACATCATCGGTTTTTTTCCATTGAGTCAAGGCTAATGTTTATTTTCCTATGAAATGTGAAGGATAGGAAGAATTCCTCCATAGAAATAGGATTCCATTCCTACATACCAAAGGGCTCTAAAGAAATTTTTCCTATAGAAATCCTATCCTATGAAATTCCCACAAGATTCCTCTAAACCAAAGGAGGCCTTAGCTTGCTCCACACTAAGCGTGAACTGTATGATATACTTCTTGTGATGCTTGTCCGAGTCCTTGATCTTTTGTTGCTTTCTCCTATCCAACCTGCATGTTAGAAAACAGAATATTAGCACCATTGAAACCACCGAGAAGTTGCTACGTGCTCAAGGTTAATTCTATCTTACGCGTGTAGCAACTTGTCCGTGTCCTCCCACTCTGGCGGGTGTGGCTGGAACAAACCAAACTGGCGGTACACCCGATGTGGCATGTGAAGGTCAACTGCCTAGTTGCATATGAGTGGGCACCGCATATTCCAAAGATCCATATCCCTAAGGCACATCGGATTGAGTGATAACCCACAAGTAGGGGACCAATTGTAGCCTTTCTCGATAAGTAAGAGTGTAAAACCCAACCAAGATCTAAAGGTAGAACAAATATTCCCTCAAGTTCTATCGACCACCGATACAACTCTATGCATGCTTAACGTTCACTTTACCTAGAACAAGTATGAAACTAGAAGTACTTTGTAGGTGCGATAGGATAGTTTTGCAACATAATAAAGAACACGTAAATGAAAGATAGGCGCTGTTTAGATGAAGAAACAACTAAGTTAGTTTTAGTAGAGATGTTTTTGTCACAAGAAAGTTATTTGTCCCTAGGCAATCGATAACTAGACCGGTAATCATTATTGCAATTTTATATGAGGGAGAGGCATAAGCTAACATACTTTCTATACTTGGATCATATGAACTTATGATTGGAACTCTAGCAAGCATCCGCAACTACTAAAGATCATTAAGGTAAAACCCAACCATAGCACTAAAGTAACAAGTCCTCTTTACTCCCATAAGCAAACAACCTACTTACTCGGGTCTGTGTTTCTATCACTCACACCACCCCCATAAGAAAATCATGAACATATTGCAAACCCTATAGCGGGGATCCCTCATGCTTGCGTGGCACGGAGAGCACCATAGGATAGCACCAATAATAAAACATACAACACAAACCAATCATGATATTAATCAACCCATTGGACAAAACGGATCTACTCAAACATCATAGGATAGCCATACATCATTGGGAAATAATATATAGCGTTGAGCACCATGTTTTAGTAGACATTACAGTGGGGAGAAGGGGTGTTACACCGCTGCATAAAGGGGGAGAGAGTTGGTGATGACGGCGGCGAACTTGTTGGTGTAGATCGCCGTCACGGTGATGGCCCTAGCGGCGTTCCGGTGCCACCAGGAGAGAGGGAGAGAGAGCCCTCCTCCTTCTTCTTCTAGCTTGACCTCCCCCTATTTGGGAGAAGAGTTTCCCTCTGGTCCATGGCCTCTATGGCGGCGGAGGGGCGGCAGCCCCTCCGATATTGGATCTCTCTCTCTCTCTCTCTCTCTCTCTCTCTGTGTGTGTGTGTTTCCTTCTGTTTCCACGTTCCTGTTTTCTGGCCTTTCACTGTTTCTTCAATTCTCGGAGATCCATAACTCCGATTGCGCTGAAATTTTAACACGATTTTTATCTGGATATTAGCTTTCTTGCGCCCGAAGAAGGGCACCAACCTCCTTACGGGATGGTGACAAGCCCGTTGGCCGTGCCCAGGGTAGAGGCGCGCCTATACGGCTTGTGGGCCCCTTGGGCATCGTCTCGCGTTGATTCTTTTTCCAAAAAATCACATATATTCCAAAAAAAATCTCCGTAAGTTTTTATCGCGTTTGAACTCCATTTGGTATGGATATTCTGTGAACAAAAAACATGCAACAAATAGGAACTAGCACTGGGCACTGGATCACTATGTTAGTCCCAAAAATAATATAAAAAGTTGCCAAAAGTATATGAAAATTTTAGAATATTGGCATGAAACAATAAAAAATTATAGATATGACGGAGACGTATTATTTAGCACGAACTCTCTAGGGTTACCAAAACTATCCCCTTTTCCATACAGCTCCCATTCCACCTGCAACATAGCATATAACAAAGCAAAATTGATTTTGAGTTACGATAAAAGCATAAGAATCACTTATGCAATGTCAAGTCACCTACTCAACCATAATCATGTCCAACTCGCTCATGTACAGCTTGTACATGACCAAGGGGTCATCCATCGTCTCATTTAACACATCTCACTTGTAAGCCCAAGTGAGGAACCATAGTGGGTCGTTTTTGTCTTCCCATGGCTCGTACTTCACGTTCTTCGGTCGTCCAACCGGCAATCGCTCCCAGCTCCATACAGAAAGTACGAGCATAGAACCACCAATACATCCGTCCTTTGAGGTCCTACACCAGGCTTCATCCAACTGAACATAAAAGAAAACATGGTTCAATTAACAGGAAGATCGCATTGATAATGTAGCAATGATGTGGAAATCAAACAACTAGCTACCTATCTATATAAGTAAGCCAGTGTCGCTGAACCCCAACTCCATTTGCTATCAAAGACGGTCAACGCCTTCAGCCACATCCATGGCGCATTCTTGCCTGAGGCGTCAACAAACATAGTCCTGGATATAATGTACCACATGTAGACACGAGAATATGTCTTGACCTTGTCATCATTAGCATCCTTAGGGAAATTCACAAAGTTTCATGCAATCCAGGTGAAAGGAGCACCGGCTGCGACTCTTTCCATCTTCTTGTCTCCTTTTAGTTCTAGAGGCTCTGGAGGAACCATGCCAATAAAGGCATGCATCTGCTCGCGCCACCCATCAAAATTGGTGCTCATACAAAGAGGATTCCCCTCGATAGGAAGATCGGTGATCATAGCAATATCCTGGAGCGTCACGATCATCTCACTGGTCTGAAGATGAAAATTGTGTGTCTCCAGCCTCCAACGATCAGCAAGCGCGGTGATTGCTACAACATTGAGGTTCGGCGTCGACCGACTGACCAACTGAATGAAAGGGAGAAGTCATGTCTCCCTTATGTACGGTGTGTACCGCTCATCATAGAGCATCCCCCCCAAAGGTGACCCCGTGAGACCAAATCTTCAGAGGTTGAAGCTCCTACAAACAAGCAAATCAGAATATTACATATGGGCCATGTATGTTTGAAATAAACACAAAATTCAAAATACCAACAACTTTGATTATTACCTTCTTCTGCTCCGACATAACGTAGGCCCGGTGTCGAGTGTCATAGTGATCATCGAGAAGCCAAATCATCCTACAAATTTCAAATAAAGCATTCTTGTCAATATGAATATATTTTCAATAGAAATAAACTAAATTAGGCCTACTTCATGCAAGATTCAATACAAATATCTTTTCCATAGAAAGAACATGTCAACCTATGTATCCAAAGCATATATTTTCAATAGAAATAAACTAAACTAGGGTTGCAAAATAATACAAATTGTCAACAAATCTTAAAGTCCCACAAATCTATATACATGCAAGATTGTAATCTAATAAACAAGGGTTCCCCAAATTTTCAAAATAAGGTACATTTTATGGATAGAAAGAAGGGGATCGGAGGAGAGTACCTTCTAAGATGGATTGATAACAAAATCCAAGGACCAAATTGTCAGATCTGAAGGATTTAGGAAGGAGGACTGGGAGGGGGGAGGATGAAGCCATCGCCGTTGCTGCTTCGGTAAATGAACGATGGGGTGTGTCGTGGTTCTAAGACTGACAGTAGAAAGGGGGTAGGTATGGAGAGGCAAGATCTCAGCTATGGTGAAGGTGTACATACGGAGTTTATGAGTTCAAACCCTTCTCGGTGGAAGTAATAGCCCTACGTCTCGGTGCCAGGAGGCGGTCGATTGGATTATATCCGTGTGATGTTACAGGGGGTGCGAACCCTTGTGCCATAGGAGGGGTGGCTTATATAGATTATGCCAGGGCCCTCACCGCCCTCCATTACAAGGGACTTAATGTACATAAAGTGGTGGTGTTACTGATAACGCCAGCCTTAAGTGATGTTAATGACCTTAAAGACTACAGAGTGAATGCCTACCCGTTGCAATGCTAAGTGACTCCTGATCTTTGGTAGGTCGACTGATTCCTTGGGTGGTCGAGTGACAATAGGTAAGGGGACTCCCAAGTGACAGGACTGGTCGAGTGGATTGCACTCGACATCTTTAACTGGGGGTCCCTTGTTACCTCTTGGACTTCTTATCTTCTAGGGTAGTGACCTTGGGTAGGACATATAGGTCAGGCCTATGACCCTACCCCAGGTCTGTATCCTCATCAGTAGCCCCCGAATGGATTAAGGTTCGAGTGGAAAGTAGGTTGAAGTTGAACTTGTTCTGAGCTTTGCACCACGCGAGTGTTTTCTGCAAGATGGAAAACTCACGTTGGTACTTCAACGTTGATTCAGTCGCCTTGATCCATTCAGAGAGTTGTCGACTGAACTTATAGCATCGTCTGTCGAGTGCTGTATTAGAGTGCAGGATCTTTGGCGTGATTGACTGCAGTGTATCCCAGATTTCACGAGATACAAAATTTCGGGGAAGCGTGCGGGACGGGGAGCACCGAAGTAGGCAAGGCGGATAAACAGTGATGCCTCGATTTCCGCGCCGCCTTTTTCGCCAAGTACGTTGCATGCAACTATTGCAGGATTTGACAAGATCGCCTGGCCCCATGCGTCAGCCACTCGGAAGCAACCCTTTATAAGGCGACGGGGTCGAGGCGCCTGTACTGTGCACGCCCGTTTCTCTTTCTTCTTCCTCCGCTTCTCCACCGCACCCGGCTCTTCTGCTCGCGACGCTGCCGCCCTGTTGCCTTGGAGAAGGACAAGACAGCGGCGCTGGAGCATGCAAAGAAGGCGACGGGGGCGGCGAAATGCAAGAAGCAGAACCGCGGGTCATCATCGCGCGCGGGGCTGCCGCCGGGCTGGATCCAGGGCGATTGGATCCGGTCTTCGCTCCGGCAAGAAGATCTGGACGAGCTGGCGGAGCCCGGACTGATCGCCAAGGGAGCGGCAAGGCTGCCGGAGGGGGAGATGGACCCGCAGCCTCAACCGGGTGAGTGTGCACTGCTCGCCACCCACGTCTACCGGTTTTTTTCGCTCCCTCCGCACCCCTTCTTCCGGGGATTCCTGAATTTCTTCGATGCCCAACTCCACCATTTTTCTCCCAACACCATCACGTATCCGGCCACATTCGTGTCGATGTGTGAAAACTTTTTGGGGTGTCGACCGCACTGGGGTCTTTTGAAACACATCTTCACCATCCGATCTCAGTCGGTGAAGAAAGCCAAAACGAGTGACCCAAAGGCCCATGTCATCCAGATGTGTGGGGGTTTGGGTATTCAGAAGAGGCATAGGAGTGCTTTCCCCGCCATGACTCTCCCCGAATCGGTTAGAGGCTGGCAGTTGACCTGGTTCTACTGCTAGGATGTCGCAACTCCAGGTCAGTCAACCGGCCTTCCCCACTTCACATTCGACCGTGTCCAGACCCCTTCTCCATTGAAGGTGACTGCTTTTGAGAACGTGGAGACGAAGATGTTGGTGGATAAAGTGGTCAAACTGATTAACGAGGGTGTCACTGGCCTGGACCTGCTCGAAGTGTTCCTCAGTCGACGCCTCCAGCCCCTTCAGGCTCATGACCATCCTATGTGGCTTTACTCTGGATCTGACGACACCGCTCAGGTCCATCCAGAAGAAGTGCTGCCCAAGACCATGGCCATGTGGTTGAGGAGCATCACAGGCAACCAGGACAACACCAGAGGAGCAAGGCGAGTCATCCCCTTCAGCGATGACAACCAGCCCGACAAGGTACGCTCTTCCTTCCGACTATCTTGCATATATGTTCCGACTATACTTGAACCCGACTGACTTTTACTCAACTTTTTGCCTTGTAGGTTTTCACTAAGATGTATTCGATGCCCAACGGCGAACAAGCTCTGGAGCAAGATCAGGAGGGAGAGGCCAGCGCAAAGGAGAGTGGTGACTGGGAGTCTTCGGATGAAGAGGAGGAGAAGGAGAGAGAGGAGTCAGACGAAGAGGAAGAAGTCGACTCGCCGCCGCGCTCCGAACGCCGATCCAAGCAGCAACATGACCCGGTGAGCGGGCGCGGGAAGAACATGGCTCTGAGTACTCACACTGAGAAGCGCACTCGGACGTCGACACCGGAGCCGACGGAGAAGGTCGCCAAGCAGCCCAAGGTTGCTCCTCCCAAGGCTCGAAAGACTTTGCCGCGGATCAAGATGGATGTCCCTGTTACCTCGGGGTGAGTATCTCGCTTGTGTTTACATGGGCCGACTGAAGTTTTTGTTTTGCCAACCGGATCATGTATCTTTCTAGCCCCACCTCTGCTGCCATTGACATGGACATCGATAAGGCACCACGAGATGAGGAGGCCACCTCTCGAGCTGGTAAGTCCGTTCGACCAGGCTTCATTTAGTCGAGTGGATCGTCAATCGGCTGAATTTCTGATATTTCTCCCTTTCTGTAGTTCCACAAGAGGTCGTCATGCTCCCTGATGAAGAAGAAGAAGAAGAGCCTCTACAGGAGAGGAGGAACAGGAGTTCAAGTCCCTCAGTCGATGCCGGCGCTTGAGGCGGTGGTCGAACATTCCGGAGAACCGGTTCGGACCTGTTGGGGAACGTAGCAGAAATTCAAAATTTTCCTACGTGTCACCAAGATCTATCTATGGAGAAACCAGCAACGAGGGGAAGGAGAGTGCATCTACATACCCTTGTAGATCGCTAAGCGGAAGCGTTCAAGAGAACGGGGTTGAAGGAGTCGTACTCGTCGTGATCCAAATCACCGGAGATCCTAGTGCCGAACGGACGGCACCTCCGCGTTCAACACACGTACAGCCCGGTGACGTCTCCCATGCCTTGATCCAGCAAGGAGAGAGGGAGAGGTTGAGGAAGACTCCGTCCAGCAGCAGCACAACGGCGTGGTGGTGGTGGAGGAGCGTGGCAATCCTGCAGGGCTTCGCCAAGCACCGCGGGAGAGGAGGAGTACTTGGGAGAGGGGAGGGCTGCGCCAGAACTTGTGGTACGGCTGCCCTTCCACCCCCCACATATATATAGGGGCAAGGGAGAGGGGGGCCGGCTCCCTCAGATCCAATCTGAGGAGGGGGCGGCGGCCAAGGGGGGGAGGAGTGCCTACCAAGTCAAGTGGAGGCCCTCCCCCTTAGGGTTTTCCCTCTCCCATGCGCATGGGCCTTGGGGGGGCTGGTGCCCTTGGCCCATTAAGGCTAGGGCGCCCCCCTACAGCCCATGCTACTGTATTGGCCGTGATGGAACAATTTCCGGACCTCTGGACCCCTCCGGAATCCTCCGGAACCTTCTGGAAGCTTCCCGGTACAATACCGAAAAACCCCGAACTTTTTCCGGAACCCGAACAACAACTTTCCATATATAAATCTTTACCTCCGGACCATTCCGGAACTCCTCGTGGCGTCCGGGATCTCATCCGGGACTCCGAACAACATTCGTTAACCACATGCAAACTTCCTTTATAACCCTAGCGTCATCGAACCTTAAGTGTGTAGACCCTACGGGTTCGGGAGACATGTAGACATGACCGAGACGTTCTCCGGTCAATAACCAACAGCGGATCTGGATACCCATGTTGGCTCCCACATGTTCCACGATGATCTCATCGGATGAACCACGATGTCAAGGACTTAGTCGATCCCGTATACAATTCCCTTTGTCTAGCGGTATTATACTTGCCCGAGATTCGATCGTCGGTATACCGATACCTTGTTCAATCTCGTTACCGGCAAGTCTCTTTACTCGTTCCGTAACACATCATCCCGTGATCAACCCCTTGGTCACATTGTGCACATTATGATGATGTCCTACCGAGTGGGCCCAGAGATACCTCTCCGTTTACACGGAGTGACAAATCCCAGTCTCGATCCGTGTCAACCCAACAAACACTTTCGGAGATACATGTAGTGCACCTTTATAGTCACCCAGTTACGTTGTGACGTTTGCTACACCCAAAGCACTCCTACGGTATCCGGGAGTTACACGATCTCATGGTCTAAGGAAGAGATACTTGACATTGGAAAAGCTCTAGCAAACGAACTACACGATCTTTGTGCTATGCTTAGGATTGGGTCTTGTCCATCACATCATTCTCCTAATGATGTGATCCCGTTATCAACGACATCTAATGTCCATGGTCAAGAAACCGTAACCATCTGTTGATCAACGAGCTAGTCAACTAGAGGCTTACTAGGGACATGGTGTTGTCTATGTATCCACACATGTATCTGAGTTTCCTATCAATACAATTATAGCATGGATAATAAACGATTATCATGAACAAGGAAATATAATAATAACCAATTTATTATTGCCTCTAGGGCATATTTCCAACAGTCTCCCACTTGCACTAGAGTCAATAATCTAGTTCACATCGCCATGTGATTAACACTCACAGGTCACATCGTCATGTGACCAACATCCAAAGAGTTTACTAGTGTCATTAAACTAGTTCACATCATCATGTGATTAAGACTCAATGAGTTCTGGGGTTTGATCATGTTTTGCTTGTGAGAGAGGTTTTAGTCAACGGGTCTGCAACATTCAGATCCGTATGTACTTCGCAAATCTCTAGGTCATATTGTAAACGCTGCTTCCACGCTCCACTTGGAGCTATTCCAAATGGTTGCTCCACTATACGTATCCGGTTTGCTACTCAGAGTCATTCGGATAGGTGTTAAAGCTTGCATCGACGTAACCCTTTACGCCGAACTCTTTATCACCTCCATAATCGAGAAACATGTCCTTATTTACTCCAAGGACAATTTTGACCGCTGTCCAATGATCCATTCCTGGATCATTCTTGTACCCCTTGACTGACTCATGGCAAGGCACACTTCCGGTGCGGTACACAGCATAGCATACTATAGAGCCTACGTCTGAATTATAGGGGACAACCTTCGTCCTTTCTCTCTTTTCTGCCGTGGTCGAGCTTTTAAGTCTTAACTTCATACCTTACATCTCAGGCAAGAACTCCTTCTTTGACTAGTCCATCTTGAACACCTTCAAGATCATGTCAAGGTATGTGCTCATTTGAAAGTACTATTAAGCATTTTGATCTATCTTATAGATCTTGATGCTTATTATTCAAGTAGCCTAATCCAGGTTTTCCATTGAAAAACACTTTCCAAATAACCCTATATGCTTTCCAGAAATTCTACATCATTTCTGATCAACAATATACTTATCAGAAATTCTATAGTGCTCCCACTCACTTCTTTGGAAATACAAGTTTCTCATAAACTTTTGTATAAACCCAAAATCTTTGATCATCTTATCAAAACGTATATTCCAACTCCGAGATGCTCACTCCAGTCCTTAGAAGGATCGCTGGAGCCAGCATACCTTTTAGAATCCTTAGGATCGACAAAAACTTTCGGATTGTATCACATACAACCTTTCCTTACGAAGACTGGTAAGGAAACTCGTTTTGACATCCATCTACCAGATTTCATAAATGCAGCTTATGCTAACATGATTCCGACGGACTTAAGCATCGCCACGGATGAGAAAATCTCATCGTAGTCATCTCCTTGAACTTGTGAAAAACTCTTTGCCACAAGGCGAGCTTCATAGACGGTGACATCACCGTACACGTCCGTCTTCTTCTTAAAGATCCATTTATCAATGGATTGCCGATCATCAGGCAAGTCCACCAAAGTCCATGCTTTGTTCTGATACATGGATCCTATCTCGGATTTCATGGCTTCTAACCAGTTGTCGGAATTTGGGCCCACCATTGCTTCTCCATAGCTCGTAGGTTCATTGTTGTCTAGCAACATGACCTTCAAGACAAGATTACTGTACCATTCTAAAGCAGTACGCATCCTTGTCACCCTACGAGGTACGGTAGTGACTTGATCCGAAGTTTCATGATCACTATCATAAGCTTCTACTTCAATTGGTGTAGGTGCCACAGGAACAACTTCCTGTGCCCTGCTACACACTAGTTGTAGTGACGGTTCAATAACCTCATCAAGTCTCCACCATCCTCCCACTCAATTTTCGAGACGAACTTTTCCTCGAGAAAGGACCCGATTCATGAAACAATCCCTATTGCTTTCGGATCTGAATTAGGAGGTATACCCAACTGTTTTGGGTGTCCTATGAAGATGCATTTTATCCGCTTTGGGTTCGAGCTTATCAACCTGAAACTTTTTTACATAAGCGTCGCAGCCCCAAACCTTTAAGAAATGACAACTTAGGTTTCTCTAAACCATAGTTCATACGGTGTCATCTCAACGGAATTACGTGGTGCCCTATTTAAAGTGAATGTGGTTGTCTCTAATGCCTAACCCATAAACGATAGTGGTAATTTGATAAGAGACATCATGGTACGCACCATATCCAATAGGGTGCAACTATGATGTTCGGACACACCATCAAACTATGGTGTTCCAGGCGGTATTAATTGTGAAACAATTTCCACAATGTCTTAATTGCGTGCCAAAGCTCGTAACTCAGATACTCATCTCTATGATCATATCATAGACATTTCATCCTCTTGTCACGATAATCTTCAACTTCACTCTGAAATTACTTGAACCATTCAATAATTCAGACTTGTGTTTCATCAAGTAAGTATACTCTACATCTACTCGAATCATCTGTGAAGTAAGAACATAACGATATTCACTGCATGCCTTAGCACTCATTGGACTGCACACATCAAAATGTGTTACTTCCAACAAGTTGCTATCTTGTTCCATTTTACTAAAAAACGAGGCTTTTTAGTCATCTTGCCCACGTGGTATGATTTGCATATCTCAAGTGATTCAAAATCAAGTGAGTCCAAACGATCCATCTGCATGGAGTTTCTTCATGCGTATACACCAATAGACATGGTTCGCATGTCTCAAACTTTTCAAAAACGAGTGAGTCCAAAGATCCATCAACATGGAGCTTCTTCATGCGTTTTATACCAATATGACTTACATGGCAATGCCACAAGTAAGTGGTACTATCATTACTATCTTATATCTTTTGGCATGAAAATGTGTATCACTACGATCGAGATTC
This sequence comes from Triticum dicoccoides, assembly GCF_002162155.2. NCBI lineage: Eukaryota > Viridiplantae > Streptophyta > Magnoliopsida > Poales > Poaceae > Triticum > Triticum dicoccoides. The sequence continues at coordinate 145,119,686 of NC_041385.1, forward strand.
AATAAACCATTCATTTCAGGTGCAAGACCATTGAAGGTATTATTCATATAAACAGAGTAACCATTATTCTCCTTAAATGAATAACCATATTGCGATAGACATAATCCAATCATGTCTATGCTCAACGCAAACACCAAATCTCAATGGTAGAGGGAGCGTGCGATGCTTGATCACATCAACCTTGGAAAACTTCCAACACATATCGTCAGCTCACCTTTAGCTAGTCTCCGTTTATTCTGTAGCTCTTTTATTTCGAGTTACTAACACTTAGCAACCGAACCGGTATCTAATACCCTGGTGCTACTAGGAGTACTAGTAAAGTACACATTAACATAATGTATATCCAATATACTTCTATCGACCTTGCCAGCCTTCTCATCTACCAAGTATCTAGGGTGGTTCCGCTTCAATGCCCGTTCCTCTTATTACAGAAGCACTTAGTCTTGGGTTTGGGTTCAACCTTGGGTTTCTTCACTAGAGCAGCAGCTGATTTGCCATTTCATGAAGTATCCCTTCTTGCCATTGCCCTTCTTGAAACTAGTGGTTTCACCAACCATCAACAATTGATGCTCCTTCTTGATTTCTACTTTCGCGGTGTCAAACATCGCGAATACCTCAAGGATCATCATATCTATCCCTGATATGTTATAGTTCATCACGAAGCTCTAGCAGCTTGGTGGCAATGACTTTGGAGAAACATCACTATCTCATCTGGAAGATCAACTCCCACTCGATTCTAGTGATTGTTGCACTCAGACAATCTGAGCACAAGCTCAACGATTGAGCTTTTCTCCCTTAGTTTGCAGGCTAAGAAAATTGTCGGAGGTCTTATACCTCTTGACGTGGGCACGAGCCTGAAATCCCAATTTCAGCCCTCGAAAACATCTCATATGTTTCGCGACGTTTCGAAAACATCTTTGGTGCCTCAACTCTAAACCGTTTAACTGAACTATCACGTAGTTATAAAAACGTGTATGTCTGATGTTCGCAACATCCACAAACAACGTTTGGGGTTCAGCACACTGAGCGGTGCATTAAGGACATAAGCTTTCTACTGTCCGCATAATTGCTACTGTCAACTTTCAACTATATTTTCTCTAGGAACATATCTAAACAGTGGAACTAAAGTGCGAGCATACGACATAATTTGCAAAAACCTTTTGACTATGTTCAGGATAATTAAGTTCATCTTATGAACTCCACTCAGATAGACATCCCTCTAGTCATCTAAGTGATTACATGATCCGAGTCAACTAGGTCGTGTCCGATCATCACGTGAGATGGACTAGTCATCATCGGTGAACATCTTCATGTTGATCGTATCTTCCATACGACTCATGCTCGACCTTTCGGTCTCTGTGTTCCGAGGCCATGTCTGTACATGCTAGGCTCGTCAAGTTAACCCTAAGTGTTTCGCGTGTGTAAATCTGTCTTACACCCGTTGTATGTGAACGTAAGAATCCATCACACCCGATCATCACGTGGTGCTTAGAAGCGACGAACTTTAGCAACGGTGCACAGTTAGGGGAGAACACTTCTTGAAATTTTTGTAAGGGATCATCTTCTTTACTACCGTCGTTCTAAGTAAACAAGATGCATAAACATGATAAACATCACATGCAATCAAATAGTGACATGATATGGCCAATATCATTTTGCTCCTTTTGATCTCCATCTTCGGGGCTCCATGATCATCATCGTCACCGGCATGACACCATGATCTCCATCATCATGATCTCCATCATCGTGTCTTCATGAAGTTGTCTCGCCAACTATTACTTCTACTACTATGGCTACCGGTTAGCAATAAAGTAAAGTAATTACATGGTGTTGTTCAATGACACGCAGGTCATACAATAAATTAAGACAACTCCTATGGCTTCTGCCGGTTGTCATACTCATCGACATGCAAGTCGTGATTCCTATTACAAGAACATGATCAATCTCATACATCACATATCATTCATCACATTCTTCTTGGCCATATCACATCACATAGCATACCCTGCAAAAACAAGTTAGACGTCCTCTAATTGTTGTTTGCATGTTTTACGTGTCTGCTATGGGTTTCTAGCAAGAACGTTTCTTACCTACGCAAAACCACAATGTGATATGTCAATTGCTATTTACCCTTCATAAGGACCCTTTTCATCGAATCCATTCCGACTAAAGTGGGAGACACTGGCACCCGCTAGCCACCTTATGCACCAAGTGCATGTCAATCGGTGGAACCTGTCTCACGTAAGAGTACGTGTAAGGTCGGTCCGGGCCGCTTCATCCCACAATACCGTCGAAACAAGATTGGATTAGTAACGGTAAGCATATTGAACAAAATCAACGCCCACAACTACTTTGTGTTCTACTCGTGCAAAGAATCTACGCAATAGACCTAGCTCATGATGCCACTGTTGGGGAACGTAGCAGAAATTCAAAATTTTCCTACGTGTCACCAAGATCTATCTATGGAGAAACCAGCAACGAGGGGAAGGAGAGTGCATCTACATACGCTTGTAGATCGCTAAGCGGAAGCGTTCAAGAGAACGGGGTTGAAGGAGTCGTACTCGTCGTGATCCAAATCACCGGAGATCCTAGTGCCGAACGGACGGCACCTCCGCGTTCAACACACGTACAGCCCGGTGACGTCTCCCATGCCTTGATCCAGCAAGTAGAGAGGGAGAGGTTGAGGAAGACTCTGTCCAGCAGCAGCACAACGGCGTGGTGGTGGTGGAGGAGCGTGGCAATCCTGCAGGGCTTCGCCAAGCACCGCGGGAGAGGAGGAGTACTTGGGAGAGGGGAGGGCTGCGCCAGAACTTGTGGTACGGCTGCCCTCCCACCCCCCACATATATATAGGGGCAAGGGAGAGGGGGGGCGGCCCCCTCAGATCCAATCTGAGGAGGGTGCGGCGGCCAAGGGGGGGAGGAGTGCCTCCCAAGTCAAGTGGAGGCCCTCCCCCTTAGGGTTTTCCCTCTCCCATGCCCATGGGCCTTGGGGGGGCTGGTGCCCCTGGCCCATTAAGGCTAGGGCGCCCCCCTACAGACCATGCTACTGTATTGGACGTGGTGGAACAATTTCCGGACGTCCGGACCCCTCCGGAATCCTTCGGAACCTTCTGGAAGCTTCCTGGTACAATACCGAAAAAACCCGAACTTTTTCCGGAACCCGAACAACAACTTTCCATATATAAATCTTTACCTCCGGACCATTCCGGAACTCCTCGTGACGTTCAGGATCTCATCCGGGACTCCGAACAACATTCAGTAACCACATACAAACTTCCTTTATAACCCTAGCGTCATCGAACCTTAAGTGTGTAGACCCTACGGGTTCGGGAGACATGTAGACATGACCGAGACGTTCTCCGGTTAATAACCAACAGCGGGATCTGGATACCCATGTTGGCTCCCACATGTTCCACAATGATCTCATCGGATGAACCACGATGTCAAGGACTCAGTCGATCCCGTATACAATTCCCTTTGTCTAGCGGTATTATACTTGCCCGAGATTCGATCGTCGGTATACCGATACCTTGTTCAATCTCGTTACCGGCAAGTCTCTTTACTCGTTCCGTAACACATCATCCCGTGATCAACCCCTTGGTCACATTGTGCACATTATGTGTATGTCCTACCGAGTGGGCCCAGAGATACCTCTCCGTTTACACGGAGTGACAAATCCCAGTCTCGATCCGTGTCAACCCAACAAACACTTTCGGAGATACCTGTAGTGCACCTTTATAGTCACCCAGTTACGTTGTGACGTTTGATACACCCAAAGCACTCCTACGGTATCCAGGAGTTACAGGATCTCATGGTCTAAGGAAGAGATACTTGACATTGGAAAAGCTCTAGCAAACGAACTACACGATCTTTGTGCTATGCTTAGGATTGGGTCTTGTCCATCACATCATTCTCCTAATGATGTGATCCCGTTATCAACGACATCTAATGTCCATGGTCAGGAAACCGTAACCATCTGTTGATCAACGAGCTAGTCAACTAGAGGCTTACTAGGGACATGGTGTTGTCTATGTATCCACACATGTATCTGAGTTTCCTATCAATACAATTATAGCATGGATAATAAACGATTATCATGAACAAGGAAATATAATAATAACCAATTTATTATTGCCTCTAGGGCATATTTCCAACAGGACCAACGTGACATTCGCCAGCCCGTTGACGACTAATCATCCGTCGGGATCGACTGCTCCGACTCCTGCCACTCCAGTGCAACTCCACGCGTCTGAGCCAGTAACTGCTTCGACTGCCTTGGAGCCATCACTCTTCGCCGCATACCAGACCCCAGACGACTCGCCGAGTGCCGCCAGGGAGGCTCTTCGCTAGGTGAACCTTGTCATGGAGCAGGTGAAGGTGATGCATCAGACTAGTCAGGTGGCTTACAACGCCAGCACTTCCCTGCAGACCAATGTTTAGGTCAGCGAACTCCGGCTGAACTTTTTGAATGCTGTTTTACATATGATCACCCACTGGGGTGTGCCTTTGTTTAGAGTTTAGGAAATCTTCCGCTCCACTCGACTCGAGCTGAGTCTTAGTAAACTGTCTTGATCAGTGGGGGCACGCCGAGTGCACCCACTGGGTGTAGTCCTCGAGACCACGGTCGACTGCTGGCAGTCGGCGGAGGTCTTACAACCTCATCTCTTCTTCTTTTTTTGACTCACGCTGGGCAGACCCTGCTGAGTGTTGATCTGAACTAGTGGGGGCATGCTAAGTGCACCCACTGGGTGTAGTCCTCGAGACTCTTGTTGAATACTTGATTTGGTAGTAGTCTTAGAGTAACTTTTCACTGTCATTGTTTCTTATTTCGGTCGACTGATATATCTCTCTCGCTAACTGCAGAGGTCTTGTGATCTTGGAGCTCAACTTTCTGAGTTGAAGAAGAAGCATATCATCTTCAAACTTGATCTTGAACTCGCAAAGAAGAACCTCAAGACTGCTCAACAAGAGACGGCCATCATGGGAGGTAACCATTCGACTGTCTCGCCTACTTAGTAACTCGCATCTTCCGCTGTTTTTTCTTTCAGTCTCTTTGAACCGAGTGACTTCACACCAGCACATGTGCATAGTGAAAACCGTCAACTTCAGGCTCATCTGAAGAGTGTCGTTTCTTTAGAGAGAATGAAGGAAGCTTTGGAGAAGAAGGACCAGGACCTTGCTGCTACTCAGAAGGAAGCACATGAGAAGACAACACTTGCGGAACAGAAGCTGACTTCAGTCGGCAAGTTGGAAGAGGAGAACGCGAAGTTGAAGACCGCCATCTCGGAAGCCAATCGAGAAGTAGAGCAACTGAAGAAGGACAAGGAGAACCTGACCACTGAAATTGGAGGCCTCAGAGACAAGACGGGCAAGTTAGAGTCCTATCTGGGACAACTTGCCGCGAAACTAGTTCTGAAGCTTGAAGGTATGGTCACTCGACTGGTTAATTGTCGTCGATCGAAGTATGTTGTAATATTTTCGACTCATTGTTTTTCGCAATGGAATAGAATTTTTCCATGACTTTGAAGCTGAAACCGGGCGGGTCGAGACAGGTCTCGACCCCATTAATTGTCCCATGAAAGATGATGTTGCGATGAACTTGCTACGATTGGAATCACGCTTGGACGGCGCTGTTGCCTATCTGGCTCGACTGAAGGCTGCGATGACCCGAGTGGACGCCAAACTCTGGCCTCAGGCGGAACTTTCTCAAGAACTCAAGTCACTGATGACTCGACTCAATCAGATTCCTGGCCAAGTGCAAGAGTGGAAGAAGGCCTCTGCTCGCTGTGGTGCTGATGTCGCCTTGTCATTGGTTCGAGTGTGCTGCAAGGAGGCTAAAGAAGACAAGCTGGCGGCCCTCAAGGTAGTGAATACTAAGAAGCATTCCTTCCAGTCCTTCATGGACACCTTCCTTAAGGCAGCCACTCGTATTGTCAACAGCATCGACCTTGACAGCTTCTGCGATCCGGCCAGCCCTTCTACCGCCGAGTGACTGAAAAACACTATGCTTCACCCTCATTTGGCTGGGAATGCCGAGTGATTTTATAACCGTCAAAACTCCTTCGGGCCTGACGCCCGAGTACTTTAATCTGCGCTTAGGAACCTTTGGGCTTACCTTTGAATATGTTGTGTTTATCTTCGAGTGAAACTCGTTCTTCTCTCGGATTGGTTTTTGTTCGTTCGATGCAGCTTCTAAAGAAGAATCCGCAGTCGACCTGTTGGACGAGCCTTGAGCAGCATTGATCAGCTCATCGGCAAGGCACTCAACAATGGTCTTGACGTTCCTGTAAGCAGTTTACCTTGGCACCAGCCATTGGATGGGCCTTTGACAGTGCGCACAATCTCGTCATTCTTCTTCACGATGCAGCCCCTAGGGGGGTCATGGTCTACCCGCACCACTCAGTCGGACTGGTCAGCTTATCAGCGAGGCACTCAGCAATGGTCTTGACGTTCCTGAAAGTGGCTCGCCTTGGCAACACGCTCAATCTCGTCCTTCTTCTTGATAGTGCAACTCTGAGGTGGGGGTCGTGGTCGACCCGCACTTTGCTGTCCTTGTGGATTAGGATGGAGCGTATGGCTAAGTCCCCGAGCGAGAAGATCAGTTTTCACTCGGGATGATTTTACAAACTTAGGCGACTACTGGACTGCAGCTAAGCCCCCGAGTGGGAGGATTGCTCACCACTCGGTAGGATTTTTCAAACTTAGGCGAGTACTGGACTGCAGCTAATCCCCCGAGTGGGAGGATTGCTCACCACTCGGTAGGATTTCTCAAACTTAGGCGATACTGGACTGCAGCTAAGCCCCCGAGTGGGAGGATTGCTCACCACTCGGTAGGATTTTTCAAACTTAGGCGAGTACTAGACTGCAGCTAAGCCTCCGAGTGGGAGGATTGCTCTCCACTCGGTAGGATTTTTCAACCTTAGGCGAGTACTGGACTGCAGCTAAGCCCCCGAGTAGTAGGATTGCTCACCACTGAGGATTTTTCAAACTTAGGCGAGTACTGGACTGCAGCTAAGCCCTCAAGTGGGAGGATTGCTCCACAATCTCGTCCTTCTTGACGGTGTAGCCCCCGGGGGGTCGAGGTCGACCCGTACCGTTTGGTAGGACCTTTTAAACTTAGGCGAGTACTGGACTGCGGCTAAACCTCCAAGTGAGAGGCTGGCTCACCACTCGGTAGGATTTTTTGTCGTGCATGTACATCCATGAAAAAATTATGACAGAATCAAGATAGTCATACCTGTACTGTCGTAGAAGTGTTCCATGACATTACCAAAATCATCATCACGGAAGTGTCCACTTCCATGACGATAAATCGCGCGTCACAGAAGTGCTTTCGTCAAGGGTGACCGACACGTGGCATCCACCGTAACGGAACACCGTTAAGCTATCGGGTCGGGTTTTGGATCCGATAACCCGTTAATAGCCCCGACCAATGGGAAATTTCCACGTGTAAAATTCTTATTGGCCGGATGAAACACGTGTCAGCTCGTCAGTGGGTCAGATAGGCGCCTATGATATGTCGACACGTGCCACGGCCCACCACTGGCCCATTTAGCTTACAAAGCCGGCCCGTTTGACTTGGTCAAAAGTTAACGGGCTGGCCCATGAAAAGCCTATTAACGGTCTCTTCGCAAATAGCCCATTTTACGGCCCGTTAACTGACGGCCCGTTAGGCCCTGAAGGAAATCGGCCCAACAACATCATGTGGCCCGTCGAATATAACACCAACCCATTTCACTTTCAGCCCATGTATGGCCCACGACGTCTTTCGGCCCATATGATGCCTTCGTATCTTTTGGCCCTTTACAGGCCCACGGTGACTCTAGCCCATAATGAACAGTAATTTTCTTTGTACCCATTAACGGCCCGTGATTTACATGGGCCGTTTCCAGCCCGTGTTAGCTTTCGGCCTATTGACGGCCCATACGTTCTTGTGCTCATTTTCGGCCCTCGATTACTTCCGGCCCGTTACTGGCCTATTCCCCTAATGGGCCAAATTCGGCCCATGGCAAGAGTCGGCCCGTTACTGGCCTGTTACCCTAATGGGCCAAATTTGGCCCATGGCAAGAGTCGGCCCGTTTCTGGCCTCTTCCCCTAATGGGCCAAATTCGGCCCATGGCAAGAGTCGGCCCATTACTAGCCTGTTACCCTAATGGGCTAAATTCGGCCCATGGTAAGAGTCGGCCCGTTTCTGGCCTGTTAACCCATTGCGCCATTTCCAGCCCGTCCTATATTGTGGCCCATTAACGACCCATTAGCCTGTGACAAAATTAAGCCTTTGCTGTCCTACTGCCTGTTAATGGCCCATTACCGTGCAGGGCCGATACCAATTACGCCCGTTTATGGCCCATGTAGACCCATTTATCCGACGGCCCGAGGCCGACCAATTCTACGGCCCTGTTGGAGGCCCATTTATCGACGGCTCGTAGGAGACCCATGGATCCTACGGCCCGTATATGGCCCATGGTAGTTGCGGCCACTAGCAAACCAGGGAAAAAGAAGACTAGGAAATAAATAAGGCCGAAACTAACGCTAGGCTATTAAGGTGATTGCACAGATTACATCCACTCGGCATCAAAGATCGCCACCAGTGCAAATATAGGGAACACCCTACACTATACAAAAATGGCTTGCTGTTTTCTTCAGCCGCTGGCTGCACGTTAAGAATAAATTTTGTATCGCACCAAAACAAATTACAACTATATAACAAAAGGAAGGTTGGCATAAAACTTAATAGTCTAGCAGATAAATGCACCACCAGAAGTTCAAAAGCTCAGTTCATTTGACCTGACTGTTATATTTTTCATGTTGTATTGTCCGATGGAGCACCATAACCCTTGCCTTCATTTCCCCTAGGCTCCTGAACAACATAGCAAATGTCTGATGGTCTGGTTTCAAAACCATGCATATCTGGACGACATCGAACAATGTCTCTCCTTGTTTCACAAAGGGTCTCTGTTAGGGAATGGACTTGTGTCTGGAGCGCAGATACAACATTGCTTTGAGCTTGCATATCTTGATCATGAGGCAGTTTGGACGATATTGCCTTAACAACCAACCAAGTATTACGCAGGAACGTGCTTTTGGCACTGTTAGTGGACAGGTACTGACCCACTACAGCAAGAGCTGACATTGCGGTTATAGTTGCCCCGCCACCTTCAGAAGGTGGCGGTTCCACCATTTTTTCCATAGCTCGCTGAAAACTTGAGGTTTTACATTAGTAGTACCAGAATAGAAGATATTAAGGAGGCAGCAAAACCAAACAAAATAGCTTTGGTCTATATACAGAACTTATTCTAGTGAACCCATGTAAAATATTAGTTGTATTTTATTGCAAAGTACATAATAAAACCAGGTTCCAAACATATGACCATGTTCCATCGCTAATGTATTGTCTATTTCTTCACATTGTATTGAGGGCTAAGGATAAAGAGATGAAGTTTATAATACAGTAAGCATAGTATGAAATCATTCATATCACAAAACAACTGAGAACAGACAAACAGGCAATTGTAACGTTGTGTGGGCAAGTCCAGCACGGAACTAGATTACAGGTCAAGATCAAAGGAACATCACTCCTCTGTTTCAAATGTCGTAAGGTGCAATGATACGCCAAGACAATTTTGTATAAAATTGAAAAGAGTAATAGACATTGGCTGCAAACCATGCAGTTCAAGGCACAAGTCAGAGTAAGTAGTAGTTAAAAGGCATGAGGATTAAGGACTTAGAACAGTGGCTTTGACTGTTGTAGTCATGCCCTTCTTCTTGCTGGTGTGACAGTCCTTGAAGATTTCCACAACATTTGGTTCAGGTACTTTTTGGTCCTTGCAGGCTTTCCTCTGCATTTCAAACAAGTCAATATAGATCTGATAATATGGTACAGCAAAAAGAGTGAAACAGGAGGTAATTACAAGAGCCTCGCAGTGTGCAATATAGCTACGAGATCCTGTCGTCTGTTGGAATTTCACTTTTGTACAGTTGGCCTTGTTCTTTGAACAGTTCACCTACAAGAAGATAGATTTGTGTGGCACATGCGTAAATAGGACTTCAACATGTGATCTGATCACATATATATAATGTACCTGATACTTCGGATCAGGCCAGTGTTTAACAAGGCCCCTCCAGTCTTCATCTGATATATTTTCCACTTGAGATGTTTGGGAAAGTTCACTGTTAGCCTTGCCTTCAAAGTGAGTTTTCCTCAAGTTATATCGATACTGTCGTAGAGCAGACTTGAAAACATGGGTGCAAGCTTGTCTGGTTGCATCATCTTGGCTATCCAACTTGAACCTCATCTCTTGAAAACTATGGGAGTCTCATTATCAGCAACCTAGAAAGTATGGGACAGAGCAAGACGATATTACTAGTTTCCATACATAACCATACTTACAGATAAATGGTCGAGGAAGGTGTTGAACTGGGTTTCGTCTTTGTCATTCCTGTATTGAATCCATGTTAGGAGGATACATACATGACACCTAACGGCAACCGCTGCCTCTGATACTAACTTGGCTGACTCTGTAGCATCACGTGGCCTTTTTAAACCTGCCTCAAAATGGATCTCCATTCTTCCTCCTCTAGATTTAGTTAACCTATCGAACATAGGCCCCTCCTAATGTTTGTTTCCTCTTGCGCCTAGGTGCTAGTCCAACAACGAACATAGGAAGTGTTAGTGTACATCAAACTGTGAGACTACATATAAAGAAGCATGCAACTGTAACTTGACTCCAGCAACTACCTTCTTGTTGTTGAAGCTCACAAGGTTCATCTGATATTGCCAAATTGTCTTGTGTCAAGAGTGCTTGGGAAGTAGGGTCAGGTGGCAAGGGAGCTTGGGAACGTGCTGCTAGCTCAGTTGACGCACGAGTAAGTCGTGCAGCTGGTAGTACTGTGGTAGGTGTTGCAAGAACTAGGGCTGTCTCTGCTTGTTTGGTGGCAGCTATTTGTTTCTGTTTGGCTTTTTTCGCAGCTCGTGTAGCATGGGATGGCGTGTTTGTAGAATTTTCCGCTGGACTTTGACCTTCTATTGCACCATCAGTACCAGCAGAATCTGCAGGATTCATCCGCTTCTCATTCACTGCCATTCTGTGTTTCTTCCTCTTTCTCTATGCCATGTTAAGTCAAGCCGACAAGAAAAACGAATAACAATTTAGTTCTTCAGAACAAATTGATGCGTGATGCAGATGAACTGAACTTTGATGTTAGACAACCACATGATAGGAGGATGTAATATGTATGAAAAACAGGACAGAAGAGATAACCAGAACTATGATGTGTAAACTAAGAAGAAGACATTTCAACAAATTAGAAGCAATGGAATGGAAGGTAGACACCATATGAAAGATGCTACAAATATCACTCTGCCAAGTTAACAGTGTCTCATCATAAATGGTGTTTAAACAAATGTGAAGCAGTACAAGAAATAAATCATATGCAAGATGTAAACAACATCACACTACCATGTTGGAGGTCTCTCGTCATTAGTGACATTTCATATTCACAACATTGCATATTCACAGCTTATGATGTGTAAACTAAGGAGAAGGCATTTCAAAAAATTAGAAGCAATGAAAGCTAGACACCATATGAAAGATGCAACGAATATCACTCTACCAAGTTAAAACTGTCTCGTCATAAGTGCCATTTCAACAAATTAGTAGTACAAGCTAGAAAAGAATGTGAGATGTAACCTATATCACACTCCGAAGTCAAATGTGTCTTATGATAAGTGATTTTTGCAGGTTACACAACAGTAGTAATTAGATGTAAGAACATGGTGTGATAGACATATATTGTATGTTCTAGAAACAGGAACACGTGTCTTATTCAAGTATAATGTGTAAAGTAAGCAGATGGAATTCAACAAATTAGAAGCAATACAAGCTAGACATCACACATAACATGCAACCATATATAACAGTGCCAAGTTAGAGGGAGCACCAGTGATGCTGCACTAGGGGAGACGTGCTCATCATAAACACAGCTTTGTTGAGTGTCTAAGCATGTGTTGTCTTGGAAATCATCTTGGGGGTGTGGAGGAGTAGAAACTGTAGAGGCCCTCCGTTCGGAAGGAGCACCTTTATCCGTTGCCTTGCTAACTTCCTTCCGCTTTATTGATTTTGAATTGTCAAGTAAAACCGACAAGAAAAAGCAATAAAATTCTCTCTTCAGAACTCATTCATGCATGATACTGACAATCACTACTTTGATGTAAGGCAAACACATGATACCGGGATGGAATATGTACAAAAAACAGGACGACATGGCATGTTCACAACTGTTTGTGTAAACTAAGCAGAAACCATTCCAGCAAATAAGAAGCAATGCAAGCTAGACACCACATGAAAGATGCAACCAATATGACTCTGCCAAGTTAAAAGCGTCCCATCATAAATGGCATTTCAACAAATTAGAAGCAGCGCATGCTATAAATCATATGAATGATGCAACTAATATCGCACTGCATATACTAAAGGTGTCTCGTCATATTGATTGATGTGGGATACAAAAAAACAATAGTTTTATGTAAGGACATGCTTAATAGACAGATGTACTATGTACTAAATACAGGAAGGCATGTCACATTAACAGGTATAATGTATAAGCTAAGAAGACTAGCACATGCAGTTTAACCATATTGGAAGAATTACAATCTAGACACCATATGCAACATGCAACCACATATCATGCTGCCAAGTTAGAGCAAGCACGTGCGATGCTAGTGTAGGGGAAATGTTGTAATCCACTATAGAGCTACGTTCACTATCTTCATCTAGCATTGCTGTTTCTTGAGAATCATGTCGGGAGGCTGACGCTGCATTCTTCAAATGAGGAGTAGTCCCCTTGCCTGCCTGCCTCGTCATAAGTGATTGATGAGGGATACACAAGAACATTAGTATGATGTAAGAACATGGTTAATACACAGATGTACTAGTATGTACCAAAAACAGAAAGGCATGTCATATTCAAAGGTATAATGTGTAAGCTAAGCAGATGCAATTTAACCAGATTGGAAGCAATACAAGCTAGACATCCGGCTGGAGTGGTGAGCATGATCATCTAGGACCCGAGAGCCTGGTGGGAAGCGGGCTACTTCAACACCATCGCAGCTTTTTAGTTGGCTTCCAGGTGGTGCCTATCTTTGTTGGGCTTGTCACTGGCTCGGCCATTGCCCTGACTAGCTATTTGTCTCACGGGATGGTGGTTCATGTAAAAAAAATATCTTTCCTTATCAGACCAACTTCAGCCTTTCGAATACAAGCTAGACACCATATGGAACATGCAACCACATATGACATCACGAAGTTAAAGCAAGCACCTGGGATGGTGGTTCATTGCGAGCGAGGTCATCAACTCGAGAGCTACGTTTACCGTCTCCATCTGCTGACACTGCACCCTTTATAGCGTTGTAACGTGTCATGCATACCCGCGAAGAAAGCTGGCGCAACTTCTCTCTTTTCTTTGCTGCTTCTCTTTCGGCAGACTCTGAATTACCCTTGCATAAAAACAAAATAGTGAGAGTAGGGGTGAAGTGTGTGCAGAACTAGTGCACTGTAAAAGTAGCAGATAGCAGGTGGCTGAAAAATAAATGACAGGAGACATATGATAGCTCTACAACATTGCATGGAAACCAAAATTAGATTCTACTCCGTATGATTTTGTAATATATGAGCACAGGAAATGCAGGTACTCCTCCAGCACACCACCACATGTGGTCATGTCTAAGATAACAGTCGACTGAAAATAAATAGGTCAGTCGATTTTTTTTAATGAACCATCCGATCTATAAGGAACGGGCAGATGGCCTTTGTCGGTGTCTGTCGGTGTACTAAAGTAGGGGTACCTTAGTATCCCGAACTTGTGCACGGGCAGTCGCAGCGTCCCGCGATAAGGCTTGCCGGGCGTCCGCCAAGATCCTTCGCTATTCCTATTACTGCCATTCAAGAACAAAGTGTTTAACTGAGAAGACAGAGCCCCGGCAAGAGGAGCTTACCGGGAAGGACAAGACCCCGGCAAGAGGAGCTTGCCGGGAGGGCCAACCAAGGCATTTCAAGAGACTTGCCGTGACGCACCGCGCTTCCCGGCAAGACCCGGCGAGCGGCAAGCTTGCGGGTGCGACAAGACAGCGACCGCGGCAAGGCACTTGCCGCGGCGAAGCCACCACTCTGCGCCCACGCTCCAGCACGCCCGACGACGTGTCGCCGCAGGATCATTCCTGGTGCACGTGGCAAGTAGCTGTGCAGCCAAGCGGAGCGAGGTGGCAAGTGGAGATGACGAGGAGGCCATCGTGGTGATCGGTGGCGCCCCTAACGGTCGTTTCCTACACTGTTTAGGCGACCGGACGGGCATTAAATGCCCTTGTCCCCTGCCGTCAGAGTTAGGTAGGGGGCACTATTGATAGCAGTTGTACCAACCCCTCTTTTTACTTTTTTACCCCTCTCTCTCCGTTGCCACCTGTCGGTGACCCCTTTAGCCTATAAAAAGGAGGCCCATGCGCACGTAGGAGAGGTTCGACTCATTCGAAACTACAACACACCTACGCTCTCGAGCAAGAACAGAATATAAACACAAAGCAGCAGTAGGAGTTTTATCTCTCCGGAGAGCTCCGAAGCTGGGTAAAATCCCTCGCGTGCTTCGCCTCGATCTGCTCTTCGTGCGCCCTCCGCTCCCTTGCCGGACCAAAAGGGGCCCTGCCCCATAGGTGCTCGTTTCCCACGACATCTTTGGCGCGCAAGGTAGGGGGGCGTCGAGGTTGTGCGAACCTGATCCGGCTTTCGTGCGCGCTACATCAACATCTTCATCGACATGCCACCGAAGAAGAAGACTTCGGAGGTGGCCGCTCCGTCCACGTCGATCCTACCGTCACCGGAGCAAACGGGCGGTGGGGTGGACGCCGGCGGAGGAGCGGGCACCGACGGGGGGACTCACATCGTCACCCGGTCCAAGGACAAGGCCCCGCAAGCTTCGGCGTCTGTACATACACCGCACCCCTCCCAGGAGGTGCAGGATCGACAACGCCATGGTGCTCCTAGCACCGTACTCGCATTGGAGCAAGGCCGAGCTGGTGGATCGCGGGACGCTCAAGGCCAACATGCACGTCAACACGTTGGCATGAGCGCGGGACGGTCGCCTGGACGAGATGTTGCTCCTTCTAACAATGTTAGAAGTCTGAGCATATCCCGCTCCTCGCGTCGTTCGCCGCCACCGCCCAAGACTCCAGAGGAGGCGCTGGCCCGAGCCCAGCTGCTTCTAGACTACCCTCCAACGCAAGACAAGATCGACGACTGGAGGGCCACCATTCAGAGCCTCATCGGCTTCGCCAACGGTGACAAGCCCCGGCAACCGAGCACATCGAAGCCCCGGCAAGACGCCTAGGCGCAAGCCGACGCCGAAAAGACCGCTGGGGGTGCCACCACCGTGCACTCCCCGCCTCGAAGGCCAAGATCGCCAACTCGCCGGGCTAACCTCGACACCAACTCCACCGCGTCGTCGGACTCGCGAGCTCGTCGCGATCAGCGCCAAGTTCTCCAAGAACAACAACAAGAAGACGCTCGTACTCGCATCGAGCGTCGAAGAGAAGCGCGGCGTCAGTCAGACCAGCGCGCTGGGCCCACTGTCGATATGCATGCGCCAGGGGAACCAGGCGACTTGCCGTACGCGGTAGGTTGCCCTGCATTCACCCGTGAGCTGCGGCAGGTCCAATGGCCCAGTACCAAGAACTTCAAGCCAAATGTACCCGAGAAGTACGATGGCAGGATACATCCGTCGGAGTTCCTCAGCGTCTACACCATCGCGGTGCAGGCTGCCGGGGGGCGCGACGAGAAGATCCTCGCCAACTACTTCTCACTGGTGCTCAAGCCCAACGTCAGATCTTGGCTCATGCACTTGCCGGACAACTCCATCTCTTCGTGGGCGGACCTGTGTCATCAGTTTGTCGGCGCCTTCACAGGAGGCCACAAACCTCATGGCCAGGAGAGTGATCTTCATCTGCTCGCCCAGAAGGAAGGAGAACCCCTGCACAAGTACATTCAAAGATTCAGCCAGGTGCAGCGCAACATCCCAGACGTCCACCCCGCCGCGGTTATCAGCGCGTTCCATCAGAACGTGCGTAACTGTAGGATGAGGGAGGAGATGGCGATGTGCAAAATTAGAGATGTCAGCGAGCTATATGCTCTGGCCGACAAATGTGCACGTGCTGAGGAGGGGAGGAAACTCCCCGGAGAGAACGTAGGAGCAGAAGGATCTGACAGTGAGGATGTCGCCCCGGCAAAGAAGAACCGGAGGCGGAATAACAGAAAGAGGAAAGCTAAGGATGTGCTAGTTGTCGAGCAGTCCGGCAACGGAGGTGGCGCCGAGAAGGCCAAAGCTGGTGACTCCGGCGAGGCTGTGGTGGCCGCCGACAAGCAAGACGGCTCCGGCAAGCAGTACTGCAAGATCCACCGCACCAAGGGCCATGACCTCCAGACCTGCAAGAAGGTTGAGCAGCTCGTAGAACTGCAGAAAGCTGAATACAAGCGCCGAGACAAGGAGAAGGCCCAGGAAGGTGGGGGAGGATCCGGCAAGAAGCGTCCCGCCCGGGGAGGGCGCCGCGGCAAGGCCAAGCAGCGGCAAGGAGACAGGCCCCCCCGCGGCCGCGACAAGGATGAAGACGAGGACGAAGATGAAGAGATGGATGAGGATGAGGCCGACGAGCAGGAGTTTCAGAAGGCGACGGAGGTTTTGTGCGTCGACGGTGGTGCTTCTCTGCATACCTCGCACCGCCAACTCAAACAGTGGGTGCGGGAAGTAAATGCAGCAGAACCGTCCGTTGAGTCGCGCAAGCCCCTGAAGTGGTCCAGCACGCCCATCATATTTGATGTCAAGGATCACCCTGATCGCATAACTGCGGTCGGGTGCTTGCCGATGTTGGTTTCACCAACTATCCGCAACCTCAAGGTCACAAAGATGCTGGTTGACGGCGGGGCCGGCCTGAATCTGATCTCCTCAGCGGTACTCAAGAAGCTCCAGATCCCCGACAGCGAGCTCGAAGAGACCGGCACTTTTCAAGGAATCAACCCGGGAAGGAGCAAGCCGAAGGGGAAGATCACACTGCCAGTAACGTTTGGCAGCGAGCTGAACTTCAGGATAGAGAGAGTCACATTCGACGTTGCTGATTTCCCATTGCCCTACAATGGGATACTTGGTCGTCCAGCGCTCGCCAAGTTCATGGCAGCCTCTCATTACGCTTACAACATGCTCAAGATGCCCGGTCCGATAAGTGTCATTTCTGTCCATGGCGACAAGAAAGATGCCCTTATCTGTACCGACAAGATTTACCGGGAAGCAGCAGCCGCAGCAGAACGCAAACCACTTGCCGCTGAAGCTCCCGGGGGGAAGAAGAAGACCAAGTCCGGCAAGAGTAGCTCTGATGCCCACTCCGGCAAGCGCACCTCTTCGGAGTGCTGCGCTACCATCGAGGACGCACCATCGAGCTCCATCGGCAAGTGCAAGAAGGCAAAGACAGCTTCACCAGAGACCAAGAAAGTGGCCGCCAAGGAGGACGGCACTGGTGGTACCTTCACCATCAGTGCCACGCTTGACCCTAAATAGGAAAGCGCGCTCGTTGCTTTCCTGCGGGCGAATGTCGATGTGTTCGCATGGCAACCATCTGACATCCCCGGTGTTCCCAGGAAAGTAATTGAGCACTACCTTGCCGTCTGCCCTCACGCGCGGCCCGTCAAGCAGAGAGTTAGGAAGCAAGCAGTGGAACATCAAGAGTTCATTGCAGAAGAGATCAAGAAATTGGAAGCAGCAGGCCTGGTCCGAGGAGTTCTCCATCCAACGTGGTTAGCCAATCCAGTAGTCGTGCGCAAAGCAAACGGGAAGTGGAGGCTTTATTGACTTCACTGATGTTAATAAAGCTTGTCCCAAGGATCCATTTCCCTTGCCGTGCATTGACCAGATTGTCGACTCCACGGCAGGATGTGATCTGCTTTCATCCTTGATGCATATTCAGGATATCACCAGATCTTCATGGCAGAAGAGGATGAGGAGAAAACCGCATTCATTACTCCATGTGGCACATACTGCTTTGTACGGATGCCCTTCGGACTAAAGAATGCTGGTTCAACATTTGCAAGAGTAGTCAGTCATGCTTTTGAGCCATAGCTGCACGGAAATGTAGAAGCTTACATGGATGACATAGTGTTCAAGAGCAAGGACAAAGAAACTTTGATCCAAGATTTGGACGAGACTTTTGCAAATCTGCGCAAGATCAATCTCAAGTTGAACCCCGAGAAGTGCGTGTTTGGAGTTCCTTCCGGCAAGCTTCTCGGGTTCTTTGTGTCCCAGAGGGGGATTGAAGCCAATCCCGACAAGATCAAGGCCATTGAGCAGATCGAAGCACCAAAGCGCGTCAAGGATGTGTGAAGGCTTGCCGGCTGCGTTGCTGCTCTCAGTAGGTTCATCTCTAAGTCTGCTGAGCGCACCCTGCCATTTTTCAAAATTCTGAAAAAGGCAGGTCCAATGAAATGGACTCCGGAAGCGGAGGCTGCGCTGCAGGACTTGAAGAGATACCTGTCCTCCACTCCAATACTTGTCGCACCTAGGCCACAAGAGAAGTTGCTGCTGTATCTGGTGGCAACCAATCAAGTGGTTAGTGCTGCGTTAGTAGCAGAGAGGGAGGCGGATGATGAGCCAGCGGCCACGGCAAGCAAGTCCAACGACAAGCAGGGGGCTTCCCCGACAAGCTCTGGTCCCGACAAGGATGGATCTGTGCAGCCGCAGGAAGAGAAACAAAAGAAGATGGTGCAGCGCCCAGTGTATTTTGTCAGTTCCCTTCTGCAGGGGGCTAGATCAAGGTACTCTGGTGTGCAAAAGTTGCTTTTCGGCCTTCTCATGGCCTTGAGGAAGCTGCGCCATTACTTTCAAGCACATGAGATCACAGTTGTCACTCGCTTTCCGTTGAAGAGGATACTGCAAAATCCAGAAGCAACAGGCAGGATTGTCGAGTGGGCACTGGAATTGTCAAGCTTTGGCCTCAAGTTTGAGAGTACCTCAACTATCCAGAGCCGAGCATTGGCAGAATTCATAGCAGAATGGACACCGACACCTGACGAAGAAACTCCGGAGACGAGCATCCCCGTCAAGGAAGCAAGCAAAGAGTGGATCATGTACTTTGATGGTGCCTTCTCGCTGCAAGGCGCCGGTGCGGGCGTACTACTTGTCGCACCCACCGGCGAACACCTCAAGTACGTGGTTCAGATGCACTTTCCCAAGGAGCAAGCGACAAACAATACTGCAGAATATGAAGGCTTGCTTGCCGGACTCAGGATCGCGGCAGACCTTGGGATCAAGAAGCTTATTGTCAGGGGTGACTTGCAACTTGTCGTCCGTCAAGTAAACAAAGATTATCAGAGTCCGTTGATGGAAGCCTACATTGATGAAGTGAGAAAGCTAGAAGAACATTTTGACGGCCTACAGATGGAACATGTTCCGAGAGCTCAGAATGACATTGCAGATGGCCTGTCAAAGTGCGCCGCACTCAAGTTACCTGTGGAACTAGGAATTTTTGTGCTCAAGCTGACTCAACCATCTGTAACACCATCAACTGGACAGAGCAAGAAGAGGAAGTTGGTTACTGGCGACTACTTTCCGGTAGAGCTCCCCGAAGCCGCCGTCAAGAAGGTTCCCAAGATCAACACCAAGAGTGCTGAGGTGCAGTCTGCTCCGACAAGCCCTAGGGTTTGTTTCATTGAAGCAGACGCTCCCGACAAGCTGTGTTCCGACACGCTTGCCGGGGAGCATCATGCTCTGGATGAATCACAAATTCTTGCCGTGGAAGCAGATGTTCCCGCAGCAGCATTTGCGCCTTTAGTCCTTGTCGTTGAGCCACAAGCTCCGGCATGGGCACAGCAGATCGTCCATTTCCTTCAAACAGGAGAACTTCCCGAAGAGCAAGAAGAAGCGGAGAGAGTAGCCCGGCAATCAAGTATGTACCAGTTTGTCGATGACATACTGTACAGAAGAAGATTCAACGGAGTGAAATTGAAGCGCATTTCCCGGGAAGATGGACAGGAGCTGTTGGCGGAGATACATGGAGGCATATGTGGTCACCACATTGGCGCAAGAGCACTTGCCGGCAAAGCTTTCCGGCAAGGTTTCTTCTGGCCAACAGCCCTCCAGGATGCAACTGCACAAGTAACCAAGTGTGATGTGTGCCAGTTCCACTCCAAGCAGATACATCAACCAGCTCAAGCTCTCCAAACAATCCCTTTGTCCTGGCCATTTTCGGTCTGGGGGCTCGACATCATCGGCCCTTTTCCCCGAGCTGTCGGGGGCTTCCAGTACTTGTACGTGGCGATCGACAAGTTCACGAAGTGGCCGGAGGTGGAAGCAGTGAGGAAGGTGACAGCACAGTCAGCAGTCAAGTTCTTCAGGTCAATTGTTTGCCGTTTTGGAGTCCCTAACAGGATCATCACCGACAATGGCACACAATTCACGAGCCGCACCTTCATGCAATACGTCCAAGATCTTGGCGCCAAGATCTGCTTCGCTTCTGTTGCTCACCCGAGAAGCAACGGTCAAGCGCAGAGGGCAAACGCTGAAGTGCTGCGCGGGCTCAAGACCAGAACTTTCGACAAGTTGTGCAAGTGCGGAAGAAATTGGATCGAGGAGCTGCCAGTGGTTCTTTGGTCGATCAGGACGACGCCAAATCGAGCCACTGGCCAGACACCTTTTGCTCTAGTCTACGGAGCAGAAGCAGTTCTCCCCACGGAACTCGTATACGGATCGCCCCGAGTGCTCGCTTATGATGAGCTTGAGCAAGAGCAGCTGCGGCAAGATGACGCGCTGCTCCTCGAGGAAGATCGTCTTCAGGCTGCGGTACGAGCTGCTCGCTACCAGCAAGCTTTGCGTCGCTACCATAGCCGCAAAGTTAATGCCAGAAGCTTCGAGGAAGGCGACCTTGTTCTTCGGCGCGTTCAATCCGCCAAGATTTCCAACAAGTTGACGCTGAAGTGGGAAGGCCCTTATCGGGTGAAGCGAGTCACTAGGCCCGGCGTTGTCCGCCTTGAGACCGAAGATGGCTTTCCGGTGAGCAATTCCTGGAACATAGAGCATCTTCGCAAGTTTTACCCATAAGGCGCGGTTGCCAGAATCTGTTCCGGCAACCACCTTTTGTACAAGCCTTGCCGCTGTTGCATGTAACCCTTTGTACAAAACCGGGCGCAGATCCCGTGCATAAATAAAGTTCATGTGCTTCGCACATCTCGTCAAATTTCATGCATTTCTTCTTTTTTTTGCATGTTTCATCTGACACTTTGTGCAGCACCTGCCCCCGGTAAGCAATAACGTGCCTTAAGGCTCCATATCATTATTTTCTCTTCTTTCTTT